>NC_059135.1:102567928-103167928 GCF_020740605.2 Lemur catta
TCTCACACGTGAGCGTGAACACCAAATCGTCATGCTTTGGAGCTACAGATGGATCTGGTACGACTTTTTAATTGTTTTGTTTTTTCTTTCTTTTTTTCTATCTTTTTTTTCAATTAGTAAGACTGAAGAAGAGCACTGCCTGCCTGTGTTACTCTGTAGAGCTGATGGGCGAAGTCCTCAGCATGTAGCCGGGGGGTGGGGTGGGGGGTATGTCTCTTTATTACAAAAAATTACTTGACTTTACTCCCTGGGCCCCCCCCACCCCCACCCCACAACCACTTGACAACCAGGGACAACGGTATGTCGGTCCGCATCGACATATTATTTTTGGCATGGGGGCAAAGGAAATACTGGTCCTGTAGAAACACTCCCTCGCTCCACCAGTGGCTCTCAGCCGAGTATGATCTTTATGTCCCAGAACTTTATTCTGCTTTCCCTGTTAGTAGTAGGACGACGACGACCACCGCACCACCACCACCACCACCATCCACCACCACCACCATAATTTTTCTATACCTTGTTCAATTGGGGGCTTTTAACTTTTTGAATTTATCATTGTAGAAACCAAAGATGACTTCTTAACTTCTTTTTCTATGGAGCTGTTTCACGGAGGCCAAATCTGTCCTTCCGTAGGATAGGGCTGAATGCCTCTCAAAGGCCAGCGGCAAAGGGGAATGAATCCTAGCTATTTTCCCCTTTGAGGCAAGGAAGGCCAGCATCTGGGTGTTTAAATACACACCACTCATGTCAAATGGAAAACATAAAAAGTAAAAATAAAAAAATAAAGCGTGGAGACCTCCTGCCAGATGTAAGGATTTTTGGATTGGCCGGCACCAGAGAAAGAAAGATGAGCAGAGTTGAAAGGGATAAGTAAAGAGGCTTTATTGGGGTGCTCCTGGGTGAGGGTAACGAGTCCCAAGAGAGGGACCCGGGCGAGATTTTCAGGTCCCAGGAGACAGAGAGAGAGAGACCCAAAAAGTCGCATCTCCCAGAAGTCTGAGTGGGTTTATACATGTTTTTAGGGCTGGGGGTAGGGCTTTCTTTGGCACGAAGATTTATGGTGGGGAGAGCAAGGAATTGTCGCTTGCAGTTTTAGGGTGGGTGTTGAGAAATAGGAGGGGCCGGTGGTATGTGTGGACTCTAGGAACCGAGACTCTTGTCAGGGTAACCATCCAGGTGTGGTTGTCCTTTAACTTAGCTGGGCCTTGCAGGCTTGTCCTTGGCAGGTCTCATGGGCTTCTTTTTCCATTACGGAGGGGAGGGGTACCTGCCACCAGCCTTACATTCCAGCCTTTTAGTGATAATAGGGCGCCACGGTCTTTCTGGCTACTTCCTGCTTTTGAGGGGCATAGTGGGGGCCATGGGCCGGAGTTGGCTGCTGGAGGGGTGACTGGAAGGGGAGAGTAGGGATGAAGAAGCATCTGATTTACTGTCACTCTGGATAATTCCTGCAGGCGGCATTGGAGAAACAAGTCGCTGGGCTGTCACGGAGAAGTTGCCTGAGGAGAGAAAGATATGGGAAATAGGAGGCAAATGTGGGGGCTGGGCTGGAAGATAAGGATCAATGAGGAAAGGCCTAATGAGAAAAGGCCACCGTACATGAGTTTGAAATGTCTGTGAGGTGGCATGAGTGAAATTGACCTGCCAGTCTTGTCCAGGGAGGTGACCACGCATCTGGTGGGTGGACACAGGGGGTTTCAGGTCCCCTTGAGGGTTAACAGAGGCACAAATGTCACAGTCTGAGCAAAGAGTTTTGATGAGAGAATATAGAGAAGGGTGTGAAAATAGAGGCTGTAAGAAGTGGGAGAGGTCCTTGGTGTCAATATGAAGTGAGGAGTGGACCTGGCCAACAAGTTCCACGGCCTGTGCCTTAGGGAGAACCAGTTTGCCGTCCTTAAGAAGGACCCACCCTTCAGTGGTGGTTGATCCCCCTTGGGTGAGAAGGCTGTTGCGCTCCTCTGGAGTGTAGCGAGGTTGGAGGGAAGGAATGGAAAGGAAAAGAAGAGGAGCTGGACTAGGGTGTTTTGGGGATGTTAGGTTGTGGACGATAGTATCAGCATAGTTCTTTCCCTTAGTGACAAGGGACTGGTCCAACTGGTGTCTCTTGCAGTGTATGATAGCTAAGTGGGTGGGTAACTGAAGAGCCTCAAGGAGACGGGAGATAAGGGTGGCCTTAATAACAGGGGAGCCCTTGGTGGAGAGAAAGCCCCATTCTCTCCATATGGCAGCATGGCAGTGAGCTATCATAAGTATATATTTGGAGTCTGTGTAAATATTTATAATCTTGCCTTGGGCTAGGTGTAAGGCTCGGGTGAGAGCAATGAGTTCTGCCTTTTGGGAGGTGGTGTCCTCTGGAAGATGGGAGGCTTCTATTATCTGAGAGGCAGAGACAATGGCATAGGCTGCCTGGCATTTGCCATCTTCACTTGTGACCGAGCTGCCATCAACAAAGAAAGTTAAGTCTGCTGTAGGAAGTGGCTTATCTGACAGATCAGGTCTAGGAGTAATAGAGGCCTCAATCATCTCAGCACAGGAACAGGAGGATAAGGGAGGTATGGAATGGGAAGTAAAGTAGTGGAGTTTAAGGTTGGGGATTGAGATAAAGTAATGGTGGGATTTTCTATAAACAAGAGATGGAATTCCTGTAGTCTAGACGGAGTGAGGAGGGCTAAAGAGCGGTGAGTTAGAAGGTCCTGTAAGTGGTGGGTGGAGAAGACATGTAAGTCCTGTCCCAGAGAGAGTTTTAGGGCCTCCCTGGTAAGAGTAGTGGTCGTGGCTAAGGCGTGGAGACAGGGCGGCCAACCATGGACCGTGGTGTCCAGCTGTTTGGATAAGTTGGCCACTGGGGTGGAAATGGGAGTAGGTCCCAGAGGTTGGGTGAGGACGCCGAGGGCCAGGCCCTGGTGCTCATCCGTGTAGAGATAAAAGGGTTTTTCAGGATGAGGGAGTCTTAGAGGGGGTGCTTGTAAGAGAGAGTCTTGAAGTTTTAGGAACGAGAGGCAGACAGCCTGAGGGTTTAACAGAGGGCCAGCAGAGGCATCATGTGCTGCCTCACAGAGGGGTTTGGCAAGGAGAGAAAAGTTGGGGATCCAGTGTCGGAAGAAACCAACAAACCCAAGAAAGGATAGAATTTGTTCAGTAGTGGTGGGAGGCTGGAGGTCATGAAGGGCCTGCTGGCGATTAACAGTGAGATGTCGGGAAGTAAAGGTGAGACTAAGTCCAAGGTAAGTGACAGTAGGCTTAGACAGCTCACCTTTAGAGGGGGCCTATCACTGACATAGGAGCAGCATTCCTCCTAAAAGAAGATGCAGGTCCCTCCTTTTTTGGCTGTCAGTAGATCTAGAATCAAAACACTTTTGCAGTTTTATTAAGAGCAAACCAGTATTTTAAGAATACCTCGTGATTTTAATCAAATCTTTCTTTCTTTAATTATAGCTGACTCAACCATACACAAAATTCTTTCATAAATTCCTTCTACAAACTCCATCACAACCTACACAGACCATCTATGACATACTTGGGCTTTCTTTTTTGTCCTAAATTTCCTCTTTCTCAAATAACCAGCCATTCTGTTCCAGGACAAAAAGTCACTACACAAGATCCTTCTCCACACAAATTATTCCCTCGCTGATTTTCTTAACAAAAAAAACATTTCCGTGCTCATAGCCTTTCTACATCTTTTTGTCACCTTACTAGTTACCTTCTATCTTGGTTTTACTTTCCCTCCAAATCCATGCTTTGAATCAATTTCTAAACAACCTCTGAATTAGACAAAATTACATACATAATTTCTTTTACATAAACTTGGGGGTCTACCAGTTCAGATGGGAGGAGGTATGTAGGACTTGGTAAGGTGGGAGAGGCTGTGGGTGGAGCTGAGGAATCTGGAGAGAGAGAGAGAGAGAGAGAGAGAGAGAGAGAGAGAGAGAGAGAGAGAGAGAGAGAGAGAGAGAGAGAAAGAAGGGTGGAGGCCCTGGAGGAAAAGTGGAGGGTGGTGTCCAGGTTGGTTAATAGGTCCCTTCCCAATAGCAGAGCAGGACAGAAGGGCATGATAAGGAAGGAATGGATGATGGGATGGTCACCTATCAGGCAGGTTAGGGGACTGGTGGTGGAAGGTCAAGAGGGATTGCCGTCAATACTCATGACCGACACCTGGGAAGGATAAGTAGGGCCTGAAAAGGAAGGCAGGACAGAGTAGGTAGCCCCCGTGTCAACCAGAAAGGACACTGCCTTACCCGCTACCTTGATTGTTACCCTGGGCTCGGCGAGGGTTATCGGGGTCACCGAGTCAAGGCCTCTTCAGTCTTCAGCAGCCAGACCCAAAACTGCCATGAGCAGGTCTAGGGATGGAAGGACTGGCCCTCCAGACTTCTGTCCCAAGGGGCAGTCACTTTTCCAGTGTCCCTCTTGACCACATGCCGGGCAAGGCTTGGTGGGTTGATGTGGCTGCAGGCACTGCTTGGCCCAGTGGCATGGCCTTCCTTACCGTGCTTGAAGCAGGTGCCTGGTGGAGAGCGGCTGGTTGCTTTAGATGAGGTCGATGGTTTCACGGGTCCTGCCGGCCACAGGGCTGTAACCAAGGCTCGGGCCTGCAGATGTGCCTTTTGGCGGACACGGGCCTCCCTTTGGGCCTCTGCCTGTTCATCTCGGGAATTAAAGATTTTAAATGCCATGTTCACCAGGTCTCGGATAGGGGTCTGAGGGCCCTCCTCTGCCTTTTTGTGTTTCTTTCTGATGTCAGGGGAGGACTGGGTAATAAAGTGAGTTGCAAGGACAGTAGTCCCCATGGGGAAGGTAGGATCTAGGCGGGTATATTGGATAAGGGCGTGGCATTTTTATCTGCCTGTTGAGTGATCTCCCTGAGTTTATCATAATTTACAGCACAGTGGGCGGGGGCCTGGAGCCCTGCAAGGACACACTGCAACATGCAGTCCCATCATTTCCTGCCTTTCCTCTTTGGTGTAGGCTGTAGGGTCATTAGAAAATGAACGCAGGTATTTTTCAATATGGGAAATGTCAGAAAGGGAGAAGGGAATATGCACCCATAAGATGCCCTCCGCGCCTGCCACCTCCCGTAACGGACAGAGGAGAGACTCTTCGGAGGGATTTACACGAGAGCAAGTGTGATGGCTGATGGGAGATGTCAGCGGTGAGTGGCTGGGTGGCCCGGAAGGGTGAGGGGGTGTATCTGGGTATGGTGGAGGTCGAGTGGGGGTAGAGCTGAGAGAATCAGGTGGATCAGAGAAAGCAGAAGGGGCATCTGAGGAGACGCCCCCGGAGGGCGGTGGGGAATCCAGCACAAGGAGGACCTGTGCGGGGTGGCAGGGCAGACAGAGAGAAGGACGGGAGCGCAAACAGAAAAAGTCTCGGACATATGGGATTTCCGACAATTTGCCATTCCTGTGACAAAAATTATCAAGGTCTTGCAGAATATTGAAATTGAAAGTCCCATTTTCAGGCCATTGGGAGCCATTGTCCAATTTATACATTGGCCAGGCAGTGTTGCAGTAAAGAATGAGGCGCTTGGGCCAGATGTCTAAATCCAGGGCCTTCAGATTGGCCAGCAGACACCCCAAGGGCATCTTGCGGGGAATTTTGGTCACCCATGTCACCTCAACCCGGATGGGGAAACAGCCAGGAACAGCTTCCTGGCTACGAAGGCAGCAAAAGTCTGGGGGGACGTCTCCGCCCGCGAGTAGTGTGCCGGTATGGAAAGGGGTGAGAGAAATTCAGGCGTCCCCGAATAGCCTCAGCCCCTGGACCAGGGGAACCTCCAAAGTGGGGCCACGGTTTAATGGACAGGGAACAGCTTCCAGGAGGGAACGGAGCCTCCTGGGGGATCTGGGTTGGGATAACACAGGGTGACTCACTCATGCCAAGGTAGTCAATCAGGGACTCATAAGCAGTCAGCAGAGGTCCTGGTCTGTAATGCGAGAGAGTTCAGGAGGGGGGGGTGCAGCCAAAGCCCCAGAGCGGGCCAGCACAGCCAAACGCCCCTCCCGGGTTTTGGCACCAAAGGTAAGGTTTTTTGGATTGGCCGGTGCCAGAGAAAGAAAGATGAGCAGAGTTGAAAGGGATAAGTAAAGAGGCTTTATTGGGGTGCTCCTGGGTGAGGGTAATGAGTCCCAAGAGAGGGACCCAGGTGAGATTTTCGGGTCCTGGGAGAGAGAGAGAGAGACCTGAAAAGTTGAAACTCCCAGAAGTCTGAGTGGGTTTATATATGTTTTTAGGGCTGGGGGTAGGGGTTTCTTTGGCACGAAGATTTATGGTGGGGAGAGCAAGGAATTGTCCCTTGCAGTTTTAGGGCGGGTATTGAGAAATAGGAGGGGCTGGTGGTATGTGTGGACTCTAGGAACCGAGACTCTTGTCAGGGTAACCATCCAGGTGTGGTTGTCCTTTAACTTAGCTGGGCCTTGCAGGCATTGTCCTTGGCAGGTCTCGTGGGCTTCTTCTTTTTCCATTAGGGAGGGGAGGGGTGCCCACCACCAGCCTTACACCAGATTGTCCGTGGAAAGTGCTAAATTACTTTTTAAATTGTTCTGGTTCTACAATTCTAGTATGCATTATTTATACAGAAACTCACGTGCATACATACAGGTCTGTTGATGGAAAAGAAGCCAAATTGTGTAAAATGAATGTCCCTGACCGTGGCCCGGAGAGCCAAGCAGAGAAGCCTTTGAGCGAGTGCTCTAGCCATGGTCCAGTTACAGTTTGGTTTTCTACGTTTCAGGGAGATGGGAATTATGTGTGAAGTCATCGATCAATACGGGGAAAGTGTACGTTGGTTTGGCCCCAAAAGGCAAGACATCTTGAAGCCGAGGATGACAGAGTTTAAGCTGATACTTGGAGGATGGGTAATGGGTTAAAACAGATGCAGCTTTGTCTAAACGCTTGCGATCTTTTAAGCTAAGGAAGTCCGTTCATCCGAGCCACTCACTCACGGGACCCTGTTAAGTCAATAGATGACCCACAGCTGTGACGGAAGCTCTGTCTTGGAGATAGATAGCCTCAGGCCGGCTGACGAGTTAGCGAAGGATAGCTCAGAGAAGGGAGGGGGCGTGACCGGGTATGTCTGACCTGCCTTCTCATGGCCAATGAGTCATCTTTTTAGGGTCTTCCTGGGGTCCCCTTGGCCACGAGTGGGGGGATCGATCCATCCATTCCGCCTGCTGGGGAGAGGGAGGGGTTAAGATTTTAACGCATTTCCCAACCTGTGTCGGCGGCGGCAGGAGCGGGACAGGAGCAGTTGTCCTGGTCGTTGTCGTCACCGCCTCCGTAGAAACACCGAATGACGTTTCTCTATCCACGAAAGGTGTCGGTTTGCCTGCAGATGATAAGGGAGCCTTTCTGGGCTGGGCGATGGAATTTTCAAAGTCTGCCCTTGACCCTGGTGACGCACCACCTCTGTAGCCACCCGTGGGACTGGGCCCACCAAACCTGACCTAACGCACTTTTGCAGCTATCTATCCCCCCCCCACAATGCTAAAGCCCTCAGGGCTTCCCTTCCCTCACGTTTGTCCCTGCTCCCAACTTAGCACCGACTGGAGGTGTGTGGAGAGCCACAGGTGCACCCCACGGCCCCTCACGTGGGACGCCCTTCTTGGAGCCGGCCTGTATTCAGCTTCCTCAAGCGTGCCGACCGCCTCCCCTCAGGGCCTGCCTTTTCCCTCTTTCCGCCTAATGCAGGGCTCTCCCACTCCTTTGCCTGCCTTGGACTCTCTGCCAAAGGCAAAGAAAGCTCTGCTGGCGGTGATGGCGGCGGCAGTGGTGACACTGACTCTCTTGAGAATGAATGAATGAATGTCTAATGTCTGTCTGTCTATTTATTCACACACAGGCCCGCACACACACGGCATATATACCACTTTTCTCATTTGGGTGATCTGTCTTCATTGATCTCCACAGAGTAGAGTAGCCTACAAGACAAATAAAATACTCAGAATCATACCCGTGTCCTCATGGTAACATCTCTCTCTCTCTCTCTCTTGATACAGATATAGATATAGACATTTTTTCTCTCCCTCCCTCCGCCCTGCTTTTTATGGTAAGTCCCTTTTTCTTTATTTTTAATTATTATGGGTACCTAATAGTTGTATATCTTTCTAGTGGGTGACAGGGTCTGTCTCCCTCTATTGCCCAGGGTAGAGTGCATCCTTGGTCACCGCAACCTCAAACACCTGGGCTCAATGGATCCTCCTGCCTCAGCCTCCTGAGTAGCTGGGACTACAGGTGTGTGCCACCATACTCACCTGATGTTCCTTTCTCTCTTTTCTTTCTTTCTTTGTGTTCTTTCTTCTTTCTTTCTTTTTTTTTCTGTCTCTCTCTCCTTCCTTCTTTCCTCTTTCTTTTTCTTTCTTTCTGTCTCTCTCTTTTCTTTCTTTTGTTTTCTTTTTCTTTCTATCTTTTCTTTCTTTCTTTCTTTCTCTTTCCTTCCTTCTTTCCTTTCTTTCTCTTTCTTTATTTCTTTCTGTCTCTCTCTCTTTTCTTCCTTCCTTTTCTTTCTTTCTTTCTTTCTCTTTCTTTTCTTTCTTCTTTCTTTCTTTTCTTTTCTTTCTTTTTTCTTTTCTTTCCTTCCTTCTTTCTTTCTTTCTGTCTGTCTTTCTTTCTTTCCTCTCACTCTATTGCTCAGGATCCTTTCCAACTCCTGAGCTTGGGTAATCCCCTTGCCTTGGCCTCACAACGTGCTAGGACTACAGATGTGAACAACCACACCCGGCCTCATAATGCTCTATATCTTTATGGGGTACATGTGATGTTTTCATACAGACATATAATGTGAATTAATCAAATCAGGGTAATTGGAGTACAGGTCACCTCAGACATTTAACATTTCTTTGTGTTGGAAACATTCTGATTCCACTCTTTGGAGTTGTTTCAGATTATACCCTATCAAACTGATGGTTCCTTTGAGTCACTTTGTCATGCTCATGGATATTATTCATTTTCTCTGACTATCTGATTATAGTTTCGCACCCGTTAGCCACCCCCACTTTACCCACTGAACCTCACCCCCACCCTGTGCTGCCCTTCCCATCCGCTGGTAGCGGCCATTCTACTTTCTGTCTCTGTGATATTGATTGTTTTTAACATTCAGCTCCCACGTAGGGATGAGAACATCTCCCTGCCTCTTGACATGGAATCCAAAGACCATAAAAATTCACCCTTTTCGCATCCCAGGATTGACTATCCATGGACTGCAAAATGACTGGAATGCATACTTACCACAGTGCGAATTTCACAGGATGCGAAACTGAAGAACAGGAATTGATAGTAGGAAAATGTGTGCTCTCTTTAATTCTAACTGATGCTATTTGCTTCTGTAAATCTGGCTTGCTGGCGCTTGGCTTGAGGGGAGCCATGACAGGCTTCACTAAAGTTAAGAAAAACAAGGACCCGGGGAGATAACCGCAAGTTACTTCCTGATAAAGGGCTGGAAAGTCCCGGGGCCTCCAACCAACCAATCAGATAAGAAGGGCAAGGCATGATCAGCGCATGAACAGCTTGTGCATGGCATATGCTCCTAGTATTGCCTGTAACCAACCAATCAGGAGCCAGTCCCGTGACTTAGAAACCAACTAATCAGGAGCCAAGACGATCAGCCACTTTTGAAGGAGCGAATGAACTAAGGGAGGAAGGGGGGATGGTATGCCCAGTGCATGTAACCTGCTGAAAAGTATAAAATCTTAGTTTTACCCCAGGGCAGGGTCCTAGTTCGTGGAGAGGCCACTGCGTTGGTGCTCTGGGACTTGGACCCTAGCTCGAGCTAGCCAATAAACTCCTTTGCCTTTTGCAGCCTCAGTGACTTTGCCTCTCTGTTCCTGGGGCTGAGGGGAACCGACTCTAACAAAACGACAATGTCTATCCAGTGGGAAAACTACAATATGAGTGAGAGACCGCTGTTCCTGTGGATCGTCACGCTGGTCGATCCGTGTCTAAATTCTCACATCTACCTTTTCTACCCATCTTCCAGATGAGTAGGCGGTTTAGAGAGATGAGATATCCGTGATGTATGTCCCGGTATCTAGACGTGCTCATTCCCGGAGAGATTTCTATACTTTTAGTCATTACGAAATAATACACGTTTGGAGAGCAGCAAAGAGGGACCTACCTCCTACTGTCTCCCCACCTGGACCAAACGAACAGTGGCATGACCTGCCCAGTGGAACTGTTTTGGAACTATGGAGTCCGTGTGAGGTTGGTGACTCCCACTGGGGCAAACCTCAGAAGATGAATTGGGGTGGATTTTCATCCATGTAAGCTCTAAGCACGAGGGAGCTATTCACTTCGCATCCCCAGCCCTGTGGCAGGAAACCCTCCACGTGTTCCAGCAGCAACTTGAAGGAGACAGGGTGGGTGGGCAAAAAGGGATCCCGCCCTTGAAAGATCAAGGGTCTGTCTGGACACGCATGGCTCCTGGCTCACGGATGCTTCTGATCCTTCTGATCCCAGGCGTACACTCCGGCGGGTGGCCGGGCGGTGGCTGCGCTGCCTGCGGTGCCCACACCCTCCCCTCCCCCCCCATCTCCCCACCCTGTGGCGTTGCGAGTGCCACCTATTCTGACTGAGATGACTTCCCAGAGGGTTATTTGGTTATTGCATGTTTCTTTCTGATGACGTGAAAGAAGGAATGGAGACAGAAGTCAGTGATGGTTCTATTACATTTGGCAGTGTATTGAATGACACGGAACGGTGCACTTAAAAATGGTTAAGTTAGTTTTATGAAATATCTATTTTCATCGCAGCTTTAAAAAAATTGAGGATGCGACAAATAAACACATGGTACAAAGGGATCCATGAGCTAAAATGTTCCTCGAGGCCATAGGTGTTGTGGCAAACTAACTGGCCAGGACCTCAAAATGTCCAAATAGTGGTTAATGGTTAACTAGATGATAGGCCCTCTAGACTACAAAAGAAAAAGAGTAATTCAGGGCTGGGTCACAGAATGTCTCCAGGAGGAAATACATTTTCTGAGGGAGGGAGGGAGCATGTGCCCCGGGCACTGGCTAGTCTCCTCCACCCCCACCCTCTCCCCTCGGGCCAGAGCCCTGGTGGAAAGGTCCATGCAGAGAGGCCTGTAGGAAGGCGCTGGCTCCCAGGATGAGTCTCATCTCATCCCCACATGACCTTTCTGAGATACGGAGTGTTGAGCTTCTGCCTGGTGGGGGTGGGGGCTGGGCACCCCCTAGCTAGCTTGGCTTCCCAGATGGACTCACCCTGGGAGGAATTCCTTCAATCATAGCCTCCTTGAAGGGTATAAGGGTCCCCTCCCTTCAGAGCTGAGGCTGCACTTAGTAGCCCTCATAGCCTGGGGCTTCTCTTCTATTACAAAGCTTTCATCTGTGACCCCACCTCTAGCTAGTGTCCAGCTTCCAAACTGCATGGGGATTATTCTTAAAAATATAACATTTAAATTTTCCTTTCCATTTGCTCACAGGTGATTTTCATGTCAGAAATTCCTATAGTAATTGTTGTACAATGAAAACAGGTAGGTATAGTAGAAATTGTGAGATTAATTTTCATTTATCGATAGAGACAGAATGGACTTTAAGAAATGATGTCATAGCTAGATGTTGAAAACAAGGCTACGAGAACATAAAACACATGCTTAACTTTTTCATAAAGTTATCTCATTCTCTGGCAAAAATTTCAATTAACGACTATTCAACCAAACCCAAGTTGATTGGATATTATAGTTTCTTTTCTTTTCTTTTCTTTTCTTTTTTTTTTTTTGAGACAGAGTCTCACTCTGTTGCCTGGACTAGAGTGCCGGGGCATCAGCCTAGCTCACAACAACCTCAAACTCCTGGGCTCAAGCGATCCTCCTGCCTCAGCCTCTTGAGTAGCTGGGACTACAGGCATGCACCACCATGCCCGGCTAATTTTTTCTATATATTTTTAGTTGTCCATATAATTTCTTTCTATTTTTATTAGAGACGGGGTCTCCCTCTTGTTCAGGCTGGTCTCAAACTCCTGACCTCAAATGAGGGATTCCCCCAGGAAGAACTCGGGGCCCAGCTGCGGAGGGCCTGCCGGCTGTGTAGCTGCGCCGGTAGGGGAGCCAGCGGGCTGCGGGTGTTCCCCCCGCCCCCTGCCCTCCTCCCTGCGTGCTCTGCTGGGGGGAGAGTGTGGGGGGCCAGAGGTCCGCCCTTCGGTGCCGCGCCCCGGTCCGTCGCCGGGCCACGGTTCCTAGTGGTGCCTCGCCTCGGCCAGCGCCTAGCAGCCGACTTAGAACTGGTGCGGACCAGGGGAATCCGACTGTTTAATTAAAACAAAGCATCGCGAAGGCCCCCGGCGGGTGTTGACGCGATGTGATTTCTGCCCAGTGCTCTGAATGTCAAATGATCCACCCGCCTCAGCCTCCCAGAGTGCTAGGATTATAGGCAATATTATAGTTTCTTAACTTAAAATTGATACAGATAATGAGATTCTTGGGCCATTCTTTCTACACTACTCAAAAACAAAGTGCCGTGTTGCTTTAGGTGAAGGGCTACAGCAGCCGTAACTGCAGGAGCCCCGGGACCCTTCCATCCCTTCTTTCACAGTGCTGTGATCTGCATCGGGGCTGCCCAGGATCGAGGCTCCATTTCCCAGATGCACCTGTCCCTGGGTGTGGCAATAGGCTAAATTCTGGCCAAAGGGCTGTGGGTGAAACTATTGGGTGTAACGTCTAGATTACGTCCTTAAAGGGAAGAGGGCTGGTCCCTTCCTCCCCCTTCCTCCATCCTGCTACCGGGCACACACGAGGGGTGGGGAAGCCAGTTTGGGGAACGCTAGTACCGTGGAGGTGGCTGAGCAACCAGAAGGGGGGAGCCGGGTCTTGACACCGTGCAGCTGCCACACTAGCCTTCACTTAGCATTTGCCTGGAGGGCTACGAGAGGGAGCGACAGTCTACCCTGTGTAACCGAGACTACTGTGACGCTCTGTTAGAGCTCGTGAAACTCACCCCAGTGAAAACGGCCACCAGGGATGCCCCACGTCCCCAGACTCTCCAGCGGCTTTGACTCGGGGGCCTTCGCTCCCTCGCAGGAATCAGACTCTGATTGTGAAGCAGAATTTGGATGCACCGACGCCGGCAGCCAGGAAAGCTCCAGTGAGAAATCCTACCGGGTCAGTCAGACACGGTCTCTAAACCTCCGCGCCACCCTCACTCTTCCTCCCGCCGCTGCATCCTCCCAGACACCCAAGCTCGCCTTTGGGGACGTCAAGGTGTGTCTTTCGTTTCCTCTCCGGTCTGTCTCCGGCCCGTCTCCGGCCCTGCAGGCCTCGATGTTAGGGGCTTCCCGGAGGCTCTCCGTGCCTGCCTTCCTTCTTCATTCCCGCCCTTTCCGGGCTTTGAAACCACAGTAATATCTGTCAAAAAGTTAGTACGATGTCTTCGTTTCCCCCTTGTGTCTCCTCAGTGGCCCCTGTGCTATTGATGAGCTCAGCCGTCCGCGCCTCCCATCACTCGCGCAGGCGAATTCTCCCCCGGCTGGGTGAGTCCCTTGCCCTGGGAAACCTGCCAGCATCGCCTCCACTTGTGTCTTTGCTCAGAGGGAGATGCCACAGCGGCAGTTCCGCTGCCTGTGCCTTTTCCTGTCCAAAGGTGGGCCCGTCGCCCAGAAGGCCAAGCCCATGGCTTCTCATGCTGACCTCTGCTTTGCCTGAAGTCTCGCAGTGCCCACAGCCGGTCATTTAATTATTCTGGGTGTGAGGTTTCTCTTACTAATTCCAATAGCACGTAGAATCATTAGAGTTTTGGAACTACCAACTATTCAAATGTGTGACTCCCCAAATAGCAAATAAATTCAGACAGTCCTAATCAGACCCCCCTTTTTTACTATGCCACACCCCCAACTACTGCTTTGATCATGTTAGAATAAAATCCAGAATCAAACTCCTGAGGAGGCCACTGAATGCTGCAGTACCTAGAACAAAGTGCCTCCCAGCAGCCTGGGCTCCCCACTGTGCCCTTTGACCTCAGTCACGCTTGCTTCCTGTTTAGAGTTTTGGAGAAACAGTGGTGTGACAGCCCATTGTGCATAAAGCACGTCAGGGCACATCCCGGCCAAGACCCAGGACTCCGAAATTTCTTGAGTTCAGTCTGTGCATCACAGCACATCTCTGACCTCCCTGTGTCAAAGACAGAGTCCCTTTTGTCACAAGCAGGACAGGAAAAGCCACACAGCAATCTGGATGATTTAAATGTATGAGTGGATTTTTTTCTAGAAGAGCCCAGATAGACTCAGAAGTGACATCTAGATCCATTTTGAAGAGACGGGGGAGCGGGGGGCTCGTCTGATCCAAGGGCCCTGAACCAAGGAGCCGAGGAGTTTGAGAAGCCAGCAGCTCGGGGTTCGGCGGCAGCAGCCCCATCGGCCGAAGTTCGGGGGGGGGGGGGGTGCGCCGAGCGCGGGGTGGGGGGGGGTCCTGGTCTTTGGCTTCTCGACTCGGTCCTGTTTCAACAGCGAACATGTTGCGGCCTGTCAGAAGTAGGAAGGTTGTTGATTATTCACAGTTTCAAGAATCTGATGATGCAGATGAAGATTATGGAAGAGATTCGGGCCCTCCTGCTAAGAAAATTCGATCATCTCCCCGAGAAGCTAAAAATAAGAGGCGATCTGGAAAGAATTCACAGGAAGATAGTGAGGACTCAGAAGAAAAAGATGTGAAGACCAAGAAGGATGATTCTCACTCAGCAGAGGACAGTGAAGATGAAAAAGAAGATCATAAAAATGTGCGCCAGCAACGGCAAGCAGCATCCAAAGCAGCTTCTAAACAGAGAGAGATGCTCATGGAAGATGTGGGCAGTGAGGAAGAACAAGAAGAAGAGGATGAGGCACCATTCCAGGAGAATTCCGGCAGCGATGAGGATTTCCTAATGGAAGACGATGATGATAGTGACTATGGCAGTTCAAAAATGAAAAACAAAAAGATGGTTAAGAAGTCAAAACCTGAGAGAAAAGAAAAGAAAATGCCCAAACCCAGGCTAAAGGCTACAGTGACACCAAGTCCAGTGAAAGGAAAGGGAAAGTGGGTCGCCCCACAGCTTCAAAGGCATCAAAGGAAAAGACTCCTTCTCCCAAAGAAGATGACGAGGAACCAGAAAGCCCTCCAGAAAAGAAAACATCTGCAAGCCCCCCTCCCGAGAAGTCTGGGGATAAAGGGTCTGAAGATGAAGCCCAGTCTGGGGAGGATTAAAAGTGATGATGGTTTGGGGAGAGATGTTATTTAAAAAAAAGGGGGAAAAAAAAAAAAGAAAAAAGAGGGAGAAAAAAAGAACCTACTTAAGATAGAACATGGTTTTGGCTATGGCTTGACTCATGGGCTTTCAGTGCTTTTTTCCATTTGTTAAAAGTAACATTTTTCCTCTCGCTCGCTTTCTCTTTCTCTCTCTCTCTCTCTCTCTTTTTTTTTTAAGAAAACCATTGTATGTTTAAGTGTTTAAGTTGCCCTTTTGTCTATTGGTCTCTTTGCCACCACCACCCCTTTCCCGATGAAAGCCATGTCAAATTAATCACTGGATTGACCGCTTCATCTTTTTATTCTTAATGGAAGGTGTACCACAATTGTAAAGCAATAAGATTTGAGATGAACACTATGGAAACTGCTTTTTGCTAAATGATAGCAAGTTGAATAGTAATCCAAAAACGTAGAAAGGTTTTAGCTGAAGATGATTGCTTCTTTCTCTACCTGGACTTTTTAAAAATCAATTGTCATCTAATATGAATTTATATGTCTATATACACAATTATAAATGTCTAAGAAAAATCATGAATTAAACTTCCACTGTTGAGGCAGGTAGGAGATAAAAGAATTCTGAATTGTTACTAAAAGTACTCATATTTTTTACCTTGAGGGGAGGGTGGGGAATGGGTTACCTGACCTTGTTTGAGGGTGAGTTTTCTTTTTTTATCTCATCACTTGTTATCTCAAAGAGACTCAGAGCCAGTGATCCTTTCATCCTGCCACAGTCTTTAAGGAGCTTAAAAAAAGAAAGAGCAGTGGGCTGCCAAAACTGAAATCACTCTTGATTTCGTATTTCTTTCTCTAATGGTTCATGTTTTAAAAATATATATGTATCCTGTTTTTTTTTTTTTTTTGGATAAAATTTTACCAAGGATCCCCCCCAAAATAAAACCATCCTAGAATTTAATTGGCAAGATCAATCTACACATCACAGTGGATTCCTTCTCAAACTGACAGTGTTTAGGTTTTAAGCAAATAAAGTTCCAGTTAATGTGAAACTCAAAAAAAAACAAACAAACAAACAAAAAACCAGAAGTGACATCTAATTCCAAACACAAGACCAGGCATATAGTGGGAGCATAATACATGCTTGCCAGCTGTTTGACAGTTGCAGGGCCTATGTCAGTTTTAGCTGTGGAATGCAGCTCTCTGATCTCAGAGAAGAAATTATCCTCCAGTTTCCCTTTTGCTTGTCACATTGCTTTGTGAAGCCTTTCTACAATTTCTTGCCAGCCTGGTTTTCATTTCCTGCCTAATTTCTATTTGTACCTGCTTTTTGTGTGTGTGTGCTTTTTACTAGAGCTGCCTTATGGAGAGCAAGCTACTGTGATGCTCCACAGAAAAAATTAGGCTTTTGTGAACTGAAATAAAATCTTAAGGCTCCTCCCCACCTGGCACTGGCTGACTGAATGGACCCCCTCTTGGCCAAGCGCATATCCTAAAACTAAATTGCCTGCCAGGAGGAGGGAGGTCAGACTTGCCTCATCATGCCCACCCCCCTTCTTGAGGACATCCTTTGTAACCCATTGACAGGCCTAAGGGTATGCAAGACACACCTGCCGGCCCTCAATTTACACAACAAATCTATGTCATGTGTCTTGTCTCTGATTAACAGCTCCTTATCTTAAAACATTCCAAGCCTTCAGACAAAGCTTCATATCTTTAACCAATTACAAGTCAAGGAATCTTTAAAACCACCTATAACCTGTAAGCCCCCCCAACCCTCCAGATGTCCCACCTTTTCAAGCCAAACCAATGTATGCCTTCCATGTATTGATTTATGACTTTCCCTGTAGCCCCTGTCTCCCTGAAATGTATGAAACCAAACTGTAGCCCAGCCACAGAGAGTCCACTTGCTCAGGGCTTCCTGGCCGTGGCTCCAGGTCATGGTCCTCAAATTTGGCTCAGAATAAACCTCTTTAAAATTATTTTACAGAGTCTGGCTTCTTTTCTGTTAACACTTTCTAGGATGCTGAGGTCTTTATTTCTCTTTCTTTTCCTTCTTTCTTTCCTTCCTTCCTTCCTTCCTTCCTTCCTTCCTTCCTTCCTTCCTTCCTTCCTTCCTTCCTTCCTTCCTTCCTTCTTTCCTTCCTTTGTTCCTTCAGTACACTTGAAAAGTTTGGTCTAACATTTAAAGCTGGGGTAGAAATTACGGGCACTCAGATGCTTTGGGCAATTGGAAAATTCCTCCAGCACCTGGAGACTTCAGTGGTGTGGCAGAATTTGTTTAACAAAGGAATTTCAGTATCTTAGTGATTTGCCCTTTACTCTGTTTACAGTAGCAGGTGTTTACTTTGAAGCTTAGCAATACTAGGAGGCAGGGGGGAGTCATATGTCCATCATTTTTTTCTAACTTCTGTAGTTTTTTCAATTGAGGGAGCCTGTGAGTCAACGGAAAGGTCATTGCTCTGCAGATTCTGAGGGAGCAGAGGGGTCGGGCAGCAGGGGCTGAGGGTGTATTTGGGGAAGGTGGGGGGCAGCCCGCAGTGCAGCTGGGAGGGCGCTGGGAGGGTCTCCCAGCCTGCAGGGCCTGGACACCCTTGACTGGTCAGAGCGCCTGGCAGAGCTGTCACCGTGATTTAAAAGCCCTGAGAACATAAATTAGCAGGAGGTCGGTGGATGGTGTCATTCTGGCCCTGAAAGGCTTCCGTAAATCAGTGACACTAGAGCCCCAGCAAACTTCCTCCCAGTGGCTTTTGGAGCCCTCCTTCCACTTTGCTTGGACACGTGGAGAGGAGTGAGTCCTTGAATGGGTAGGATGTTGCCACTTGGCCTGCCCTCCGCCGGCCTGCAGACCCAGGCAGCTGGGTTTTCACCAGAGTTTCAGGCTTCACTGATGGCAGAATTTCAGGATCCTTGCTCCACGGCGGGACTCAGGTCCTAGTCTCTGGAGGGTCTCTGATGGTCGTGGCGATGAGGGAGTTTCTAATGAAACAAACTGTCACATTGGATAAACACAATGGAGCTCAGTCTGACCCAAGAATGGCTTGTTCCTTCCTTCTACCCTTTGTGCTTTGTTAACAGAATGTCCCTGGCACTTGTGCACTCCAGCCTGCTGCCAAAGGCTTAACTCTGCCCTTGTGTAATCCTGGGGACACTGTCAGAAGGTCAGCGAAGTCCCTCGTCAGAAGGCAGAGGCGAGGGCTCAACCCTGCCACGATCCCCAGGACATTGTTCAGTTTTAAGGTTTAAACTTATTCCCCAGCGCCAACCCCTGCTTCCCACCCCAGATCACAAGCTCCTCCCTCTAGCTAGGGCAGAGACTTGGGGTCCCGGGTGTCTTTAGTGCCCCTCTATAAAGCAAAAACGTGCCACCTGGACAGCAGGGGCCACGCGGTTACTTCTCTGCATTCTCATCAATTCCATGCTCTAGCAGGCGTTACGTTTTAGGGAAGAACCAGGAGTCACACCAAGGTCAGTTGTAGTAAACTTTTGGCCCCTTCACTCATTTACTTCTGCCAGGCAAGTAGGCACCAGGGCATCTTGTAGTCGAAAACAAAGTGAGAAACCTGACCTCCCGGTGGCTCTTAGGAGCTGAGGAATAAGATCCAGGTGTCTCTGTACTCAGCCAATTTGCGTTCTTGTCTTCCTTGGAATGCAAGTTCCTTTTACAAACCACAAAAGGCAACTTACAGAGAAATAGCCCCAAGGTTCTTTTGCTGCCCCGTGGTCTCTGTGGCTGCTCAGCCCAGGAGGTGCGGTCATGATGTCTTCATGGTGCAGGGGACAGAAATGCCCCTGCCGAGAGGGGAGTTGGTTGGGCTGCTTCACTGTGGCAGGACAGGAACAGCCTTAGCCGTGGACTTGCAAGTACTTGGCTTGTTTGTTTTGGTCACGGGGATAGGAATAAACAAGGAGCACTAGACAGATGAAGTGCCTCAGCACTCGTGGAAAACACACATGTCACACACAGGAGCGCAGTACTTTCTGTTACCTAAGTGTATACAAGTGGAGCATCCCTTATCCGAAAACTCAAAATCTGAAATGCTTTAAAAGCTGAAACTTTCTGAGCACTGACATGACACCACAAGTAGAAAATCCCACACCTGACTTTGCATGACAAGTCACAGTCACAACTTTGCTTCATGCACAAAATGATTAAAAATACTGTATAAAATTAACTTCAGGCTACGTGTATAAGGTGTATATATAAAACATAAATGAATTTCGTGTTTAGACTTGGGTCCCATCCCCAAGATATCTCATTATGTATATGCAAATGTTCCAACTTCTGAGATCTGAAGCACTTCTGGCCCCAGGCATTTCAGATAAGAGAAACTCCACCTGCGACCTGCCTCCCACACGCCTTTGCTTATGTCTCTGTCCCGGCTCTGCCGCTTTCTGGCTGTGAGCCTGGCACAAGTTATTCCTGCCTCTGTCCCCATTTTCCACTTCTGACAAATTAATGGTCTCCCACAGGATTGCTGTGAAGATTACATGAGATAATACATGCAAAGCTCTTTGAATGGTGCTTGGCACAAAATAAGCACTCAGATAATGTTTTTGCTGAGATTCCTATATATCTATGTATGGGTTTGTTGTTGTTTTTGTTTTTAGTCAAGGATTAGAGCTCATTTCTTGTCTTTCCTGGGTTTTCTGAACTCGGGCTGTGTGAGTGCCATCGACCTGCCCTTGCAGCTTCTCAGCCTGGAAGATCGCTTGCGTCTTGGGAAGGATCCTCTCAGCGCTCCTCTAGGAAAGCAGCCTTGCACAATCACGCCTCTCTTTCATGTCACCAGAATATTCTGAGCACAGAACAGTCTCCAGCATGGCTGCAGGTTTCTGTCCTTTGTGAGGCGTCCCCGCGGGTCCTGGCTGCCACCCTAGCACTGTTCAGTTGCTCTCGGAGCAGCCGGCAGGGAACGCCGATCAGCTGTTCCTGCTCTCAGGCGCGGGGTTCTGACTTGCCAGGTGGACAGAAAACTGCCTGGGCTTGGAGAATCTCTGTGTGTTTATGTAAATAGAAATTTAAAGGACAGAAAGCTGCAGATTATACCTGCTGGGAGCTTAGCAGCCACTATACCTACCACAAGAGACTAGCTAGCTGTGTTACCTTGGGCAAGGTGTTTAACCTCCCGGAGGCAGTTTCTTTGTGAAAATGGGGCAGAAGCCAGCGTGGCCCCTGGGATTGTTGGAAGAGTCTCCCTGTAGCTGATAGACGCAGCGATATTGGCCACTGGGTGTTTACACAATTGCCGGAGGCAATGTCGGGGCCCCATATTTTCTCTCCCCTGACCCTCCCACCTCTTTTTCCTCTCCCTCCCAGCTCTACTTCTCCTCTTCTGCTCTCCATTCCCTGGATCTGAGGGCCAAGACCCACACCTGGGGTAGGAGGGGCCTCCAGGCCTGGGCCTGGGCTAGCCCGGGGGAGGCTGAGCAATCAGAAGGGTGGAGAGGAAGGCCAAGGGGAGCCCTTCCCCACCTCCCCTTGGCTATGCATGCTGCACACCTCCTCTGCCCCCTTGGTCACCTGAAGCAAAATTAGCCACCAGCCTCCTACTGTGCTGACTTTCACCCCCGTTCTGCCCCATGGTGGCTAAGAGATGTCAGCAAGGATAAACCCCCGGAAGAGCGTTCTTTACACCTGATGCGCAGAACTGTGCTGCCCTATGGACCTCGCCCTGGGCAGGGCGTCTCTGCCATCCCGGACACCTAACTGGGCAGCTGTGGGCAGGGCTGCTCTGGGGATCCGGAAGCCGGAGCTGATGGCTGCGTGGGCCGAGGGTGCGACTCCAGCTGGGTCGGAGGCGGGTGAGGCTCAGCGCCCAGGCTCTGCTCGGCTCAGTTCAGGGGGCCATGTAGGCCAGGGCTGATACCTGTGGTTTGGTTGGGGACAGGTCTGGAAGGCTCCATGCCTCTAAACTTCAAACAAGGCTGGGTCTGTCTTGCAACTGCAGGGCTGGTCTTGATGCCTTCTGTCCACAGGGGTAGCTTAGTTTGTTTCGTTCGAAGGCCTAGGTCTCTTAGTGGAGGGATAAGGGCAGGGTGGGTAAAGTGACCAGCTTGTCCTGGGTTCAGCCCTGACAATCCTGCATTCCAGGAAGCCCCTGAGTCCTGGCCGCACTGGGAGGGTCGGCCGCCTTGTGGGATGTAGCACCCAAGGTGTTGATCTCAGGCTACATCCCTGCAAGGGAGCTGTGTGGCTCTTGGGTGTGACAGGCACCGGGAATGCTGCCCCGCTGGAGGGGGAGGAGCGGCCGTCCCCGCCCACCGCCCAAACTGCTTCCTCCAATGTTTCTCACGGCACCTCGTCAACGGGGAGCCGGCCCAAGCCGCGGTTTTCCGGACTTCTGCAGCAGGAGGGTCAGAGCAGACTCATCGCCAACGGGGAGGCCTGGGAAGAGCTTCCTGCCTTTGTCCCGGAGCCCCTGCCCCCCGCCCCCCAGCGCTGGGAGCGGGGCGCTGGGGCCCGGCCCGCACCTCCCCGGCTGCGGCCCTGCGCCTTCGCCTCTCATGGCCCCTGCACCCAGCCGCGTCCCCTGCTGCAGCGGAGCTCGTCAAAAGGGAGCTTTCCCTCCTGCCTTTAAAAAGTTCAAAGGAGCCCTCTGAGGAGGTGGGGACCTGGCAGTGACGCGCCTGGCCCGGGGTGCTGGGGACCCGCCGCGGGCTGCTGCCGGCCTGGACTGTGCCCCTGCCCGGCGCGGCTTCCAGCGGAGCGTCCTGTGCCCTCAGCCCTGCCGAGACTGGCTCCGTTCTGTTTGGGGACCGGGCCTTGCCCTGTAACCCAGTGCTGCAGGGGAGCCTCGTAGCGGAGGAGGGGCCGTGACCCCACGCCAAGCACGTCCTGGAGCGAGCGGGGCGAAAGGCGGCCCCTGTCACCGCCCTGCGCCGGTCCCCTCCTGCTGCTCCGCGGGTCCCGATCCTGGGCTTGGTGGGAGGCAGAGTGCGCTCGGCTTTCCCGAGCCCAAGGCGCAGCTGTGCTCAGGGTGGCTGCAGGGTTTCCTGCACCCCACAGGCCTGGGCCAAACTCCAGTGTGTCCCCAGAATCCAGGGTGGCAACGTTGGTCCATAGACAGACAGGATCTTGGACTCCAGACCGACAGGGAGTCTTGGGAGAACATGAAACAGTTCTGTGCTCTCAGCTGGCGGCGGTGGCAAGGTGCCCAGGACGTGCGCGTTGAAAGGGTGGACGGACCCACTCACAGAACGGGAAGCGTCTCGACGCGGAACCGGCTTCAGTGACTTAGGGGTGTCTAGAAACAGGACAGGGCTAGGCTGGAAGGGAAAAGGCTCATTTTTAGTGCACGTCCTCCCCCCGCGGCCTGCACTCTCCGCCACCCCTCAGGCCACAGGGTAGATGGGGCAGACGAGGCAGATGCGCTTATTGAACAGCACAGCGCGGAGGGAGGCTGGCCCGCATCTCCCCCGCTCCTGCGTCCCAAACACTTCGGCCCCAGCGCGCTCTGGTGCCGCTGCAGCGCACACGGTCACACACACATACACAGTCACACACACAGACACAGTCACACACACAGACACAGTCACACACATACACAGTCACACACATAGACAAGTACATATACATACATTCACACAGACATATACTTAGCCACCAGCACACATAAACATAAACACACACTCGTACTCAAACACAAACATACACAAGTGCAACACAAAACATGCACACAAATACACACAAACATACATACACTCACACAAATACACACATACAAACACACACAAACATGTATACATACACTCATACATACAAACTAAACACATATACACAAACACACACACAAACATGCCCATATACACATAATCATATACACATATGTATCCAAACACACTGTATACAGGCACACATGAAAATACACCCCCCAGATACCCTCCTACCATCTGAGGGGTTGGGATATAAGAGAAGACATGAACTTTCCATCTGCACTTAATTATAATACAACATGCTGGTCAGCAGTTTTTGTACAGAAGTTTTCAATGTAATGTCTGCTTCAAATTGCTCCAAGTTTTACTTGACTGCAATATGAAGAACGGGAATTGTTTAAAAAAAAAAAGTGTGCTCTCTTTGATTCTAACGGGTCCTAATTGCTTCTGTAAACATGGTTTGCTGACCTAGCTTAAGTGTAGCCAAGACAATCAGCCACTTTTGAAGGAGCAAATGAATTAAGGAGGGAGGGGGGATGGCATGCCCCGGGGCAGTGCTCTGCTAAAGAATATAAAAGACATGCGCCCCCGCTGTGGGGGTTTCCTGCCCATGGAAAGAGACCACTGCGTTGGTGCTCTGGGCTTGGCTCGGGCTAGTTAATAAAACTCCTTTGCCTTTTTGCAGCCTCAGTGACTCTGTCTTTCTGTTCCCGGGGCCGAGGGGAACCGGCTCTAACATTTTGGGGGCTCGTCCGGGATTCCAAAACCCCCGGAACAGAATCCGGATCCGAGGAGGAGTTGAAGCACTGAAAATCCATACGGCGTAGGTAACTGGGCCCTGGGAAGTGACGCGCTGGTGGGTCGCCGGTCGGGAGTGACAGGAGACGTCCGTCACCCCCGAGGTGGTTCCGCTTCTCTTTTGTTTTTCCAAACGGTGGGAGGCACTCCCGAGTGGGGGATAAGTCCGGGGCCACTGGGCGGAAACTCTATTTGGGAAAGCGAAACCAAGTGGAGCCCTTTGATGAGGAATCCAAACGGTAGCCGGCTTAAATCTCTGTTGTTTGTTGCTTCTTTGTTTGTCCTTTGTTTTCCAAGAGCCGGAGGCACCCTAAGAGAGGGGATAAGTCTGGGGCCGTTGGGCGGAAAGCGTTTTCCAACGAGCGGGAGGCACCCCAAGGGGTTAAGTCCGGGGCCGTTCGGTGGAAATTCTGCTTCTGTTTGTCGGAGTTTTAGATGGTTAGCACAGGACCGGTCTAGTATTGTCTGTTTGTGCCTTTGTGGATTTCTTTTGAGTGATATTGGCCAATTTGTGAGAGAAAGACCAAGAAACGAGTCCGGACTCTTAGGTCAGGCGTGTGATTGGAATTAATGCTTACTGTGTGGAGTGTCTGTAAGTGTGACTAATGGTGAATGTGATTTGTGGGTGAGTCTGCTGAGCCGAGGTGCTGCTGAGTGGAGCAGCCCAACAGCTTCTCCTTTTTCTATGGCCCTCTCAATCTCTGGATTTACAATCTCCTGGTTACAGATTGTTCTTTGGGGGCTCCCTTCCCTGTTGGCGCTACTGCTTGGCATTGGCTTGTATGCTGTGACCCCTCAATCTTGGGGACCTCTAAAGAAGGCTGCCTTCACACTTCTGCACTAGCTCTTGGTGGGACTCCTTGTGTGGCTGCGAACTGCCCCCCCCTTTCTAGTGGCTTTGTGTCATTCAACGTCTTTTAAATGTTTTCATTCCCCCTTTGTAACTAATAACCCTTTTTCTCCTCACATGACTCAGGAGGACGGGGCATCCTCTGAGGCCCCGCCGCAGAAAGAAAAAAAAAAAAAAACTAAAACAGGATCTGATCAAGGTCAAGACCTGCTGCCCATTTTGTGCAAGAAACCAGAAAAAAATAAAAAAAAAACAGTGGGCAACAAGAGCGGGCAGCAGGAACTCACCGGTGATGCCAGATCAGCTGGTGGCACCAAAGCAGACCAACTAACGGTGTCTGTTTCCTTGCAGGAGTGCTGCGCAGATATGGGACAGACACCATCGACTCCCCTGTCCATTATTGTGGGCCATTTTAAGGATGTTAGGGAAAGGGCGCACAGCCTTTCCCTAAAAGTAAAGAAAAAGAAATTCATCACCCTGTGCGAGGTGGAGTGGCCGACCTTTGGGGTGGGATGGCCATGGGAAGGGGCATTCGATGCTGAGCTTATTGAGAAAATAAAAGGGGTAGTCTTTGGTCATCATGGCCATCCTGACCAAGCCCCCTATATTATAGTCTGGCAAGACTTGGTCCAGGATCCGCCACCTTGGCTAAAGACCCTCCTGCCAGCATCGAGGAAGAAGACACAAGCCCTAGTTACCAAAGAGGTAAAGAAAAGGGGGGTGCAGGACCCTCAGCCCACAGGATCACCTGTGCTGCCAGACTCTAGTCTATATCCAGATTTAATAGACCTAGAGTGGCATACACCCCCTCCTTACAATCCTAGAGTGGCCCAGGCGGCCCAGGAGGCTCCTGCGGCTCCCGCGGCCCAGGGGGGGACAGGACCTCTGACAGGGGGGCCGGCATATGGCACTAGACAACGGACTGGACAAACTCCAGATCTTCAACCAGTGAGGGCGCTTCCCTTGAGGGCCGTGGGACCCCCGGGAGTGGACGGGGAGCAGGCGTGTCAGTACTGGCCCTTCTCCACCAGTGATCTTTATAATTGGAAATCCCAAAATGCAAATTTCTCTGATAATCCAAGAGATCTAATTAACCTTTTAGATTCTGTCCTTTTCACTCATCAGCCCACATGGGACGACTGCCAACAGTTGCTTAAGGTTCTTTTTACCACGGAGGAGAGGGAGCCAATCCAGGGGGAGGCTTGAAAGTTAGTCCCTGGAGAGGACAGCAGGCCTACCATCAACCCTCGAGTCGTCAATCAGACCTTTCCCCTTGAACGGCTGCCCTGGGACTACAATGAGGCTGAAGGTAGGGAGCGTCTCTGGGTCTACCGCCAGACTCTGATGGCCAGTCTCCGAGCGGCGGCACGGAAGCCGACCAATTTGGCTAAGGTAGGGGATATTCGGCAGGGGCCCGAGGAGAGTCCAGCGGCTTATCTAGAGAGGATTATGGAGGCTTTCAGACAGTACACTCCCATAGATCCCACTGCAGAAGAGAGCAAGGCGGCAGTAATGATGGCTTTTGTTAACCAGGCAGCCCCAGACATTAGGCATAAGGTGCAGAAAATAGAGAGGTTAGGTGAGAAAACTCTGAGAGACCTGCTGGAAGTGGCAGAAAAAGTCTATAACAATAGGGAGACGCTGGAAGAGAAGTTAGAAAGAATGAGACAGGAAGATAGGAAATTCCAGGCAGGTGAGGCGCATAAGGCAAATAAGGAGATGGCCAAGATCCTACTTGCATCCATGGGAGGGGGTCAGTTAGGGGCAAACGGCCGAGAATGACCTCGGAGGGAGAGGCTAGGCAAGGATCAGTGCGCATACTGCAAGGAGCATGGACATTGGGCTAAGAACTGCCCCAAAAGGAAGGAGGGACATGGGGTTGGACCCTCTGGAAAGGTTATGGTGCTAGGGCAGGATGAAGACAAATAGGGGAGATGGGGTTCGGTGCCCCTCCCCGAGCCCAGGGTAACTTTGCAAGTGGAGGGGAACCCAGTTAGCTTCCTGGTGGACACGGGGGCAGAATACTTGGTGATTACCAAAACTACTGGAAAACTATCCAATAAGACTAGCTGGGTCCAGGGGGCGACTGGAACTAAGCCCTACCAATGGACCACTCAACGAAAGTTAGATTTAAGCTCGGGGCAAGTGAGTCATGCTTTCATGGTCATTCCAGAATGCCCCACCCCATTATTAGGAAGGGACATACTCATAAAATTAAAGGCCCGT
Source organism: Lemur catta (assembly GCF_020740605.2). Classification (NCBI taxonomy): domain Eukaryota; kingdom Metazoa; phylum Chordata; class Mammalia; order Primates; family Lemuridae; genus Lemur; species Lemur catta. The sequence continues at coordinate 102,594,634 of NC_059135.1, forward strand.
ATCTACTTTGAAGAAGAAGGAATAATAATAACTGATGATAAAGGCAACCTTATCAGTAGCCCCCGGGTTACTCAAATCCTGACCTTGGCTCAGGCAGACGAGTACCGACTGTATAAGCCCATGAAGATCAATCAGGAAGGGGAAATGAGCTACTGGCTTCATGAGTTTCCTGAAGCCTGGGCTGAGACAGGGGGAGCAGGATGGGCAAAGCATCGGCCACCTCTCTGTATTGAACTGAAACCAGGAGCTGAACCAGCTCGGGTCAGGCAGTATCCTATGCCCCAAGAGGCCAAGATGGGCATAACGCCCCACATTCGAAGGCTTCAAGTGTACAGTTCAGTGGCATTTAGTACATTCCCGTTGTTGTACACGGTCGTCACTATCCATCCACAGGACTCTGTTCATCTCCCCAAACTGAAACTCCATGCCCGGTAAGCACCAACTCCTATCTCCCCCTCCCCAGCCCCTGGCAGCCCCCACTCCACTTTCTGTCTGTGTGGATCTGACTACTCTTAAGTACCTATACAAGTGGAATCACACAATATTTGTCCTTTTGTGACTGGCTTATCTCGCTTAATGTAACATCTTCCAGATTCATCCAGGGTGTAGTACGTGTCAGAATTTCCTTCCTTTTTAAAGCTGACTCATGCTCCACTGTATGGACATAGCACATTTTATTTATCCATGGATGGACACTTAGGTTGTTTCCATCTTTTGGCTACTGTGAATAACGCTGCTGTGAACCTGGGTGTAACAGCATGTGTTCAAGTCTCTGTTTTCAGTTCTTTTAGGTATATACCCAGGAGCAGAATTGCTGGGCCGGTCATATGGTAATTCAATGTTTCATTTTTAAAGAATCTACCATATTGTTTTCTACAGCAACTACACCATTTTACATTCCTACCAGCAATGCACAAGGGTTCCAATTTCTCCACATCCTTAGCAACACTTGTTATTTTCTTCTTCTTTTTTTTAGTAATAGTTCTCTGGGATTTTGTTTTGAGGGTCCAATGAGAATGTATGAAAAACACTTAGTTTAGCATAGCGCCTTGCTCAGTAAATGCCAGTTGCCCTTGTTATTTCCGGTTCTCCTCTTTCTTGTAGAAATAGAGCAGACGATGACTTCCTCAGATGCTGCTCACGTGTCCAGTTGTCTTTCACATAACATTGGCCCTGGAGCTCCAAAGGTTTGCATTTGGACGGGAGCGGCAGATTCTGGACCTTCAGCTCGGCTCTGGGAAGGTCCTATGTTGCTCGCGGTCCTGTCAAGCTTTGAGATTCTTGTGGGAGGGGGAGGCAGCATGGATTGTAGGCTATCCCAGAATGGGGAGGCCTTTCTGTGTAACTTCTTAGGGTCTTGTTCTTGCCTGGGTTTTCACTATCTCGTTGGTTTTATTACCTAGCCTAGCAAACGTAAGCTCTCCATAGAAAGGGGAGCAATGAGAATAACTTGCTCATAGCCTACAAATTCTTCTAAGAAAAGGTATAGTGAAGAGACACAAAATTTTTCTTTGAATTATTCTAGAAATGTTGGAAAACAGCTTTATTTAACACTTGATCAATTTAGTTAGGAAGAGAATATTTTAAATGGAATAACTGAGGATGAAAATGATTTTTATTTTCTTGAGTGAGGCAGCATGTTGGAGAATAGGACAAAATGAACATCATTTTAGGTTGGAAGACAGTTAACTTGAACAATATTTGTTCCTTGATTTAACATTCCAGAAATGGATGTGAAAAATGGGACCAACAGCATGCTGTGTGTATATGGTATTTCTAAGCCATGCCTTGGGTTAGTTCTATTTTTCCGTCTCTTCCTTCGGCCGAAGACTGTGCATTTTAGCTGTATTTCAACTGCATGCCTAGGCACCACCCTGACTGTGGGGGTTTATGCCGTGTCCCATAAAGAGAAAGCCAGAGAAGGAAGTTTTGGATTAGAAAAACCAGGAAGAATCTAGTAATGTTAAAAAACAAACAAACAACACTCCCCCCCCCCCCGAAAAAAAAACTAACAACAACAATAACAAAACAACCAAAAAAGAAAAGGATAAAAGCTTCCTTCAGTCTGGAACTTTGCGCAGAAGATTCGGGGCGAGTTGCTAATAGGCCTTCAGCTTGGTTTTCCTTCTGTTAGGGTGGAAAGCTTGGCAGGTGCTCACGGTGCGGGTGGAGGAAGATTTCTCACTCAGAGATTAAACAAAAAAGTAAAATTTATTTTGTCTTTTAGAAGGACGGTGGGAATGAGAGAGAGAGAGAAAGGGAGAAAGAGAGAAGAGGGGGCAGAGGGCAGGGAGACACGTGGCAGCCCAAAGAAAGAGGAGAGGCTCCAGCAGCGAGGCCGGGTGGCTGCTGATTTTAAGGGGGATGAAGAGAGAAAAAAACAGTGATGGCCGTCAGTGGAGAACAAAAGCGGCAGCAGGTAGATGACAAAAACTGCACGGATGTCAAAGTCCAAGACTTGGTTTCCTGCCTTTCCTTGGAGAAGGGATTATCACAGGAGATGCGACTCCGTCCTCATCCTGAGACGTGGTTGAGGCTGGAGCTCTTCTCCTGCTGTTTACTCAGGACCTCTGGTAAAGCAGAGTCTCAAAAAACAGTTTGAAAGAGAGAGATTTACGTCTCTTTTCTGTTCATTCAGCTTTCTTCAGAGGTTGTGCAAAACAGAACTCCTGCCGGTTCCTTAGCGAGAGAACCCGCAGAAGTGGTCTGTAACTGGTGCTGGGGAAACGGGGGGTGGGTATTTTCCTGTTATTCTTGCAAGGCTGCTCCTCCCACCTTCAGCCCCTGTTTGAAAACAAATCAAAATGTAAAAAATAATAGTCTTTATTTAAATCTTTATTTTCCTTGAAAGAACTCACTGGAAGATTCTTTATTATTATATACATACACATATATACTGTATATACAAGCATATAATGTTAATATATGGTATATAATATATATGTATGTAGTATATATGTATCTAGTGTAAGTATATAAATATATAATACATTCAGGTGACTAATAGTTTTGAGGGGTCATACCTTATAAAATTTGGTGGCCCTTTTTCAGCGTAAGATCGAAGAGGGAAAGCTTCCCCTTCTGCTGTTGAAACCACAAGGGGGTGTTAGTCTAGGTCCAGTTGCCCGTTGCAGTACTGAGACAGGGAGGACTGCCAGGGAAGAACGCAGTTTTCTATGTGACAGATGTCTTGTCTTGTCGGGGGAAGGGGAGAAGCTGCCTCAAATCCACCCCCAGTTGAGGGAGGCCCCAGGCGTTCGGAGGCCGGCGGGTGTGGTGTAGCTGGCAAGGGGCCACGGGCACCGGGGGCAGGGTGTGGGGGACAGTGGGTCCTGGCATCAGGAAGTCTGCCCAGGGGCCTTCAGAATCTCCGTTCCTTTGTCCTGCAGAAAACCCACCATTTCTGGGAAACAACTCCAAAGGTCAAGTAGTGAAGGGAGAGGATTATATAAGGGTCATTGAGGTTTGTTCAGTGGGAGCCGGTTACACTTCTCCCTCTGAAGATTCACTGAAAATGAACTGACAAAAGTCAGATTAAAAGGAGCAAAAGGCACACAGGCTTATTTAACAGGCATAGCAAGGGGCAGTTGCAGGAGGGAGTGCCCCGTGGGGGCCAGGCGCCTGCACATCCTCCTCCACAGGGCAGGGCTTGGGCCACGTGGGTAACTGACAGGGATCCTCTGAGCCCCGCGGAGGCGGTGGGCAGGGGCGGAGAACTGAGCTGGGAACGAAGGCCGTCTGACTGTGCAGGTGAAGTCCTGCAGGTCGTCTCTGGTAGGTGGAAAGTCAGTCAGGGCCTGGTGATGACTTTCGGGCTTTCATTCATCTTTCCTGGTTATTTGATGAGATTCCTAGGGAGGGGGTCTTAAGACAATCGCATTTCTTTTGGAACGAAGCTTTCTTAGTCAGATAAGGAAATCCTGGAGAGGTTTCCTCCAGGTGCAGGAAAGGAGGACACAGTGGGGGCTGGAGGGAATGGGAGTGTCAGGGGAAGGTCAGAGAGACCTGGTTCTAAGGCCTATTTCTGAGGTCTTTCAGTTTTCTTCAGTTCAAAGCATTCAGCATGCCCAAGTACTGTATTGTGGGGTGTCAGTTTCTGTGGCCCAACATAAGAGAAAAATACAAATTATCTTACTTTTGCAAAAATTTCCCCAAACGTGACTATATTAACGCATTGCTCAAGCTCCTCCCAGGTTCTGGCCAGAAGCTTAAGCTGTGTTGGCTTCCCAGAAACCTACCTCCAGGCCCCTGTGATTTCCCTGGAAGGTCCCTTGCAAAGGCTCCTTGAATGAGTGGCTCCTTTGTCACCTGCTTTGTTATGAAACCATTGTTAATGGCAGCTGGCCACTGGAACTTGATCCTCCCACTAAATCTGGGGATGTAGCAGAAGTAAGGGTCTGAAAAAGGGCAAAATGTTCTACAAGTTGTCTCTTATCAATGGAAAGGAAGCCAGACTCTGTAAAATAATTTAAAGAGGTTTATTCTGAGCCAAATTTGAGGCCCATGACCTAGAGCCACGCCCAAGAAGCCTTGAGCAAGTGGACTTGCTGTGGCTGGGTTACAGTTGGGTTTTATACATTTTAGGGAGACAGGAATTACAGGTAAAGTCATAAATCAATACATGGAAGGCATACATTGGTTTGGCTTGAAAAAGTGGGACATCTCAAAGTGGGGGCTCACAGGTTACAGGTGGGTTTAAAGACTCTTTGACTTGTAATTGGTTAAAGAAATGAAGCTTTGTCTAAATGCTTGGAATGTTTTAAGTTAAGAGAAGAAAGTCTTAATCAAAGATAAGCTACTGGCTATGTACTTGTGACAATTGAGGTCCTGCAGTTTTGTCCTGGACAGCCTTAGGCCTGTCAATGAGCTACAGAGGATGTCCCTGCGAAGGGAAGGGGGTGTGATGAGTCAGGTCTGACCTCTCTTCTCATGGCCATCAGCTCAGTTTTAGGGTATCCCCTTGGCCAAGAGGGGGTCTATTCTGTCAGCAGGTACGAGGGGTGGGGGGACTCTACAGATTTCATTTTAGTTCACATCGTTTAAAACGCCTTGCCATTTTGGGGAATTAAAACCTGCATTCCTGCTGGAGGCCAGTAATCAAAGGGGTAGAAAAATGTTTGTTCTTTGTATCTTAACCCACAGGAGACGGCTCAGCAGAATTGTCTGGACAGAGGTCACTGTTCTCACTGGAGACGCTATGATTAAACAGCAACAGCCTGAAGCTGAAAACCCCCTTTAAGAGCTCTGTATTTCTGCTTAAAGGAGGATGATGATTCTTTGAGACTTTAAGATGAGAGTGCCACCCTCCCCAGTTGCTGGCAAATTAATAAACTTCTCCTTCCTTTTCCTCAAACCAATTGTCCTCATTCTTCATTCGGCCTCAGGGACAAGTACTGAACTTTCAGTAACAGGGACATGCTTATCTTTAAGGGCCTGTGGAAAGGCCAGGAGCAACAGTTTTTAGGAGAGAGTCCAACTGCTTTGGTCTTGAAGTGAAGATGCGAGGAAAATAGCAACAAAGGTAGAAGTGGAGAAGGGGAAAAAAAGAAGTGGGTTGGGGGTTGGGGGTGCATGGGGTGGGCAGAGAGCTACCGGCTGCAGTGATTGTCCTTATAGCCATGAAAGGAAGGGGGAAGATCCTCGGCTTCCAGTGGAGCTGAAATAGCCTCTCCTTAAGATTGTGAACTGGAGGCTGGGAGGCTGAATTATTCATGAGAAGGAAGCGTTTGGCAACCTTGTCTCTCCCGGAGCTGTCTGGGCAGCTGGTGCTGGGATAGCCTGGTGTCTGCACACACCAGCCAGCCACCAGCAGGTCCGCGTGTCCACTGCTCTGGCACCATGGACAGCTGTGACCACCACAGAGAGATATCTTCAGGCTCAGAGTCTTGGATTTTAGTCCTTGTCCTCTGCATGTCAATCTTCTGCCCTCCCAGCTGCTCTGGAGGGTCTCTGCAGGAGGAAACAGCAGACAACCCAATCAGAGCACGCGCTGCAGCACCTCTACCCTGTGTTCTCACGTGGCCATGTCAGGAAAGGCAGGGGGCTGAGGAATCGTCCCCACTAAAGAGACATGACCAGTAAATGAGATGTGTAGCCTGGATTGGATCCTGCATCAGGGAAAATTGCTACAGAGGACATTAATGGACAATTGGAGAACCTGGTATATGGATTATAGAGTAGATAATCGTATCTATTTGAAATTTCCTGAGTTTGAAAATTATACTGTTATATGTAAAAGAACATCCTTATTCTTAGGAAAGAAATGCTGGAATATTTAGGGGGATGGGGAATGGTGGCTCTGCAACTCACTTTCAAATGGTTCAGAAAGAAATCACAAAATTTTATTATACATATTGTGAAAATAAGTAATTAAAAATCTAAGCTGTTGAAACTTTAAAATATTATGAGCCACAACAGGCAGCTGTAACTTTTATTTCTCTGATTGTTAATAGATTAGCTGTTTCCTTACCTACATTGTTATGTAAAATGTTGTAAATGACTGAAGGGTGACAAGGAAGACCCCTTCCCTCTTACCTGACTAACTTCCCAAAGTCTTCCTGACTCTCATCCAGACACTCCATGACTATCACGTTGTCTAAGATGGAATGTTAAATACAGTCTTTTAAGTTGGAAAGGAAAAGAAAACAAACTGTAACTAATTAAATTGCTGTAACTCATAAACCAGCCTTGTATAGAAAATGTTACAATACTGTTAGAAAAAGTTCACACCTGTCCCCAAGGCTGCATCAGAAGAATGAGGACAAGTGGTTTAAGGAAAAGGAAAGAGAAGTTTATTAATTTGCTGGCAAATGAGGAGGATCGCAGACTTTCATCTTAAACAATCATTGTCCTCCTATAAGCAGAAATACAGAGCTTTTAAAAGGAGTTTTCAGCTTTGGGCTATCGCTGTGTAGCTGTAGCACCTTGGGTGAAGACGGTCCTGACCTCTGCCCGGCAGTTCAGTTGGGCTGTCTCTTGTGGTGCAAAGAACAAAGGACACTCCCTGCCCCTCTGACTACTGGCCTTGGGCAGGAATGCAGGTTTTAATTCCCAAAAAGAGTAGGGGCAGGGTTTACAGAGACAACTTGTAATACATTTTGATCTTTTTCAGGCCCTTCTGTCACAATCCCACTAAATTCCTTTGGTTTCTGCCTATATAAGCAAGACCTTAACTTTAAACTTCAGAGTACTGACCTCATTTCTTTGGAGTCTGTGTGACCTGAATGGCTATTCTCAGCTTTGTGCTTTAATAAACTCTTTTAAACTGCGTTCTGATCCTTTCAATTATTTAAGGTTGACACCATATATTTTGGGGGGAGTGGTGAGGAGAGAGAGATATTGAGAGAGAGGGAGAGAGATCGAGAGATAAAGACAGAGACAGAGACAGAAAGCAAATGTGGCAAAATGTGAATAGTTGCTGAGTGAAGAAGAGAGTTTTTTGTATTATTTATGAATCTCTTCTCTAAAATTTAAAATTATTTCAAAATTAAAAAATAAAAATCACAGGATATGGGCTTCCTAGGACCATGTTTCTTGGGGTGTGTTTCCCAGCTGTCTGCGTTAGAATTTGCTGTATGTTTAAACTCGACTCAGCAGGCCCAGTGCAGGCAGTCTGCTGCAGGAGGTTTGGGGCGAGGCCCAAGGATCTGCATTTTCCACAAGTGCCTCGGATGATTCTGGGTCAGGTGGTTGGTGGATGACACTTTAAGAGGAACTTCTTCAGGCAGATTTGTGCAAAATCTCTGGGGTGGCAGGATGACTGTAGCCCTAGCTGGTCCTGGCTATGCTTGCCCTGGGCAAACTGGATTCTGAGCCAACCGTTTTGAGGCAGGAACTAGGGCTGGTTTAGGATTAAGTCACCTGCCCAGACCCAGTGACAGTGCCAGCTTTGCTGAACTCCTTTGCTCTTTCCTGTGTCTCTTCACTGACCCAGCGGACATGGTGTCCTCAGAGGTGGTCCTGTAGTCACTCAAAGCCCCCAGGAATCCAAGGTAACATTACTGACACAAAGGTGGTGGCCCATAAATGGTGGCACAGGCAAGAGTGGTGATGCTGCCGCTGCTGCTGGCCCGATATTAACATGCCATTCCTGAATGACGTGCTGGGGAAAGCAGGTGCTGGGAACCAGGGCGGGCACACGAGGAGCACCAGATAAAGGGGGGCAGGAGCAAGGTGGGAGGGTGAAGAACACAAGGTGTTTGGGATTATTCATCTGTGTTTTCAGTGACTATTTTGTGAATCCCACGTGTGTGCCAGGAACTTTGCAAGGCGTGGAGAATATAGTTCAGACAGACAGAGCCTCCCTTCTCTCAGGGAGCTCGGCCCAGGCCTGGTCTCACCGCCAACAAGGACGGTGCAAGCGTAGCCTGGGGCTGCCATAAAGTTTGCACGAAGGGAAGTGACTGGGAAACAGCAGTGTTAAGAAAGTCAGGCTCCAGATGATGGGGATGGGAGGGAATTCCTGAATGTAGAGAACCCATTTTCTGCAGCTAAGAAGTGGGAATGTGGGTCCTAGTAGTAATAGTAAAATAATAATAATAATAATGATAATGATAATAATGATGACAAAACAACTCAAGCTTTTGTCTCAGCCCTTACCAGTGAAATAGTTGGAAACCCACCCTTGGGTCCCACCCACCTGGCCTTTGGAGTCGTGGGGTTCCAGATCCACAGGAACCTTCACCTCTTCCACCGCTGGAGGCCACTCTCTCTGGCTGGATGTGCGATGCCCCTGCCTGGCTGCCTTCGCCATCACCTCCAGGCTTCCTCTTCCTGCTCCCCCCAGGCAAAGTCTTGACTTCTCCTCTCTTCTCCAGAGGGGGCTGCATTTACTTGTTTCTTATTTGCTTATTTTCTTTAACGTTTACTCCTTGAGTAGACAATGCACTCATGTAGTTGAAAGATCAAAGCTATCAAAGAAGACCCAATGAATAGGGCTCCTGCTATTCCAGTGTCCCGTCATGATGCCTCCCAGAGGTGACCGATGTTTCTCATTTCCTGTGTATCTTCCAGAGATAGTCTCTGTATATTAAGGCATATATAGTTTTCGTCATTTTTTTTTTTGGAAAAAAAATTCTAATTCATTGTAGATACCATTGTACTTTGCTTTTTTCATCTATTTGAAAATATCTCTTGGAGATCATTTCCTATCATGAGGAACCTCCGCCTTGTTTCTGCGACTGTATGGCATCCACGGCATACATGGTTGTGATTTAACTAATTGGTCCCCAATTAGTGGTCATGTAGATCCTTTCCAAATTTTTCCCATTATAACATACATATAAAATGTATAACATCCATATGAGTATAGCTGCAGGTTAAATTCCTACAAGTAAGAATTGTTGGCTACAAGGATATGAGCTTTGAGAGTTATGATGGACATGTGACTGCCTTCCACTGAAGTACTAATTGACATGTCCACCAACAATGTGTTAATGTAATTGCACATTTTGTCACACTCTTCCCACCATAAGAATCAATTTTTTGTCATTTGCAATCCTGTAGGTAAAAAAAAAAATGGTATCCCATTGAAATTTTAATCTTCATTCCTCGTGTTATAAGTGGATTTCAACATCCTTCTGTATGTTTAAAATCTATTTTCATATTCTTTTGGAGGAATTTTGCTCCCCCCATATCCATTTCTCTTTTTTTATTGGGTTACATTATTTTTTCCTTTTTATTTACAAGGAGCACTTTATATATTAGGCCAGATTAGCTCTTTGTTAGTGATGTGAGTTGCAAACGTATTTTTTCATTTGTCATTTAGTTTTACTATCGTTGGTTTGCTTCAGGGACTTTAAGAAATTTGTATACTGTTGAATGAATCAATCTTTTCCTTTATGGTTTCTGTTGTGTTTCATAGTTAAAAAGATATTCTTTATACCAAGATTATTATTGTTGTTATTTTTGAGACAGTGTCTCACTCTGTTGCCTGGGCTAGAGTGCAGGGGCGTATCATAGCTCACTGCAGCCTCAAACTCCTGGGCACAAGGGATCCTCCTGCCTCAGGCTCCTGAGTAGCTGGGACTACAGGAGTGCAACGTCACACCTGGCTAAGTTTTTTTTTTTTAAAATTTTGTAGAGATGGGGTCTCAGTATGTTGCTCAGGCTGGTCTTGAACTCCTGGTCTCAAGCCATCCTCACACCTTGGCCTCCCAAAGTGCTAGGATTACAGGTGTGAGCCATTGCACCCAGCCAATGCTAAGATTATTAAAAAATTTTTCCCATAAAGTCTTCTAACACTTTTGTAATTTAATTTTTTATATTAAAAATTTAAATCCATATTAAATTTATCCTGGCATAAGATGTGAAGTGTGAATTCATCTTCTGTTTTTTTGTTTCCTTTTTCCATCTGCTTTTCAATAGTGCCTAGTGAGGTGTGAATTCAAATTCATGTTTTCCTCCAGATGGTTATCCAATTATTTCAGAAGCATCTTTTCTGCACTAATTTGAAGTGCTGTCCTGTTCATATACTACATTTTCATTTATGTGTGGATTTATTTATGGATTTTATATTCTGTCCCATTTATCTATTTATCAATATCCTACTATTTCAGTGATTAATTGTAAAATGTCAATATTTGGTTGGGCTGACCCATTATTACTTTTTTTTTCCCAGAAATTTTTTGACTATTTTGCTTGTTTATTTCTACATGTGATTTTTAGGATCAGCTTATCTACTTAAAACACCTCATTATTTTATTGGGATTTTTTAATTTATGAGCTATTTATAGAATAAAGGAAAAATGGCATTTATGATGTTTCCATTCCAAGAATATGCTATGCCTTATTATTTGCTCAGGACATTTATTATGTGTCCAATAGTATTAATAACATTTTAAAGTTTTTATTTCATATAGATCTTACCTATTTCTTGTTATTTCCAAGTAGATTTTCTTTTTGCTATTGTAAATTCCTGTTTAGTATATTTTCTAACTGGTGGTAATTTGTATTTATTGAAGGATATTGAGTTAATCATTTCTGCATGTTAATTTTGAATTTTCTTGTTTGTGAAACAGGCAAACTAAATGAGGGTTTTAAATCATTAGAAATTAATTTGTTCCCTCTTCCTTTTAATATTTATTCATACGGTAAATTCTTTCTTTATTACTGGTCAATTCAGGTTTTCTTGTGCAGTGGCTAATGTTGAGTAGCCTTTACTTTGACAGAACTTATTAACTGACTTGTCATGGATATCCCTCTATGTGTATAGTGTATTAGGAGTTTTTTGTTATTTATGTTGATGCCACCATTTTGTGTTAAATCAACAAAAAATTTAAATATTTTTCCAATGAATCGTGATTGATTCCTCTTCACCAATTGAATTATCACCCAACACAAGAGCCTATTCATCATAACACATTACTTCTACTATCGATCTATTTTTTCCTGTTTAATGAATTATTGTTTTTGGTATGATCTGAAATTTCTTTTGGTTACAATTTCCTTCTTGATATTAGAACAATTTTTATCAATTTCTTTGCTTCTATTTGTCACTTTTATTTCATATGCCATTAATTTTATATGTGGGTTTCCTCTAAGCTTTTTAATAAATTTAAAGATGAGAAAAGAAAGTCCCTTTCATATATGCCCAAATCAGGAATATATAATTATGTTCCAAAACATCTTTCAGTTATAGTGATAATGGCATATTTAAGCTTTTTTTTTTTTTTCCAGAATAAAGTGCTTCATTTATTGATGATTAAAATGTCCCCAGCCCCCTGCCCCAGGGCCATGGGCCTCACAAGGAGGTCAGAAGGGTTCAGCGCCCCCAACTATGCTCCTTGGGCCCAGGCCTCTTCCCACCCCGGCCATGGTGGGAATGTGGTAGCATAGGGGAGTAGTGGGAGTTTAAGGTGTAAAAAGTATAACAAACAAAACTGTATAAACACAGGAGGAAAGAGCTTAACTAGGAAACATGTAGCTTATGGAACCTTCCACCCCATCTTAAAAGCAGGAATGAAGACATTAAATGACAACAAAATAGGATTTCCTATTAGTGCAGGCCTCATGAGGGGAAGCACCGGGCACAGGCTGGGGTCCCCTGTCCCCGGGGGTTCCTCTCACCAGCAGTGCTGTGAGTGCCCCACCCACCTGTGCAGAGGCCCAGGAGGAGCCAGGATGCTGGAGCCCGCCAGGGACAGGCTGTGGCTGGGCCTAGTGCTGGCCATAGGGGAGCAGAGACGGACACACACACACACGTCTCCTTCTGGTGTGAAACACATGGCCAGGGTAGCTGGTGAGGGGCGGAGGTGCTCTGTGAGCCACAGCCCTGCTGCCCCCTGTCCCACCGATAGCACCTTGAAACCCCAAAACACTTGTCCAAGCCTCCTCCTTGGACCCTGCCCCTGGGGCCTAGCCTGTCTGCAGGGGTTCCTTGACTCCAGCCCCTGGGAGCTGGTGCCGAGGGAGGCACCTGTCTGCCCACCTAGGGCCTGGCCCACAGCACCAAGGCCTAGCAGCTTCCGGGGACATCGCCAGGACTCAAGACCCACGGTGCAGCCTGGTGCAGGTTGGGGGCCCCCGGGCCTGCCGGCAGGGATGTGGCTGGGGAAAGCAAGCCCCTGGGGTCCAGCCCCTGCCTTCCCCACACTACTTGGTGCAGAGCCGGGTCTGCAGTTCCCGCTGCTCAACGCTCCCCACCCGCACCCGCCAGTGTCCAGTCTCAAGCCCTGGCGGGGTGTCCACAGCCCTCAGACTGGGTCCACAACTCTTCTATGGGGGTGGCACCCCAACTTCTCCCCAAACCCTGCAAGAAGAAGGAGCAAATTAGGGGCACGAGCACGTGGGGCTAAACCGCTGAGGCTGCTCCAGGCTGGGCCTGACCAACCCTCTCCGGCTCCAGCCTCAGCAGCGTGACCGGCCACTACACCTGCCCCGGGCCCCTCTGTCCCCGCCGGACCTGCCGCCTCCAGCACCCTCCTCGCCTGGAGGGCTGCTGCAAACAGTTTCCTCTCTTTTCTTTTTCCTTCACTTCCAAAAAAACCCCAAAAAGTAAAGGCTTCAAGGAGCCGCAGAAAGGGGGGCACTTGCGAGGGAGGCGTCCTCCACCGGCTCTGGGGGCTGCCGGCCCGCGCCCCCCGGGTCGGGGTCTCAGGCGGAGCACATCCAGCCACCTCTGGAGGAGGGGGCGGCGACCCAGGCCCGTGCTGCTGCCCCCCCAGCAAGGGGGGAGGGCAGCGGGGTCCCCCCCCCCAGCGGGCCCTGGGCTCCAGGTCGCAGCAGATGTAGCTCGGCAGCTAGTTGGTGGCGTTCATCCCCCGCCAGTGCCGGCAGTGGTGGGGAAGAGGGGCGGCAGGGGGGGGGGCAGGGTCTGGGGCTGCCCGGGGAGCAGGGGCAGCGCGCGCCTGAGGCTGGGCGGGGGGCAGGCCCGGGGCGGGGGCGGGTGGTCGCCGGCCCGCAGGCGGCTGACAAGGAAGCATTCCTCCTTGTGAGCCTTGAGCACGTCGGGGCAGCGGCAGCGCCGGCCGCACACGTCGCAAGGCTCCGGCTTCTCCCCGTGTGCGGCGCCGGCGCCGCTTCATGCTGGGCCGGCTGGTGAAGCTCTTGCCGCAGATGTCGCAGATGTACGGCCTCTCTTCTCCCCTGTGTGGGTCTTCATGTGCTCATCAAAGCACTGCTTCATGTTGAAGTCCTGGCCACACCACTGGCACATGAACTGCTTGTGGCCAATGTGGATGCTCATGTGTGACGGCAGCTGGTACTTGTACTGGAAGCGCTGGTTGCAGTTGTCACATCTGAATGGCTTCTCCCTGGAGCGCTGCAGTGAGTGCACCTCGAGGGACATGCTGCGCTTGAAGGACTCCCGGCAGGCTTCTCAGGTGAAGGGCACGTCCTTGGTGTGGGCAACCATGTGCTTTCGCACATGGGCCATGGTATAGAACTCACAGATCTCACATGAGAACTTCTTCTCTGCATAACCATGCACAATCTTCTTGTGCTCATGGAGGGACCAGAGCTTCTTGAAAGCTTTGCCACACGTCACACACTGGATGATGCCCTCGCAGTCCGTGTGCCGGTGCAGCAGCCGCTCACTCTCTAGCAGGAAGCGCTTGCCGCACTGGTCACAGATCTGCATGCGGCTGTGGGTCACATTCATGTGTTTCTCCAGGTACCAGCAGTTGTTGAAAACTCGTGGGCACTTCTGGCACGGGTGGTGCTGCTTCTCCTCCAGCTTCACTTTGGCCCCCCGCCCATCAGTGGCTGGAGGCCCTCGGGCTGGTGCAGAGGCCACTCTGGGGGACAGCTTGGGTCTCTTCCCACTACGTGGCCCAGCCTCCTCAGGGTCAGAGATGCCTTGGCGCCCGGCATTCTCCCGGAACCACGTGGCCATGTGACTGTGGGGAGGGGGGTCAGCACGGCTTCCCCAGCGCCCTGGTGGCCCCTGCATGCTGCCAGCTTCCTCCTCCTCCTCTTCCTCCTCCTCAGAGCTCTCTTGATCCTGCTCACTGGGCCCTTCCTCCTCCTCCTCTTCTTCCTCCTCCTCCTGCTCACTGTGCCCTTCCTCTTCCTCCTCTTCCTCTTCTCCCTCACTGCCACTTTCTTGATCCTCCTCCTCCTCTCCTCCACTGCCACCACCCTCCTCTTCCTCATCCTCTTCTTCCTCCTCCTCCTCCCCTGAGTGTCTCTGCAGCCCATCCTCCCGGCCCAGCACCATGGTGGCCGGCTCGTCCCAGGGCCTGGCTTCCCCTTGGCCAGTGGACACGTGCAGTGTCTGCTTGTTGAGGTTCACCTCCACAATGATCTGGGGCTGCTCCTGGCGGCTGTAGGTGCCAGAGCCCCCAAGTTCTTCCTCCAACTCCTCCCCACCCTCCAGCTTACACAAGCTGCCCGGGGGCCTGCCGGGCTCCTCGACAGCTCCCTCCTTCTCCTCCTTGAAGAAGGGCTGGGCTGGCCCAATGGTGGCAGGCACTGTGCCGCCAGCGGTCCCTGCCCCGTCCTCAATGCCCACTGAGTAGGTGTCAGGGCCCTCGGGGGCATAGATCTTGGGCAGGCCTGGGGTGTCTGCCTCCTGCTTGATGTCACAGTAGTAGGGTGGCGCAGCTGGGGAGCAGCTGGCAGCCGGCTGGGCCCGGGCCACAGTGCTGGGACCCGGTGGGCCTAGGGAGCGGGGGTCCAGCAGTTCCTGGCAGGACGCGGCGATGCCGGCCATCTGCAGCAAGGAGGCGGCACTGAGCACCTCATGGGTGCTGGCTGCGGTGACCAGCAGCTCGGGCGTGTAGGTGAAGCTGAGGATCTGCTGCAGGCCACCAGGATCCAGCGCCTCCAGGGACAGCTCCACACACCGCAGCTGCTTGTTCTGGGTGAAGAGCGAGAGGAAGAACCGGCTGCGGGCAGCGCGCGCGCCCGTGTGCGCCGGGAAGACGCTGCGCTGGAGCACCAGCACCAGGCCCACGTCGCAGGGGTCGGGCTGGAAGAGGCGCTGCTGGGTCAGGCGGCCGGTCAAGCAGGCGAAGTGCAGCGCCACGTCCTCCGCCAGCGAGAACTGGGCCGCCGGTGAGTCAGCTGTCGTCCCAGCCAGCAGCGTGGCTCCTGGCGCTGGGGGCTCACAGGGCCCCGCGGGGTCGCGCTGCCCCCATGGCCGGGCTGGGCCGCCCCCGCGCAGGGCCCCGCGACCATGGCCCCCGGGGGCGAGTCCAGCGCCGAGCAGCTCTTAAGCTTTAATAAGTTTTGTATAAGGGTTTTGCTTTTTGTTTGTGTCCAAGTTTCTCTTGCCTGTCTCTGAAAACACATTTTAGAGCCATGTTAAAATGTTGCTTGGTCACGTTGCAGGGCTTGAATGGCACATCCCTGGGACCCTGACGGGAGGTGGGGACTCATCCGGTTTGAGTTTAGTGGGTCACAGTCACTTCCTCACGCTCAGCGAGCCGTCATGCGTCTCCGCTGCTGACCCCGGGCGCAGGTACCCGTCCTGTGGCCCCCGCCCAGCGCCACCAGGCAGGAGTTAAAGTCAGAGTGAGAGACTGTTCCGAACTGACGACAGCTGAGCTGTCTAATTTTCGCAATGTCTGATGACACAGGGCCACGCACATGCTGTCGCTGGAGCCCTTTGCGGGCCCCGGGGGACCGCAGGAGCGAGGCCGAGGCGTGGCCCCTCCAGCCAGGTCGCCCTGCTGCGGGCTGTGCCTGCGTAGCCTTCTGGCTTCTCCGGTTTCTCTTAGAAAATCCCCAAGTGCATCTCAGCTGGGTGACAATGAGAGCGTCCAGGCCTGCAGAACAGTGAAAGCTTCTAACTCCATTCAAGTCCCGCCAACTCCAGCTTTTCCTGCTGGGGCCTCTGCAGGTAGGAGCCTGGGACGGGGCTCTAGCCTAGTTCGCTCCAAGCAGAAATTTCATTTTGAATAATTTTCGGTTGATTTTCTTATTCTTTTTCAGGTCAACAACCATACGGTCTGGAAATACAGTTGGCCCTTGAACAACTCGGGTTTGAACTGCACAGGCCCAGTTATGTGTGGTTTCTCCTCCGTCTCTGCCGCCCAAGACAGCCGGACCACCCTCCTCCTCCTCCTCAGCCTGCTCAGCATGGAGCCGACGGGGATGAAGACCTTCGTGAGGCTCCACTTCCACTTAATGGATAGTAAATATATTTTCTTTTCCTTATGATTTTCTTAATAACATTTTCTTTTCTCTAGCTTACTTTATCATAAGCTAATAATACATATAACATATAAGATATGTGTTATATGTATTATTGATAAGGCTTCCAGCCAAGAGTAGGCTATCAGTAGTTAAGTTTTTGGGGAGTCAAAAGTTATGCGAGGTCAGTTCCCTCACTCAACCCCTGCCATGTTCAAGGGTCAACTTAATGTTAATTTTGTGCCTCCTTTGTTGCCTTTTTTTTTTTTTTTTTTTTGGAGACAAGGTCTCGCTCTGTCCTCAGCCTCCCGAGTAACTAGGACTACAGATGGGCACCACCACAGCCAGCTAATTAAATTTTTTTTTTTTTGTAGAGATGGGATGTCACTGTGTTGCCCAGACTGATCTCAAACTCCTGGCTTCAAGCAAGCTTCCTGCCTTGGCCTCCCGAAGTACTGGGATTACAGGTGTGAGCCACCATGCCCAGCCCTTTGCTGCTTTTATAGTTATTGTTTCCTTCTCTTGTGTAATTGTTTTGGCTAGTGTGCAGGAAAGAGTTAACACAGGCGATCTGAAATTGCTCTCCTTAGAAAGGCCTGCTTGCAAGCTTGGTCCTTGGCTGGCATCTGGGAACTTAGATTTTGGGAGGATCCCTTGTTAACTAACTGATAAGAGTGGCTCACAAATTGCACAAACAGTACGGTTTAGGCGGAGTACAAACTTCCCTTCTGGGATCTAGAATTTGGTTCTTGCCAGGCAGAGGGTGCCCATGTGACCAGCCCCAATAAAAACCCTGGGCACTGAGCCTCTATGAGGTTTTCCTGGTCAGCAGCATTTCCCACTCATTGCTGGGAAAATCAGTATGTTCTGCATGGCTCCCCTGGGAGAGACCTTGAAGCTTGCTCCTGGTTCCCTCTGGAATTTTGCCCCGTGACTTTGTCCCTTTGCTGACTGTTCATGGCATCCTTTTGCTATAACAAATCTCAGCCATGGGTCCAGCTCTCTACTGAGTCTTTCGAGTCCCCCTAGAGAATTATCAAACCTGTGGGTGGTCTTGGGGGCCCTGACTCAGCTAGACACTCTATTTGTGGTGAAGCCACCTGTAAATGGTGAGAAACGGCCTCCTCCTGCCCATGTTAAGATCAGTTATTGGCTCACAAATGGTGTTCTCTGAAGGCCCCACCTCCCTGCTGTTCAGCTGAAGCACTTCCCAGAGCCGTCAACACTGCCTGGGGTCCTGTTAGAATGCAAAGCTCCTCTCCCCCTCTCAGAGTGTCAGGTCCGGCCTCTTGGTGGTCTGTTGTCCTGCTTCTTTGGCTCCTTGCTTGGAAAATTCACAAGCAGGGCCGGTGCCACCGAGTGACCACAGACAGGAAGCAATTCCTGCAAACAGCTTTTATTGCAGAAAAGAAGGGAGCTATACAAAGTGAGAGCACATTCCAGAGAGGAACGGGTCGGTCTCCACGAGTGGGGAATGACGTTGAGGACTCCCAGGTGGTTTCCTTTGATTGGCCTGGTCCGGGGCAGGGCTTACGGGGACTGTGGGTGTCACCAGATGATTGACGCATGTGATTTGACAGGTGTTCTTATAACAAAGTCGCAGCTCCGCAGCTGTGTGAGCCTCAAACCTCAAGTCCCTGCTCTTCGTGGTTGTCAGCTGCGCTTTCCTGCAGTCCCTTCCCTACTTCTGCATCCCCTCGGAACTGTCATCCTGGCCTCTATCTGCGACCTGCAGATTTGATCTCTGCCTAACAAGAGCTTCTGACCGAGGAGGTCTGAGGAGCTCACCAGCGCCCCAGGGATCCGGACTGCACGGTCCCAGACGCAGCCCAGCATCTGCCTTTATCTTTCCTTGGAGGTTTGTCCCAAAGGGTTTCTCTTCTATCCTTTTTCTCAACTTCCCTCGTCTAGTCCATACCCGGCAAAGCCCACGGGGGTGGACTGTGGGGTGGGGTGATTCCCTGTGCCATCCACTCACGACCATCCCTCTGCACAGGTTCCTGCTCGCCACACTCTCCTGTCATGCAGGTGTCCCCCAAAGCCAGTTCCACGCTCCGAGGGCCGAGAGCTGGTCTCGACTCTGTGAGGGCACCCGGGAGCCGCCTGTCAGCAGCTCCAACTCAGGCCACTCACTTCCTCTTCCCTCTAAGGCGAGCCAGACCCTGCAGCGCCCAAATGTGCGGTTCTGGTGGACGCTGCTCACACCCTGCCCTGAGACCCATGTCGCAGACATCCAGCCCTGAGACATCCAGCCCTGAGACACCCTGCCCTGAGACCCGTGTACATCCAGCTAAGAAGCGTCAATTAATTCAGGGATCATGATGACTCACGGAAAGTTGTTTTCAAGATTAAAGCCTTCCGCCATGGGGGTTGATCCGAGGGTGTTGGAGCGTGGTGGGAAAGATGCTTCAACATCAAGGGAGACCGTAGGAAACCGGTACATGAATCTGAACGTGAAGTAATGAGACAGTGCTAATCGGGACCTTGGTGGACGAGGTCACATTGGATGACTTTTTCAAACTGTGAGTCCATTTCTCATTTTGAGAACCAATAGATTCTCTCTTTTTTTTTTTTTTTTTGACAGAGTCTCATTCTGTCACCTGGGCTAGAGTGCCATGGTGTCAGCTTAGCTCACAGCAACCTCAAACTCCAGGGCTTAAGTGATCCTCCTGCCTCAGCCTCCTGAGTACCTGGGACTTCAGGTACCAGCTAAATTTTTAATTTTTATTTTTGTAGAGATGGAGTCCTGCTGTGTTGCCCAGGCTGCTCTCGAACTCCTGGCCGCAAGTGATCCTCCCGCCTCAGCCCCTCAAAGTGCTGGGATTATAGGTGTGCGCTGCTGTGCTGGCCTCTTTCATCTTTTTCAAACACTACTCTCCCTGCCTCCTGCCCATCTAAATGAGGTTAGGACCAAGGGGCTTTCGGGTTAAAGAGATCCGTGTTAAAACCACGTGTGTGACTTCATTGAACCCTCAGAATCTGGTCACCTCATGTAAAATGAAAATGGTACTAGCACCCGTACGATGTCAGCAGAAGGGTGACGGCCGAAGAGTCCCACGAGAAGCACTCATCACAGGGTCTGGTAAATGGGGAGCTTCGAGACATGGTCGCAGTCCTCCTCCGTTCCTGAGGTCCAGTGTGACCTGCCCACCTCGTGGGCTTCTTGACTTCTCTGGCCACACAGCAGCCAAGCCCTGCCGTGCTGAGGGTGTGACATTCGGTCCTGGATTATTGTCCGTGCAGTGAGTGGATCAGATGTAGCTCTTGAGCTAGACTGTACACTGTGAGGGCATAGCCTGTGTTTTCTTCTTCTTCCTTTTCTGTGCCCCTTGTTCTCAGAAATTCTCCTGGCTGGAGCTGAGGGGGACCTGGGGGATTTTCTTTGTCCACATCAAGTCCAGGTCCTCTAGCCCCAGGCTCCTCAGAGCCCCGCAGACAGCCCCCATGAGATCTAGGGCCGGGGCTGCCCTCCTGCAGGGGTCCTGCCACCTGGCAGATGCCCAGGGCTGAATGTGCACCCAGCAGGCCCGTGGCCTGGGTACCCAGCTGCTCCCTGAGGGCACTTAGTTTCCCCTCGTCTTGCCGGGTGACAGGGGCGACACAACTGTGGTCCCTGGGGCTGGCCAGCATCTTGCTTTGCAGGCCTGTGAAGTCTCCACGGCAACACGCTGGGACAGGGTGCGAGGGGCTGTTTTAATGGAACAGGTGTGTTCTCTTTAGTGAGGGGCATTCGAGACACAAGCTGAGGAGATTACACGAGCTGACTTCTTGACAATGTAATTATAGCTCATTTTCCTCACTCAATTAAAACGCCGTCCCCGTGGCCGGGCACTGGCTTGCTCTGGCTAGCGTGGGGGCAGCCGCCGCCACCTCTCGTGTTGGGGCACCGGACAGTGGCGGGTCTGCTTCCATTAGAATGTTCTTGAGAAACTGTGCACAACTGGTTTTTATGAGCATTTGCCTTGGGCTGGCGTTACAGTGTCGGGAAGGCTGCACGGCCGACTGATCATGGAGTGCCCGCCGGCGCGTCCGCGTTGAGGTTCCCAAGCAGTTACTCGTCTGTAAACTCTGGGGAGGGAGGGGTTTCTATCCGAGGCGATAAGCTATTCTAAGTGAATCCTTTGGGAAAGAGAAAAATCCTTTTGTAGTGAAGAATGATCTCCCCTAATCGACGCCTCTGGTGAATTGGGCTTCCCTTGCCGTAGGGGGTCTTGAATGCACTGGGGTCAGCGGGGTCACGTGGCTCCAAGGGGCAGATGGGGGAGGGGGAATGGGGGGGGAAGCAGCACAGTGGGGGGGCAGGTGAATTGAGCACCTGCTGCTTCCTGTTCTCAGGTGACCCACTTGGGAGTCCTGTGCGGTAGGTGTCACTACCCCCTTTCCCAGGTGAACAAAGTGAGGCTAGAAGAGGCCAAGTAGGAGTCTGAGGTGGCCCCGCAGGCAGGGGCTGGGCCAGGACTCGGTCTGAGGCCACTTTACCGCCGGCCTGGAAGGAGGCCCTGAGCGCTGCAGCCCTCTGCCTGGGAAACAACCTTGAAGGCTCTGGAATTTCAGGCCGCTCTTACTTCTAGCTCTTTGAAGCCATTCTCAGAATCGAGTCCCTTTATCCTTCAAGAGAGGAGATGAGTTTTCTCTGGGTGAGTGTCCTGGGCTCATTCCACAGTGGCCTGGAGGACAATGGCTCAGTGTTTCCCTCCCAGCCCTCCGGGCCACCTGGGGGCTGTGCCGAGTCTTCCTTGACCTTCTCTTCAGACAACCAGATTATTTAGAGCAGCAAACAGCTCGGGTTTCCTGTCTTAACCAGAAGCTGGGGTTAAAGTTTTTAATGACCAGAGTGGTCTTTTATTTTTATTTTTTCATTTTACAAATGCTTTAAATACAGTCATAAAAATAAGCTGTGATTTTACAAAAAAGCCAATATATTATTTCTTATTTTATTTTTTATTTCCTTCAGCTAGTCTAGAAAAAGCAATATATTAATATTAAAAGACGATGGGATGGGAAGCAAATTTCCATGTTCCAAATGCTAACTCGACACAAGATTTCCTTTAAATGGGGAACTACCTAAATGCATGTGATGTAGTTATGTTTCTAAATTTACAATTAAGTTTTTATTTAAATATTTTTAGATGCAATTTTATCTCATGCAAACTATTGCATAAGGTGTATGTGATATAAGTTTTAACCACAAATACAACCAGAGCTAGCCCAGATCTTCCTAAAGTACACATCGGGTGCGACATTAACACCCTAAGGTGTTCATGAGGCGTTCTTTGAAAGAAATGTTGTGTAACAAAAGCATTTGCCAAACACTGAGTGAAAGTTGAGCACATTATCTGAAACTGCAGGACTCCCTCTAAGATTTCAACATGCTAGTATATATTTATATTAGCTACCTATTGCTATAGAACATATTATCCCAAAAGCCAGTGGTTAGAAACAACAATAAACTGTGAGATGCCACTCACGGCATCTGCGGGTCAGGAATTTATGAGCATCTTGCTTGGGCGGCTCTGGCTCATGGTCTCCCCCGAGGCTGCAGTCAAGGTGTAGGCTGGTGACGCGTCATCCGAAGGCTGGACCGGGGCTGGGGATCCTCACTCGGCCCGCAAGCTGGTGATTGTTGGAGCCCTCGGTTCCTCTCCCCGGACCCCTCTGTACAGGGCTGCTTCAGGGTCCTCCTGCTGTGGTGGCCAGCTTCCCCCAGGGGACAAAGCAGACGCTGCAGGAGGCATCACCTCTGCCAGACTCTATTGGTCACCCCCACCAGCCCCGCAGCATTGTGGGAGGGCTCCACAAGCCCTTGAAGTCCCAGAGGCAAGATCTTTGGGGCATCATGATACCGTTCAACCTTGGTGTACGGTTTTCTCCAAACTTGCTTTACCTCAGATAGTCACAAAATCCTTTTGTCTTTCAAGGAATGCATATACTGGTGTGTGTTGATTCCCGCTGTTCTAGCCCAGGCTGCTCAGTCCGACCCCTGGCCCAGATGAGCTATTGCCCACCAGCCTGTGTGGTGCCAAGAGACTTCTTTGTATTTGGTGTGCGTGCATGTGGGTGTGTGTCCACATGCGTGTGCGCATGTGGGTAGGTGCACATTCGAGTGTGCATCTGGGTGTGTGTGTACATGCATGGGTGCACCTGGGTGTGTGCACGTGCATGTGTGTGCACATGCATGTGTGTGCACGTGCATGTGTGTGCATGTGCATGTGTGTGCACGTGGGTGGGTGCGCGGTGCTGGCCAGGAGCTCTGTGGGCAGAGCCTGAGCTGAAGGAGTTCCTGGGTATTTAAACTGCAACCCCAGGGGGCTCTTCCCTTGCTGCAGTGCTGAGTTCCTGCCCACGCTGGGGCCACTCCCTCCCTTGCGGCCACTGAGTCCCCAGATTCAGAGCTGGGGTTTCTCTCCACTTCTTGGTTTCTTCCTCACCTTCCTCCACTTTGTGCCTGGATCCCCCTTTCTCTTTCACATCAAAGCCATCTTCCTGGCTTTTCTTTCACAAAAAGCTACAGTGGGCAAATCAGAAAGAACTTCTAAAACAGGATTCTGAGCCGTTCATGACCGAAGGTATTTCCCCCTTCTTTGCTGAGAGGAAGGCTCTCCCCGCAGACACAGCCTCCTGGTCAGCACGTCCCAGGGAGGGTCGCTCTCCCTCCCTGCCCAGCCAAGGATGGGCCAAATCTAAGGCAGGAAAAAAGAGACACAGGGACTTGAGATTTCATATCCCGTTACATGCAGCGTTTGTCCTTCTATCCCAGACCTGCCTCTGCCTGCATCTAGCTCGGGCAGGAACGCAGCCTTCCTGACCATCGAGCTTCTCTGATGTGCTCTTGCCCTCATTCCAGGAAACCACATCTTTTCTGCTTTGCTTTTGTGGTTGCCCTCCCTCCACCTCCTCGCCCCCTCTATACCGCAGTTGCCTCGCACGTCCTGCCATGGACTTGGCTCAGCCACGTGCCTGCTGCCCTTGTCCTAGCGACAGTGTGAGGTCCCTGAATGAGCATCAGAAGCCGTGGCCCTGGCTGGATGTGGGCAGGGGCTGCATCCTCAGGCAGCCAGGCAGAGGGTCTGGAAACACAGCACGCTGTTCTTGTTTCTCCGTGAACTCGTGCGGTGAACACGAGAAGGCTCATAAGCTGCTCAGTGTTGTGGTTGTCCAGTGCTGGGATGGGGAAGGACACACACCGCATCTGACATGCCGTCAGGCGGGGTTAACGAGTTTCTCTCTCTCCCCTTCTCTCTCTCTTTACTTTTGCGTCCATGTCCTGGGCAAAGCTTACTTATTCATAGAAGTCTTTTCCATTGTGTCATTTCCTTCCTTCTCTGAAGGGCAGATTTCCATCTGGGTATCTGGGAAGAGAGGAAAAGGAAAATAGTTCTTGGACAGGGTGGTTCTGGAAATTAATAGCTCCCTCCTCTGTGTTGTCAATCTCCAGACTTAAAGGATACAACTTTTTTTTTTTACCACCCTGCACAATTGGTGATTAAACACCAGCGTTGTTATGATAGAGAAAAAAGGGTGGATTCTAATTTTGGCAGCAAGAATAAAGACTGACCTTGTCAATAAAATGTAGTCAGGGAGTTTAAACTCTTTTGCCAGAGGCCTGGTTTCCCAACTAGAGAGCAGTCCTCCGCCTCCTCCAGCGAAGTTGCTCATATTTTCCCTTGTTGATACATTGTCCTAAAATGCTGTGCAATTATTTTCCCCTTAATTGTCTCCTGGAACTACTTAGCATATTTTCTCTGAGTGACGGATGGCACAACCGAGGCATGTAAACACGACAGCGTGAATACCGTGCTCCCAAGGAGCTCTGCCCTCGCCCACTGACGGCCCCCTCTTAAAATAGCTTCCATGGATCCAGGAGCAGTGGGACTGAGACACAAGAACCTCACCAGCCTGTTGTGCCTCTAGAGCTCAGCCCATAGAGGAAAAAGGACCCTCACCACTAGCCAGTCGCAAGCAGATTACAGAGCGTGGGTGAGGGCACGTGACTTTTTGGAAGCAATACTCCTCTCTAGTGGCTGGGACTGGTTGGCTTCCAGATTCGTGCAATGGCAGCCACCCAAGCCCCAGGTAGATGGTGGGATGGGGCTGTGTGGGGCGGAGTGGCTATCTTCATTACCTGAGTCACCTGGGCCAGGTAGACAAGTCTGCAGGCCACTTGTCCCCAAGCAAAGCTAAGTGAAGATAATGTCTAAATCATCTTCACTTCCTTGCCAAAGCCACTGGGTGTCCACGATGCAGCTGTAGCGGGATGTGTCAGGAATTTTACGCCTGTCTCTTTGTCTGGGCTAGATGTCCCCCTCTCTGGGATCCTACCCCCACCCTTGTCCTGACTGCTGTCAGCATTCATCACTCTTTGTTACGGTCGCCCGTCTCCCCTACAACACTATAACTGGCTTTACTGCAGGAACCGTGTGTGTGTGTGTGTGTGTGTGTGTGTGTGTGTGTGTGTTTCTGTAGCCTTAGTGTTTAAAATAGAGCCTGGCACCCAGTAGGGACCCAAAGTGTGTTTTCTGAGAGAATGAAATTGTCCTGCAGCAGAAAAGCAGCAGCAGGTGTCGCTGTCCGCGGTGAACTCAGGAGGGCTCGGCGGGACGCCTCCTGAAATGTGGAAAGACCTGGGCCCCTGAAGCAGAAACGCAACACTGGCAGGGCCAGCGGGGACTGGAGGGAGGCTGGAGGGAGGGGAAGAGACAAGTGACTGGGGCAAGGGAGAAATCTTCAGTGCATTAGCACACTCTTTATTCTTGTCCAGTGAACATTTCTTGTTTCCTCTGGAGTCCCAGCTAGATCAGATGCTGGCAGTTGAGGAAGTGAATGATCATTGAGGGTGGGTGGAGACCTGTTGGAGCCTCACTCAGAAGCAGACGTCGCTCCCTCCTGGACACCCATCCCACGGTCATTGAAACAACCAAGAGCGGGAGGGTGGTTGATGGGCGAGTCGGAGGCCGCAGGGAAAACGGGCCCCTCCCAGACACACACAAGGCCACAGAGGCTGGAATCACTGCTGAGCAGATGCCACCTTTTCCATATCGGGCTTTTTTGCAGAGAAGGGCAACTGATAAGAAAACCAGCTCATATTAGGCATTTAATAAACAAAGGAAGGAAGATGATTTCTAGGTCTCAGCCGATTCAAGATGATCTCCAACAGCAGTGTGTAACAACACACTGTTTTTAGGAATGGAACTTCTGTTTTTTTTTTTTTTTTTTTTTTTTTGAGACAGAGTCTCACTGTGTTGCCCAGGCTAGAGTGAGTGCCGTGGCATCAGCCTAGCTCACAGCAACCTCAGACTCCTGGGCTTAAGCGATCCTCCTGCCTCAGCCTCCCGAGTAGCTGGGACTACAGGCATGCGCCACCATGCCCGGCTAATTTTTTCTATGTATATATTTTAATTGTCCAGATAATTTCTTTCTATTTTTAGTAGAGATGGGGTCTCACTCTTGCTCAGGCTGGTCTCGAACTCCTGGTCTCGAGCCATCCACCCACCTTGGCCTCCCAGAGTGCTAGGGTTACAGGTGTGAGCCACAGCGCCCGGCCTGGGAATGGAACTTCTTAGTTGCACAAGATCTGGTATTGTATCCTAGCATATAAAACGATGCACTTGGGGTTCCCCACGTCTAACCCCGCAGCAGACAACCACCCATGAACTCAGCTCGGGACCCACTGCCTGCTCCTCCCCCTTGGCTCAGGCCCCTGGAGGTCACGTGAGCCGCTACATAGCCCCCTGACACTGAAAGAAGACTCCACCTGGTCCTCCGTCCTACACATAATCTACCAGGAGAGTGAACTGGAGACTGACACCTGGGAGGGCACTGAAAATCCCCCAGTGCTTTGGGTGCTTTCCTTGTTCAGCGCCAGTTGATGGGTCCTTACGGTTCTCTGGGATCATTCGTGATGAGGTCTCGTTGACAGTCTCATCCTCCTGTGTGTCCCCAGCACTTAACGCTGGGAAAGGCCATGGTAAACCCCCAGCTGCGGGGAAGCAGCCTTTTGTCCAGAGCAGTTACCTTTTAGCGCTGGTGTCTGAGCTGCAGGTGGCACGTGGAGGATTTGAGACTGAGGGACAGACAGGAAACCACCCGGAGAAGAGGCTTCTGTTTGGCCTAAGCGGGTCCTGCAGGGGCCCCGGCGGGAGGGTGGACTGTCCCCTCTTGGCACCCACCAGGTCTGCGAATCTCTGTCCACCCTGTGGGGAGCCAGCCAGGCCTTTCCTCCGGCAGAGGCATGTCACAGCAGCAGGGGAAGTTGGGGACATGCACACTCAGGGGAGCACAGACAGGGGAACTCTCAGGCCTGTCATCCTTCGCACAGGCACGAGACCACCAGGTGCGGGACTGTGACCCTGTTTGACAGTGCCATGTGCTTAAGGAGGGAGTTCTGTACTTTCACAGCTGCAGCAACAGAGAACTGAACAGTCTCTGCAGCCAGCCAGTCCGCAGACACCGCGGGAGACGAATCTCACCTGGGCTCGTCTGGACCAGCTTGGGACACACAGGAGGACAGAGACAGGTAACGAAGGCAATGGGCCTGGACAAACCAGGGCCAGGCCACTGGCGGGGGCCAGCGCGGGTGGAAGTTAGTAACAGGCTCACAGCACAGTGTTGTACATGCAGGGTTAAAGTTGACGCACAACTGCAGTTCTCCAGAATTATGTTTAACTTAATTGCTCAATAACCTGCTGATATTCTATACCTTAGTATGAATTCAATTCTGTTCACCCCGCTATAGCGTTGCTTTGCAAACTCATGAGTTCAAAGAAGTTCCTTCCCGTATGTCGGGAGTGAGAGCAGCTGAGTCCTAAGAGCGCAGGGTCGGGAACCATGTGTCCAGGGGACAACACCTGAGCCTCTTGGGAGAGATGAGCCCAGAGAATGGTTCTAGGTATGAGAGCACTT
This sequence comes from Lemur catta, assembly GCF_020740605.2. Lineage (NCBI taxonomy): Eukaryota > Metazoa > Chordata > Mammalia > Primates > Lemuridae > Lemur > Lemur catta. Next base: position 102,622,108 of record NC_059135.1, read on the forward strand.
TATTACAAGGTGACACTTTGGCGCTGTCCTCCCGCGGTATTCTCTGGAAATTTGCTAAACCACGAGGAGCAGGAGGGTGTTCTCTTGCCTAGATTCTGTCAGTCTCAACAGCTGCCTCCCCCCGTGTCACCTTCAGATTTCTTCTGGGCTTCACACAGAGGGTGGAGGCGAAAGGGCTGAGTCCCGACCCGCAAAGAGTGGAGACAGGAGAGGTGAGCCGGGAGGGGTGAGTGGTGAGGAGGGAGAAGGGAGCCTGGGAGCCAGAGTGCTGCACACGCTGGTGACAGGCAGAGGGTAGGAAGTGAGAGGCTGCCACCTTTCTCCTTCCACAGAGACCCACGTTCCAGCTTCTGTGTCTACTGTCGTGGGTACTCCAGCGTGGAGACGGGTCTGAGGCCAATCATCTCACAGCACCTCTCTTCCTCCCTGGAGGTGGGGTTCATTCCGGGGCTGTTTTGTATTGATGTTGTGTTGTGGGGGGAGTACAGTCTCCCATCTCTCTCCCTCTCCTCAATCCTCCCTGTTCCCTGAGACATAAAAAAAATAGAAATTAGGGCAATTAATAACCATACAGTGGCCTCTGTGTTCAAGGGAAGGGAAGTTGCACTTCTCTCGCTTTTAGTCAAAAGCTACAAAGGATTAAATTTAGCAAGGAAGGCAAGTCTGAAGCCGAGATAGGTGACAGCTTGCTCCGAGGTCAGCTGTTGAGCCTAAGAATATTGAGTCATAGAAACGCCCCCTGTATTTCTGGAGACAAGATTTGATTTCAGAAGTCACATAAGGCTTTGCCTTAAAGAAAAAAGAAATGTGTTAGTTCAAAAGCTGCCTCCTCTCAGGAGGGCGTGTCCTTGGTCAGTAATAGCTGCACTTCAAAGAGACAGCTGTAAACTGGACCTATGGTTCTCACCTGTTCTGAAAGACAAGACAGGCCTTTTCCTAGAGCCGGAGCTGGCAAGGACCCCCGGAGATGAGAGCTGATCAGAGAGATATGCTAATGCCCAAGCCGGGCCCAGAAGGAGCCACGCAGTTAAAGTAATTAACACAAAGCACAGCTCATGTTGACTTCTGAAATCATCTCTGTCTCCAAGAACACAATCACTGGAGCCAAGATGTCTCTGTTTTTTGCTAAAGTAATAGCCTTATCAGAAAACTTAGAAGTTTGCCCCAAGAAGATTTTACAACACATTGTTCCCCTAGTTAGAGTTAGTTGAAGGATCTGTAGTAGCCTTTTAGAAGACTGTGACCCTAAAGCAAACTGCCAAGGGCAACGGGAGCCTGTACCTACCCTATATAACACCTGTGTGGAGTTTCAGTTTTGGATATATTTTTGGCGGGAGGAAATATTCCCATCCGGATACCCTCCTTTATCTATTTTCATAAACCTTTACTTTATAAACTATATCTTTGGCTGTGTGTATGATTATTATTATTTCTGTTTCCTACTATTTTTTCATCCTTTGCGATGACCCCTGCCTGAGAGACCTGATCGGAAGAGAAAACCCCTTTGCGGGGAGCGCAGCTAACGCCCTGCAAACTGGCGTGGTCAACTTGGAGACCTGATCCGAAGAAAGAGAAAAAACCTCTTTGCAGGGAGCGGGAGCGTAGCTAACTCCCCGCAGTCAGCCAAGCTGTGACTGCCAAGGAAAAGTTCCTGAGGGAAATGAAAACTGCTACTCCAGTGATCACACAAATGATAAGACAGTGAAATAGTCTCACTGATACAGAGAAAGTGTTAGCGGTGGGGACAGAAGATCCAACCGGCCACAACATTCCCTTAGGCCAAAGCCCAATCCAGAGCGAGGCCCTAACTCTCTTCAGTTCTGTGAAGGCTGAGAGAGGAGAGGAAGCTGCAGAAGAAAAGTTAGAAGCCAGCAGAGGTTGGTTCCTGAGGTTTAAGGAAAGAAGCCACCTCCATAACATCAGTAAAAACTCAAGGGGAAGCAGCCAGGGCTGATGTAGAAGCTGCGGCAAGTTGTCCAGATGATCTCGCTAAGGTAATTGGCGGCTATGCTCAACACAGATTTTTAATGTAAATGAAACAGCCTTCTGTGGGGAGCAGGTGCCATCCAGGGCTTTCACAGCTGGGTGGGAGAAGTCAATGTCCGGCTTCAAAGCTTCAAAAGTCAGGTGACTCTTTTGTTAGGGCTAATGCCACTGGTGACTTTAAGCTGAAGCCAGTGCTATTTACCATTTTGAAAGTCACAGGGCCCTTAAGACTTGCGCTGACTCGACTCTGCCTGTGCTCTGTCAGTGAAACAGCAGTGACAACACTGTTAGAGCCGGATTCCCTCAGCCCCAGGAACAGAATGACAGAGTCACTGAGGCTGTAAAAGGCAAAGGAGTTTATTGACTAGTTCGAACTAGGGTCCAAGCCCTGAGCACCAACGCAGTGGTCTCTTTCCATGGGCAGGGACCCCACGCAGCGGGAGTACATGTCTTTTATATTCTTTGCTGGAATTCATTACAGCCAGTTACCTCCGATAAAGGGACATATGCCCCTCACAAGCTTATTCACATATTGATCAGGCCTTGGCCCCCTTATCAGGAAACTACTTGTGGTGGTTTTTCTCTAACTACATTGGAGCATGTTTTTGTTTTGTTTTGTTTTGTTTTGTTTTGTTTTTAGCTCTCTGTCGCCGCAACCAAGCGTTAAGCAAGCAAGCCTTGTATACAAAAGCAGACTTTGGCTGTTAGCTCTAAGTTAAGCAAGCAAGCCTTGTATACAAAAGCAGACTTTGGCTGTTAGCTATAAGTTAAGCAAGCCATCACAGAATTAACTAAAATATTGTTTCAGTCCTGTTCTACATTCCCCACCCCCCCCTTTTTTTTGTCCCTATGAGCACTCCTGCTCATGCATGGGGTCTTGTATTTTATGAGCCTTCTATGTCTTTCATCTCTAAGCTCTGGTACTGCTGTCACAAAACCATTAATTGTACAGTGTTAACCCGTTCTTTTACAAAGGCAACCAGCCTATTTAGGATACATGGCCCGAAAGTGAGAACGAGTAGGATTATAATTAGGGGTCCTAGTATCGTGGAAAGCAAAGTAGTCAGCCAAGGGGAGCTATTGAACCATGACTCAAACCATCCTTCTCTTTGTTCATGCTCCCGTTTTTGCTTCGCCAGTCCTTCCCTGACTTTAGCCATGGTATCTCTAACTATCCCAGTATGGTCAGCGTAAAAACAGCACTCTTCCCCAAGGGCCGCACATAACCCTCCCTGTTGGAGGAATATGAGGTCCAGTCCCCTCCGGTTCTGTAGTACCACCTCAGACAGTGAGCTTAGGGATTTTTCTAAAAGGGAGATGGATTTTTCAATCCTGGCTATGTCTTCATCCATGGTGGCCCTTAGATGATCGAATCCTCTATGTTGCATGGCTAAGGATGAGATGCCTGTCCCTGCTCCTATTATACCCAGGCCAAAAAGGGTAGCCAAGGTTATTGCTGTAAAGGTCTCTCTCTTTTTTCTATCCAACCCGGCTCGGTGTGAGCCCTTTGCCCATGCATCGTATACTATATCTTCTTGATGGTAAATAACCTTAGGGAATACTAGCACCTGAATACAGAATTCCTCAGACTCATTAAACACAGACAGGCTGAGACATGGAGTCAGGCCTACCTTAGAACAAATCCACCACCCACTGAGTGCCGGAACGATCCACTTTGTTCTTTTAGTCCGGTTTACAGATGGGTGGATTTTGGCACAGAACTGTGCATGACTAGGGGGCACCTTTCCTATGCAGATTCTGCTCTTGGCGATTACCTGAAGTGTTAGCCCTGGGCCCTTGCGGTCCCACATGAAGGACCCAGGGGCCTCCTCTCCCGAGTAATGGAAGGGAGCAGCCACTCCTACTGCTTCATAGAAAGGGGGTGTAATATCATAGCATAACCAGCAAGCTGCCGTAGCGTTGGGGTCGGAGCTGTTTAAAGCCTCATATGCTGCTGTCAGCATTTTCCATAGGGGATCTTTCAGCTCCTCTGCTTTGGGGACCGCTTGCATTTTTACTTCTGCTACCAGAGCCCGTGTTCTGGGGGCCACCTGAGTTTTTATCTCCACCTCTGGAGCCTCTGAAGGTATAAGTGGGGTGCTTGTGGGTTTTGGGGTCATCGGGTGCGAGGTGTATTGTTTTTCTATCAGCACTGCATTGGGTCCCACAATGCCCGTGATGGGAGAAACCTTTAGCCTAATTTGTATCATAGTGCTAAATTGTGGGCACTGATAGAGAAACAGTCCCCAGATTAGTCCCGAGGTCCACCGTCTATCTTTCTTTCCTTTATCTGTAAACCTTACACGTATTAGGTTACAGTTATGGCCATACAGTCTGCATGTGCAAGGTCGAACAAAAGACATCTCAATAAAAAGGGGAGTTGTCTGCCACCTGCTCTCTCCATCATTGGTGGTTACACACTCCCAGGCCGCACAGAAATGAGAAAGGATTCCCCCACATTTGCGCCTCATCTTCCCTTCTCTAAATCCAGGGCACACATAAAACCCATTTATGCTCATGGATATTCGCCTTTGGTACTGTCTCACCTCTGGCCCTTCCATATCTTCTAGAGGGTTAATTATTTTCCAAATTAAAGTATAAGTCTGGCCACCAGGTGTTTAGTGGGGCTATCCCTGAAGTCATGTTAAAAACTTCATAGGTTTCTAGACTACTGATTTCCCAGGCGAGGCTATAAGGAATGTGGGGATTTGGGTCAGTCACTATTTTTCCCATAAGGGTCACAACTATAACAGTCACCACAAGCATCTTTATTCTGGGTACTTCCATCATTGGTCTGATGGCAGTCTGGTTGCCACGCGAGTCAGTCTGGTCTTCAGGGGATTCTTTGGATCTGCCGAGGCCCTCCACTGATCTTGCTGCTGCTCTTGTTCGCCCTCGCTGGCAGGTCTCACGTGAGAGTGGTGTATCCAGGTTGCCACACCATCAACCTTTAGGGCAGTGGGGGTGACAAGAATAATCTGAAAAGGTCCCTTCCACCTAGGCTCTAGGGTTTTGTTATTAAGCCTTTTCACCCATACCCAATCTCCCGGCTGGTAGAGGTGCCCGGTAACCTCCCTTCCTTCCTGCCGAGCTGACTGATAAATGGCTCAGAGGGCAGGCCAGATCTGGCCCTGAACTCGTTGCAGGGCCTGTACAGCCTGCAGCACTTCTTTAGGGTTTTCAGGCAGAGCCCCAGAGGTCATTTTTAGTATTACAGGTGGGGGAGTCCCGTATACAATCTCAAAGGGGGTTAGGCCTAAATGATAGGGGGTGTTCCGGGCTCGGAACAGGGCGAAGGGAAGGAGGGTCACCCAGTCTTCGCCAGTCTCTAGGACCAATTTAGTCAAAGTCTCCTTTAGGGTTCTGTTCATTCTTTCTACCTGCACCGAGCTCTGGGGATTATATGCACAATGTAATTTCCAACCTGTCCCCAGCGCCCGGGCCAGTCCCTGACTAAATTGACTTGTGAAGGCTGGCCCATTGTCAGATCCTATGCTCTCCGGCAGCCCATGCCTGGGAACTATTTCTTCTAATATTTTCTTTGACACTATTAAAGCAGTTTCTCCTTTAGTAGGAAAGGCTTCTACCCACCCTGAGAAGGTATCTACCATGACCAGTAAGTATTTGTACCCATATTTCCCTGGTCTTACCTCTGTAAAATCTATTTCCCAAAACAACCCAGGTTGCCTCCCCTGTTCCCCGGTACCTGTATGGGTCCCTCTGACCTTCCCCGGCTGCATAACCTGGCAGACATGGCAGTTTTTGACAGTGTCCTCTGCCGTCTTCTCTTGTGATTTGAATCTGATTCGTGCCATGGCCAGGAGCTGTAACATCTTCTTTTTGCCAAGATGCGTTGTCTGGTGCAAGTGCCTTAGTAGGTGATTCCCTAAGGCCTCAGGGACTATCAGGCGATGTTCTCTGTCTTGGAACCAGCCGTCCTTGTTCGGCGTCGCCTGCAGCTTCTCTGTGGCCCACCTTATGTCCGTGCTGGAATAGTCCGGTTGGGGGGGGCATCTTTCCCATCCCAGGGGGCGGCAAGCTCAGATGCAAAACATCGGGTTAGTACTGGCCCTTCCGCAGCCCTTTTTGCCTCAATGTCCGAGGCCCAGTTGCCCCGGGCCTCAAGGGAGTCCCCCCTCTGGTGCTCCGGGGTATAGGACTACAGCCACTGCCTTGGGTAGCAGGATGGCTTCCAGTAATTGGAGTATCTCCGATTTGTGCTTAATCTCCTTGCCTTCAGCTGTAATGAAGCCCCTTTCTCTATAGAGGGCTCCGTGTATATGCACTGTCCCGAAGGCATAGCGGCTGTCAGTATTCACCGTCAGCCTCTTCCCCTGGGCCCGGCGCAGGGCTTCTGTCAATGTGACCAGTTCAGCCTTCTGAGCCGAGGTCCCCTGTGGAAGGTGCGTGGCCCAGATAAGCCTGCCTTGCTCATCTACTATGGCCACCCCTGCATACCTGTGTCCATCCCGGACGAAGCTGCTCCCATCCGTGAACCAGGTCAGGTCGCTGTTCATGAGGGGGCGGTCTTGCAGGTCACTCCGGGCCATCTGGGTCTCGGGCAGGATCTCAAGGCAGCTATGTTCAGGCATTGTTGGCACCGGATCTGGCAGAAGCGTGGCTGGGTTCAGGATGGCAGGAGTCCGGAACCCAATGCGAGGGGCATCTAACAGAAGCCCCTGGTAGTGAGTCAGCCTCGCGTTTGTGATCCATCGCCCCGGCGGCTGCTTCAAGATCCCCTCTATGGCGTGAGGGGTGGTGATGTGCAGACGCTGGCCCAGGGTGAGCTTGTCGGCGTCTCTGACCAGCAAAGCAGTAGCTGCAATGATTTGCAGGCACGCTGGCCATCCTGCTGCTACCGGGTCTAGCTTTTTGGACAGGTACGCTACTGGCTGCCTCCAAGGTCCTAGTGTCTGCATAAGCACCCCCTTGGCTATTCTCTTTCTCTCATCTATAAACAGGTGGAACTCCTTTGTGAGGTCAGGGAGCGCCAAGGCCGGGGCCTCTAACATAGCTTTTTTTAGGGCCCGGAAGGCGCCTTCCATTTGCATAGTCCATTCCCATGTCTTGCCCACTTTACAGCCTTCATGTAAGGGCCGAGCTTTTTCTGCAAAACCCGGGATCCAGAGACGGCAGTACCCTACTGACCCCAGGAATTCTTGCACTTCTTGACATGAAGTTGGGGTGGGAATCCCTAATACAGTCTGTTTCGTTGCCTCAGCCAGCCATCGCTGACCTCCTTTTATTTTATATCCTAGATAGGTGACTTCTTCTTTGCAGATCTGGGCCTTTTTAGCACTGGCCCGATATCCCTGTTCACCTAGCACCCTAAGCAGGTACTTAGTGCCCTCCAAGCAGGTCTGTGGGGTTGGGGCAGCTAGTAGCAGATCATCTACATACTGCAGCAAAGTCACTTTTGGGTGGTTGGCACGGTATTCACCCAAATCATCATGAAGGGCCTCATTGAACAAGGTGGGTGAGTTTTTAAACCCTTGAGGCAGACTTGTCCAGGTCAGTTGCCCCTGAATTCCCCTTTCCTCATCTTGCCATTCAAAGGCAAATATTTCCTGGCTGTGCGGGGCTACTGCCAAACTGAAGAAAGCGTCCTTTAAATCCAGAACAGTGTACCAGGTTTGTGTCGGGGGAAGGGAGCTTAGCAGGGTATAAGGGTTGGGAACTGTAGGGTGGATGTCTAGGACCCACATGTTGACCTCCCTGAGGTCCTGCACCGGGCGATAATCTTTTCCACCCGGTTTCCACACTGGCAACAACGGGGTGTTCCAAGCTGACTGGCACTTTAGGAGGATTCCAGCATCTAGAAGCCTTCGAATGTGGGACGTTATGCCCGTCTTGGCCTCCTGGGGCATAGGATATTGCCTGACCTGGGCTGGTTCAGCTCCTGGTTTCAGTTCAATATAGAGAGGTGGCCGATGCTTTGCCCATTCTGCTCCGCCTGTCTCAGCCCAGGCTTCAGGAAATTTGTGAAGCCAGTAGCTCATTTCCCCTTCCTGATTGATCTTCATGGGCTGATACAGTCTGTACTCGTCTGCCTGAGCCAAGGTCAGGATTTGAGTAACCCGGGGGCTACTGATAAGATTGCCTTTATTATCAGTTATTATTATTCCTTCTTCTTCAAAGTAGATACGGGCCTTTAATTTTGTGAGTATGTCCCTTCCTAATAATTGGGTAGGGCATTCTGGAATGACCATAAAAGCATGACTCACTTGCCCTGAGCTCAAATCTAACTTTCGTTGAGTGGTCCATTGGTAGGGCTTAGTTCCAGTCGCCTCCTGTACCCAGCTAGTCTTATTGGATAGTTTTCCAGTAGTTTTGGTAATCACCAAGTATTCTGCCCCCATGTCCACCAGGAAGCTAACTGGGTTCCCCTCCACTTGCAAAGTTACCCTGGGCTCAGGGAGGGGCGCCGAACCCCATCTTCCCTATTCACTGTCTTCTCCTTGCCCCACTAGTAAGACTCTCTTAGGCGATGCTCTCCTCCCTGGGCCCCCATTTTTCTTGGGACATTCTCTAGCCCAATGTCCGTGCTCCTTGCAGTGGGCACACTGATCCTTGCCTAGTCTTTCCCTCCGGGGTCGTTCTTTGGCCATCTGCCCCTGACTGTCCCCTTCCCATGGCTGTAAATAGGATCTTAGCCATCTCCTTATTTGCCTTACGTGCCTCATCCGCCTGGAACTTCCTATCTTCCTGTCTCATTCTTTCTAACTTTTCTTCTGGTGTCTCCCTATTGTTATAGATGTTTTCCGCCACTTCCAGCAGGTCTTTCAAAGTTTTCTCACTCAGCTTTTCTATTTTCTGCACTTTAAGCCTAATGTCAGGGGCTACCTGGTTAACAAAAGCCATCATTACTGCCACCTTGCTCTCTTCTGCAGTAGGATCTATGGGAGTGTACTGTCTGAAAGCCTCCATAATCCTTTCTAGATAAGCCGCTGGACTCTTCTCGGGCCCCTGCCGAATGTCCCCTACCTTAGCCAAATTGGTCAGCTTCCATGCTGCCGCTCGGAGACCGGCCATCAGAGTCTGGCAGTAGACCCGGAGATGCTCCCTACCTTCAGCCTCATTGTAGTCCCATGGTGGCCGTTCAAGGGGAAAGGTCTGGTCGACAACTTGAAGGTTGGTGGTAGGCCTGCCATCCTCTCCAGGGACTAACTTTTGAGCCTCCCCCTGGATTCGCTCCCTCTCCTCCGTGGTAAAGAGAACCTTAAGTAACTCTTGGCAGTCGTCCCATGTGGGCTGATGAGTGAAAAGGACAGAATCTAAAAGGTTAATTAGATCTCTTGGATTATCAGAGAAATTCGCATTTTGAGATTTCCAATTATAAAGATCACTGGTGGAGAAGGGCCAGTACTGATGCGCCTGCTCCCCGTCCACTCCCGGGGGTCCCACGGCCCTCAAGGGAAGCGCCGTCACTGGTTCAAGATCTGGAGTTTGTCCAGTCCATTCTCTAGTGCTGTATGCCGGCCACCCTGTCGGAGGCCCCATCTTCCCCTGGGCCGCGGGAGCCGCAGGAGCTGCCTGGGCCCCCTGGGCCACCCTGGGATCATAAGGTGGGGGTGTATGCCACTCTAGGTCTATTAAATCTGGATATAGATTAGAGTCTGGCAGTACAGGTGATCCTGTGGGCTGAGGATCCTGTACCCTACTCTTCTTTATCTCTTTGGTAACTAGGGCTTGTGTCTTCTTCCTTGACGCTGGCAGGAGGGTCTTTAGCCAAGGTGGCGGATCCTGGACCAAGTCTTGCCAGACTAAAATATAGGCGACTTGGTCCGGATGGCCGTGATGACCAAAGACTACCCCTTTTATTTTTTCAATAAGCTCAGCATCAAATGTTCCTTCCTGTGGCCACCCTACCCCGAAGGCCGGCCACTCTGTCTCACACAAGGTGATAAATTTCTTTTTCTTTATATCCAAGGAAAGGCTGTGTGCCCTTTCCTTAACATTTTTGAAATGATCAATGAGGATAGACAGAGGTGTTGTCTGAGTCTGACCCATGCTCACAAGGGTATCAGGGGAGGGAGTTCTTTCAGGTGTCCGCCTGGCTGCGTCCCTCTCGGGAACTTAGGCACGTCTTGGCTAAGGTGTACCCGTATAAAGCCCGGGCCCGGTCACTCCTTTTTAGGGGAGTGAATCACCGTTATGCCGTACGACGTCGCCACAGAAACACAAGTTAGGACCCACTCAGATTCCGTAGCCGCAGCCGTGGAACCTCATACAATCACTCTCCATTCATTCCATCAGACAAACAGACTTTACCTCTTAAAAAGGGGGGGTCGATCCAGAGCCATGCTAGGACTCCCACTACGACCCAGTAGAAGAATGTAAATACACACTTCTGTGGGGTACCCCAAGACGGGGATGTTACAGTGTATAGACCGACACCAAACACCAGTGCTAGTGAACAGAGGAGGAAGAGCTGCACCCAGAATACTGCACCTTCAGAGACCAGGCGCATCATAGAAGTGAAGAACACAGACGAGGTGACAAAGTAACACAATGGAGAACAAACAAAGAAATGACAGACAGCGGCCCCGGACTTATCCCTGCTCGGGGTGCCTCCTGCTAATGACAGACAAAAGACAAACAAGGAAACAACAGACAACTAGCCGGCTACCATTTGGATTCCTCGTCAAACCGATCCACTTGGTTTCGCCTTTCCAAACAGAGTTTCCACTGAGTGGCCTCGGACTTATCTCCCCTCTCAGGAGTGCCTCCCACTGACTGGAAACAAAAAGAAGTGGAACCAACCGAGGGGGTGATGGACGTCTCCTGTCACTCCCGACCGGCGACCCACCAGCGCGTCCACCTGTCTTCTGCCGGTCACTTTCCAGGGCCCCAGTTACCTACACCGTACGGATTTTCAGAGTTCCAACTCCTCCTTGGATCCGGATTCTGTTCCGGGGGGGTGGTTTGGGATCCCAGATGAGCCCCCAAAATGTTAGAGCCAGATTCCCTCAGCCCCGGGAACAGAATGACAGAGTCACTGAGGCTGTAAAAGGCAAAGGAGTTTATTGACTAGCTCGAGCTAGGGTCCAAGCCCCGAGCACCAACGCAGTGGTCTCTTTCCATGGGCAGGGACCTCGCGCAGTGGGAGTACATGTCTTTTATATTCTTTGCTGGAATTCGTTACAGCCAGTTACCTCCGATAAGGGGACATATGCCCCTCACAAGCTTATTCACATATTGATCAGGCCTTGGCCCCCTTATCAGGAAACTACTCGTGGTGGTTTTTCTCTAACTACATTGGAGCACCTTTTTTTTTTTTTTTTTTTTTTTTAGCTCTCTGTCACAACCAAGCGTTAAGCAAGCAAGCCTTGTATACAAAAGCGGACTTTGGCTGTTAGCTATAAGTTAAGCAAGCAAGCCTTGTATACAAAAGGGGACTTTGGCTGTTAGCTATAAGTTAAGCAAGCCATCACAGAATTAACTAAAATATTGTTTCAGTCCTGTTCTACAAACACATCTATTTATAGCGTGTTTTAGTGAATATTTTAAGCCCAATGTTGAGATTTAGTGCTCAGAAAAAAAGATTCCTTTCAAAATGTAACTGTTCATTGACAATGCAGCCAGTCAGCCAAGAGCTCTCATGGAGATGTACCAGGAAATTGATGTTTTCATGCCAACACAACATCCGCCCTGCAGCCGGTGGATCAAGGAGTAATTTCGACTTTCAAGTCTTATTATTTAAGAAATATATTCTGTAAGGCCACAGCTGTCAGAGGTAGTGATCCCTGTGATGGATCTGAGCAAAGTTAATTGAAAACTTTCTGGAAAGGATTCACCATTCTAGATGCCATTCATGAGAGAAGATCAAAATACCAACATTAACAGGAGGTTGGAAAAAGGTGATTCCAACTCTCGTGGATGAGTTTGAGGGATTTAAGACTTCAGAGGAGAAAATAACTGCAGATGTGGCAAAAATAGCAAGAGCACTAGGATTAGCAGTGGAGCCTGAAGATGGGACTGCTTTGCTGCGATCTCATGGCCAAACTTGAACGGATGAGGAGCTGCTTCGTATGGGTGAGCAAAGAAAGTGTTTCTTCAGATGGAATCTACTCCTGGTGAAGATGCTGTGAGCACTGTTGAAATGACAACAAAGGATTTAGAATATTACAGAAACGTAGTTGATAAAGTAGCAGGAAAGTTTGAGAGAACTGATTCTAACTTTGAAAGAAGTTCTACTGTTACCCACAGTGTCATATGCTACAGAGAATTTTTTTTTTTGTGAAAGAAAGAGTTAATGTGGCAAACTTCCTTCCTTTATTGATTAATTGATTGACAGGGTTTTGGCCTGTCACCCAGGCTGGAGAACAGTGGGGTGATCATAGCTCATTGCAGCCTCGAACTCCTGGGCTCAAGCGATCCTCCCAAGTAGCTGAGACTACAGGTGTGCCCTGCCATGCACAGATAATTTTTTTTTTTTTATTTTCGGAAGAGGCAAGATCTCACTGTTTTGCCCAGCTGCTCTCAAGCTCCTGGCCTCAAGTGATCCTCCTGCCTTGGCCTCCCAAAGTGCTAGGTAGGACTGCAGGCATGAGCCACCACAACTGGCCTCATTGTTGTCCTGTTTTAAGGAACTACCACAGCCGCCCGCCTTTCAGGAACCACCACACTGATCAGTCAGCAGCCATCAACGTCAAGACAAGACTCTGCACCAGCAAAAAGATTGCAACTCACTGAAGGCTCAGATGATCACTAGCATTTTTTAGTAATTAAGTGGTTTTTAATTAAGGGATTTACATTTTGTTTTTAGACAGTGCTATTGCACACTTAATAGACTGCAGTCTGGTATAGACATAACTGTTACATACACCAGGAATCAAAAAATTGGTGTGACTTGCTTTATTGCGATGTTTGCTTTCTTGGATGGTGTGGACCAAACCCGCACTATCTCTGAGGTGTGCCTGTGTGGGGATGTGCTGGCAGGTAGGACTGGCTTCCTGTTTAAACAGCTTCCAAAGCTTTTATTTTTATCTTCACACCTTTCTTTACATGTGTCAGAGATCAACTGGACCTGCTGGAGTGACAACAGGTGTGCTGTTGACCCTGCAGTGAAATGCCTTCCACCTGCTCTCAGGCCCAGAAGATGTGGACTGTCAGGGCCGAGTTCCTGCTGTGAGATGAGCCCTGGGGGGGCTTGAGAGACCCAGCCTTGACCTAGTTGCCACCACCCAGGCTTTTCACCTCCCTGCCAAAGGGAAGGCAGTCGTTGGAAATGAAGGAGCCTTTCCCAGCACTGTCCCCATGTAGCTTTGAGTTACTGTCTAGTTTTCTTTCATTTTAACTTAAAGAACTTCTGTTAGCATTTCCTATAGGGCCAGTAATGAGCTCCTTCAGTTTTTGTTTATCTGGGAATGTCTTAATTTCTTGCATATTTTTGAAAGACAGTTTTTGGAATATAAAACTCTCAGTTGACAAATTATTTTTCTTTCAGTACTTTAAACTACCTTCCCATTGCTTTATTCTTTTTAAAAATCTTCTTACTGCTTTCTGACATCAAATATTTCTGATGATTAATCTGCTGATAATCGTATAGGGCGTCTCTTGTATGTTATGAGTCCCTTCTCTCTTGCTACTTTCAAGATTCTTTTTTTTTTTTTTTTTGTCTTTTGACAATTTGAGTATAATGTGTATTGGTATGGGTCTCTTAGACTTTAAGTTTCTTAAATTTGTGAATTCATGTGTAGAAGCAAATGTGGGCCATTTTCAACCATTATTTCTTTCAATCATCTGTTTTGCTTTTCTCTCTCCTCCTTCTGGGAATTCCATAACGTGTGTTTTTCTGCTTGATGGTGCCCCACAGGTCTGTTAGGCTCTGCTAACTTTTCTTCCTTCTTTTTTCTTTCTACTCCTCATATGAGATAATTTCATTTGTTCTTTTTTCAAGTTCACTTATCTTTCTTTTGTCTGCTGAAATCAAATCTGCTGTTGAACACCTATAGTGAATTTTTCATTTCAGTTGTTGTACTTTCAGCTCCAGAATTTCTGTTTGGTACTTTCAAAAATTCTGATCTCTTTGTTAATATTGTCATTTTGTTCATATATCATTTTCCTGATCTCCTTTAGTGGTTTTGCTTATGTTTTCCTTTAGTTATTTGAGCACATTTTAAACTTTTTTGTGTAGTAAGTCTGATGTCTGGGCTTCCTCAGGAATGGTTTCTGTTTAATATTTTTTTACTTGAATGAGCCATGTTTTCCTGTTTGTTTGTATACCTTGTGGTGTGTGTGTGTGTGTGTGTGTGTGTGTGTGTGTGTGTGTGTGTGTGTGTGAGAGAGAGAGAGAGAGAGAGAGAGAGAGAGAGAGAGAGAGAGAGAGAGAGAATTGGGCATCTTACTGTTATAATGTGGTAACTCTGACATTCAGAATCTTTACCTTCTCCAGGGGTTGCTGGTTTTTGTAAAAATTGTTGAAGCATGTAGCAGCAGTCCATTTGTTTGAGACTTTTCCAAACTTTTTTTATAAGACTATTCCTTGTCATGTGTAATTGCTGAAGTCTCTGTTCCTTTACTTTGTGTTCAGCTAATGTTTGGAAAGAGATTTCCTTGAAGGCCAAGGGGTCTCCTGGTCTTTGCAGACTGTCTTTGTGTACTCCTTCAAAATCAGTGAAGCTTGCTCAGAGCCCAGGGATCAGCATGAGGTTAAAGTCTAGGTCCTCTCAGAACTTTGTGAGCATGTGTCGTCCCTGAGCATGTAAATTCCCCTGCAGACACAGCTGCTTTTGAATATCCCAATTTCTCAGAGTCTCACTCCAGCTTCCAGTCTGGGCCTGAGGTGGTCTATTGTATGTCTCCACTCATAATCTTTCGCCCCAGGCATTGATGAGTCTGCAGTCATCTTGCAGCTTTCATGAACATTGTCCCCTGTGTTCCCACCTCTGTATGTTCTGTGCTATGTGAAACAAACTAGTGAGTCAGTCCTTCAGGTATCTCCCAGACAGTATAGAAGAGATGTGCATAATAATTTGCAAGTAATATCTGCTCTGATTCTTTCAGCACAAGGGAAGGAACTGGAAATGAGGCTGGTTGCTGCTGCTTCAAGACTGTTACAGCCACCACACTGGGAAGAAGGTGGGACCAGGGTAAGTAAAAACACAACAGAAATTTTCACTTTGAAGATGGTATTTTCTTGATCGGGCATTCACTTGGTTGCTGTAAACCTGTGACTGTTTTCCAGTACTCAGACAAAATTGGTTCAAAAAATTTCCTTTTATTTTTTAATGTTCTGTAGGGAAAGGAAAGCTTAGAGTTTCCTAGTCTGCCATTTTCCTGATGTCTGTCCTTCAGCAAACTCTGCAATCCTGTGTTAGCATGTCACCGTATCTATTTTGGCTGGAAGCCTCCTCAGACCTTTGTGGCGTGCGGCAGAGTAAACACAAAGCCTCTGGACGGGCTGCTGTGTGCACGGCAGTGACCCGCGTGGACACGCCACTGTGGCCGCCACCCAGACGCCATTTTGGTGTTTCTGTGGAGAAGCTGAAGGACGGCAATTGTAAACGGGCCCAGAATCCTTCTGGAGAAAGCCTGCTGTGCAGCCATACTCCTCTTTTCCTTGGAAACTTTACCCAAAACCATTTTAAATTTTCCACAGCTAGTTTACCAGTCTGGTGGATTACTATTTTTTACCCGTTTGTGTGTGTGTGCTTGTGCACACATGTAGGCTAGGGAGGGGGAGGAAGGGAGGGTGAATAATTCTTCTTCTTTGCCTAAAATGGCAGAGAAATGCCCACCTCACCCCCATCCCAACCCATCCCCTTTCTACCTCCCACACTAAGAATCTCAAGACCTGACCTCATTATTTCTCCTGAGGAGCTCACGGTTTGGTGAGCTCCTTCCAGAACCCTCACAGCCTCCCGCGGAGCAGGTCTTCCCACCCAGCCTCACTCTTCTGCTGGCCTTGGCTCCCGTGTTCCCTTTCTGGGATCTGCCGTCCAGTCAGCAGCAGGGCTGCAGAGACGACAGAGCTTGGTGTCTTTCCGGGTCAACGAAGCTTCCACTGTGACCAGGGACAGTGCCCAGGGCCCTCCTTTTCAAACACGAAATGTAGAGAATCCCGAGAGAGATGCAGCAAACGAGGGAAAGTCGGCCAGATGGGCTCCGCTCTTCCAGTCATCTGTCCCTTCGGCGCCTGTACACAACGTGGGACCTGTTGACAATGAGCGTCAGATGTAAGAGCTGACGGAAGAACACCCAGACAGGGAGGGGGTGAAAGGAGGAGACTCTTGACAGGGAGCTCCTCTTTCCCCCCAGCCTGGCCTTGTGAGACAGGGAGCCCGAGGGCTGTTGGGGTCACATTTAGTGTTGTGGCCTGAAAACCAAAGGAGACACAGAGGTGTGCGAACCATTAGCACAAGGGCGAAGACAGCTGAGCCAGGCACAGAGGGGAGCTCTGTGTTGGGGGCCCCACCTTCCGGCTGAAGCTGAGGCCCGGCCGCCAGGGCGGCTGCTTGCCTGACCCATCTGCGCCTTCCAGCCCCAGCCCCACAGGGATCCGGGAAGGGAAGGAACCTCCCCAAGGTGTCCAGGACTGGACACTGGATGGTCGGATGGAGGAGGGGAGAAAGGGATGGAGAGAGGAAGGGGAGAGAGAAGGGAGGGAGGGACGGAGGGGCTGGGGCAGGGACAGAGGAAGGGAGAAAAAGAAGTTGTCTCAGCCCTGGCAGGAAGGCCACGCTCACCTTAGGATGAGTGGGGCTAGGGGTGGAGGTGACCATCTAGTGTTGGTTGGCCTCAGCAGGTGAGGGGGTGGCAGGGTTCCCGCTTTTTCCTTCTCTTCCTCCCTCCCTTCTGTCCCTCCCGTTGATGCTTGGGACTGAGCACAGGAAGAGAGCGGAGCTCTTGGAAACAGGAAAGCTGAAGATAAACCCCAAAGCTTCCTTTGTCTCCCCTTAATCTGCTTTAGGCACCCGCTAGCTCCTCCTAATCCAGTGAGTCCTTGCATGAAAGGCACTTCCGGGTGTTAAACTGCTATTTACTGGCAAGTGGCAGGTGGCAGGTGGGGCAAAGGGCAGGAGGAGCCCGTCTGTGGGAACAAGAGCTAGGAAGCCTTCCTTCCTCCCTGCCCCGTGGCGAGGGCCCCTGACGCCCTGTCGTTAGTGTCTCGGCCAGTGCTTTCCAGACTGCTGGCCATAAACCGCTGGGGGATTGGGAAATCAGTTTAGTGGATTTCGGCCAGCATTGTTGAGCTGTGGGGATTGGTGCCCCGTGGGAGGGTAGCCTCCAAAGTAACAGGAGGCTTTGCATGTAGTGAAAGGAAGTATTGCTTCCTGAAACCTGCTTTAGATGAGAGAGAGAGAGAGAGAGAAAGAGAGAGAACACTTAGCTGCAATAGAAAATGCACTTTTACTGTGGGCCATGAGCAGAGAAGTTTGAAAGCCTCTCTCTGATGTACCAGATGCTTCCAGAAGAAGAGTCCCTATGGTGTCTGGATTATGAGAAATGATAACTCACAGGGGACTTGGGGACAGGAGTTCTTGGCCGTGTGACAGAGAAGGCAACGGAGAGGTGGGAGGGCAGCCTGTAGGACTCAGTGTCCCAGCATCTGCTGCTGCTGTGCCTGCAGCCAGGACCCTCCCCCCAGCGCCAGGGACAGGGACAGGGGGAGGAGCAGATGAGGGAACTGAAGGCCCCTGTGGCGGCGCCGTCCCACACATATTCTGACGGGGTCCCGGAGGGAGGGAGGGAGAAGGGCAACAGAAAGGCCGTGCTGGGGGAAACTTTAGTCCCCGCTAGCGTTGACCCTCAGAAGGGAGTTTCGCAGCAGCTCAGCCCAAATGAGCTTTGTAGAGGATGACCTTTCTATTTCAAGTTTTAAAGATTCCGTCTTACTGTTTTGCCTTCCATCTTTTATGTGTACGTTAGGCAAAGAGTAATATAGTGAGCGTTTAGGATTCATATTAATGGCCTTATTTGATTGTTAAAGCTTTCTCCCCACATTTTTTATTGGGTTCCCCTTAAACAGTATCACTAACAAACCCAAGTGGATCAGAAAGTGGGGTGCTTTTAGGACAAACAAACAGAACGATGAGACCCAGGCTGAGCTGCGGCGGCGCTGCGGGAGGGGGCGGCTCGGTCCCCGCGCTCAGAGCTAAAGGGACCTCCCAGCGCTTTGCGTGCCCGGGCGGGCAGCTCCGAGCGTTGCTGCTGCCTCTGGGGTTTCGGGTCATTGTCCAAGGTCCACACTGTCCCTCACACCGTGCACGACCCTCGGCATCTCGTGGGGAAAGAGGGCTTTAGCTCCAAGGTGGACTTTGGAGTTTAAAAGTAAGAGCAGCGCGAGGTCCCCCAGGGCCACCGCGGAGGCTGCGCAGAACGGGCTCTTTCTGTGCAAGTGAGCAGCGTCCCGGCTGCCCCAGCTTCAGGTGACAGCAGCCTCTTCCTCTGCGGCTGGCCGGGGTGGAGGGGGGATTACTTGGGACTAGCGTAGCGACATCAAAGGAGAAATGTTTAAAGATGTTTGTCTTATGGGGAAGCGGAAACCATTCTTTTCGGATGGGGGAGGCGGCGCCCGCTGAGACTGCGGGGTTTTAGCCGCGGCCAGGAGACAGCCAGTCGCCGAGAAGTTACCTGCCTGTCACCACACACAGCGGTCGGAAGTTATTACAAACCTCCTTGCGGTTTCTTTCCCCAGGGTCCCAGGGGACCAGCCAGGGAAGGCAAGGCAGGACTGCGGCAGCGAGGAGCTGTCACCCGCGGCCCGCCCAGCAGGGTTTGTAGCAGTTGTTTCCCCGTTAGGGGCCGGGTGTCCCCTGCCTGCACCTGGCGCATCCCAGGGGACGCAAGTGAGTCCAGCCTGGATGTTTCTGGGCCGTGTGGCGATGCCTTAGTGTGCTCACATCCACGCTGGCGGCTGCTCCTAGCCCCGGGCCTGTGTCCTGCGACCTTCCTGGGCCTTCACCCCACACGGCACGAAGGAGAGAAAGGCCCAAAGACGCGAAGCCCTGCACGGGCAGGGCCGGGGTGGAGCCGGCCCACAGGCGGGAGGGAAGGACGCTGGCCTCCCTCGCAGCACGTGCCGTGTGGGGCCCGGGAGCTCCTGGGCTGCCCCTGCCGACTCCACAGCCTCCCGGGCCTCTCAGAGCGGCAGCTTTTCCTCCAGGCCTGGGGAGCTCCCTGGAGGGGGTGGTGCCGCCGCCCTTTCTGGCAGCCCTGGGTCTGGACGGCGGGCTCGGTGGAGCCAAGTGTCCTGGGGCCACGGCTCCTCCACCAGGGCACAACCAGTGCCAGGAGGGCAGAGCGGATTGTGGGGACAGGATCGGGACAGCAGATCCTGGGAGGTCAAAGGAGGAGCAGAGAGGCCCGCAGCCCCGGCGTGGGGCCAGGGCAGGCGAGGGGTGGGAAGGTGGGCTCAAGGCTGAGCCGGGGCACGCTGCCAGGAAGAGTCAGGGGACGGAACGGCAGCGAGAGAAGCCGAGGACTGGAATCTCCTGCCCTGGGGACCTGTGGGCTGCTGCCGCCGGGGCCATCAGAGCGGCGGGAGCAGCGCGGGCAGGACCGGACAGGAGGCCCTTCTCCTCCCCGGGGGGGGGGGCTGGGCGGCAGCAGGAGGGCAGCGGCCTCGCTGGCCGGCGGGGCAGGCCCTGGTCACACTGCTGTCGGCCAGGCTCGGCCGCCTGGGCAGCGCCCGAGGGTCGCGCCTTGCGCTGCGGGTGCCTTCGGCACGCACTGAGGAGCCCTGTGTTCCAGACGCTTCTAGCGACATCGCCTGCACCAGCTCACGCCCTTCGCACGGCAGCAGTGGAGCAGCAACTGGTTCTGTTTTCACTTGAGAGGTGGGTGAGGAGACGGAGACCTGGAGAAGGCGGGTGACTTGCCCCGGGCCACAGAGAGTCGCAGGAGCCCACGCTCCCTGACCGCTGAGTCTGCGGTGACCAGATCCCGCAGGTACGGTGACAAGACCAGGCCACGCTAGAGTTGTCAGGGGCCCAAACTGACCAAAAAGGTGAATCAAAAGACAGACGGGCCGCGCGCAGAGGCTCACATCTGTAGTCCCAGCTACTCGGGAGGCTGTGGCAGGAGGATCGCTTGAGCAAAGAAGTGTGAGGCTGCTGTGAGCTATGATGGCACCACAGCACCTTAGCCTGGGTGACAGAGTGAGACCCTGTCTCAAAAAAAAAAAAGTTAAAAATAAGGTCTGTGGGCTCCTATAGAAAGAGGAATGAATTCTGATGAGGAGAACCAGAGGAGGAAGGCTCCCCCCAGAACGTGGGTTAGTCTTCAGCAAAGCCCCATCTGTTACCAGGCATCGCTCGAGCGAACCCTCGGGAACCACTAGCTCCTCGGACCCTTCTCGTCCTGGGTCACCTCCTGGAGACCCTGTCAGGAGCCCTGAAAATAGAAGGGTGGCCAGCTCAAACAAAGGATGACAACTTCCGGAGAGCAAAAGTTTATTTCTTTCGGCTTCATTCAGTGCTCATAAGGAGAAGAAGTTAGTTTCTGAGAGCCCCACAAATCACTCACTACCACCTCAAAAGATTGATTTTATTTTTAAAAATATGTTCTCTTAACAGAACGTACAAGACGAAAGGCAGCAGCCAACCTGCCTCAGAGAGACCTCACACGATGCAGAGGTTGGGCCCCGCTTCCTCCTGCGAGGCGAAGGCTGTCTTGGTCCGGTAAACACGGGCAGTCGCAGGGCATGGCACCTGCAGGGGAGAGACCCTGAGCTAGTGTCAGTCTTAGGTTATTACAGCTGTCCAGAGGTTTACAGTTAAGAAACATTTTTTTTTTTTAGGAATATAAAAATATTTATTGACTGCTGTTCACCAGTATTTACAATAAACAGTATACAGTTGGATGCCATTCTGATTACTACAAGTCTGTTCTTCCTGGCTTCTGCAGAACCAGTAACCCAAATACTGAAAAGATTGACCCTACATGTAAGAAATAAGTTGGGGTAAGAAAAAACATGCAGGTCAATAGTTTAGATTACAAAAAGTTTGTTTACTCATTTATGTCAGCAGGTCTGAAACTGCCAACATTTCTAACCATCTGAATAAGTTTCCATGGGCCAAGCCTCAGCTATTCCATTAATCATGAACTTTTAGTCAATGCAGCACAGGGATTTCAAGTTTTTGTAAAACAATTGCTCACTAGGGGAATCTTTAATGTTCATTTAACTAAGTCTTGTTTACTATATTAGAACACACCAGAATTTGTCTAGTTTCCTCATCTGGGTGGGGAGATTTTTGGTAGCGATAAAGCTTTTCCTTTTAGGAATTTTGCAAACACAATGTTGCATTTATATGAATATACATGTAGATTCTAATATGGCTACCTTTAAATTATCCAATTAATTATGAACCAACTATTTAGTTTGAAATGTTACAGCTTCAGGAAAATTTTCAGTTCTTAGGTTGCTCAGAATGATAGCATCGACAGACACATGGGCTTACCCATGATTTTTGTTTTGGTGAATGTTTAAAAATAAAGAGAATCATTTACATATGCATTTTACGTGTACACACACAAAAACAAATTTAAAAAACCCAGAATGGTCCTTAGGCATGAGTTAAACACAAGTTCTGACTGAAACATGGCTATGGAAATTTCCCCTAGCATTTAGAAAAGCTGTTCTCTAGTGCAGAGGAAATAATATACCATGGTATCATATGTTCTTTTCTGATAAAGGAAGCAACTACTGAAAGCTTTTATTTGTTCAAAGTAACCAGTATTATTGATGCACCCCCCAACAATTCTCTCAATACTACTTTCAAAACAAATGTATCAAACTTGATTTATTAGATGTAGTTATTTCTTCACATTAGTAAATCAAAAACCAAGACCCAGATTGTGTGTGTGTGTGTATATATATATATATATACACATAAATATATATAAAAAACAATGCAAACAATTATTGAGCTTCATCTTCTGGACAAGAATGCCAAGTTAGTCTCTCTTCATAAAAAGCAATTACAATTTGAGGACACTTCATATTTCCTTCTTTTGCCAGCACCAAATCTGCCTCATCTGAATCTTTCCATTTCGTAAGAAACATTAATTCTCCACTGCTATCCGTGGCACCAATTATTCTTTCAGGATCAAGACCTCTGGCAAAGCCTCTTGGTTTGTCAGCACCATCTCTTTTTTTCTTTGATTTGCTATCGTCAGATTCACTGTCAGATAAAGATTTTCTTTTTGTACCATCTTTTTCTTTACCAGCTCTTTGAGAATTAAGAAATGCTTCAGGGAGACTCACCGTGACACGGGCCTAAGCCGCGGTGACTCGGGCATCTGGACAGCTTGGACCCTCGGGCCAGGCAGGTGCTGCCCCTCAGAAGGTGGGCCAGGGCCAAGGCACCCACCCGCATGGCCCCCCACCTTCTAGGGGACGGCCTGCCAGAGCTGCAGGAGCCGGGAGACCCCACGCTGGCTGCATGCAGGAGAGGAGGGAGGAGAAACTTTGCCCTTTATTGTTTTTAGCCGTTAAGTGCAAGGAACTCTGTGTTGGAAAGAAAAATGTCCTTCTTCAATTTCCGTAAGATCTTCAAGTTGGGGAGCAAGAAGAAGAGGCAGTACGAACATGTGAAGAGGGACCTGCACCCCGAGGAGTTTAGGGAGATTATAGGAGAATTAGGTGATGGAGCTTTTGGGAAAGTGTACAAGGCCCAGAATAACGAGACCAGTGTTTTAGCTGCTGCAAAGGTGATTGACACCAAATCTGAAGAAGAACTTGAAGACAACGTGGTTGAGATTGATATATTGGCATCTTGTGATCAACCAAATATAGTCAAGCTTCTAGATGCCTTCTATTATGAGAATAATCTTTGGATCCTTATTGAATTTTGTGCAGGTGGAGAAGTAGATGCTGTGATGCTTGAACTTGAGAGACCATTAACTGAGTCCCAAATACAAGTAGTTTGCAAACAGACTTTAGAGGCATTGAACTACTTACATGATAATAAAATCATCCATAGAGATCTAAAGGCTGGCAACATTCTTTTTACTTTAGATGGAGATATTAAATTGGCGGATTTTGGAGTATCAGCTAAAAACACAAGGACAATTCAAAGAAGAGATTCCTTTATTGGCACACCATATTGGATGGCTCCTGAAGTAGTCATGTGTGAAACATCTAAGGACAGACCCTATGACTACAAAGCTGATGTTTGGTCCCTGGGTATTACTTTAATAGAAATGACTGAGATAGAACCACCTCATCATGAATTAAATCCAATGCAAGTGCTGCTAAAAATAGCAAAATCTGAGCCCCCTACTGAACACAGCCATCAAAATGGTCTTCAAATTTTAAGGACTTTCTAAAGAAATGCTTGGAAAAGAATGTGGGTGCTAGGTGGAATACATCTCAGCTACTGCAGCATCCCTTTGTTACTGTTGGTTCCAATAAACCAATCTGAGAATTGATTGCAGAGGCAAAGGCTGAAGTAACAGAAGTTGAAGATTGTAAAGAGGAAGATGATGATGAGGAAGCAGAAAATTCTCTGCCAATACCTTCAGATAAGCATGCCTCCTCTGATCTTAGTATTGCCACCTCTGAAGAAGACAAACTTTCACAAAATGCTTGTATTTTGGAATCTGTCTCAGAAAAGACAGAACGTAATACTTCTGAAGATAAATTCAACAACAAATTTCTTATTGAAAAACCTACCACTGATGAACCTGAAAAGGCTATGGATAGAATTAATGAACTTGTTGACGATGCTCATTTAGAAGCTATGGCTGCCATAATAGAACAACAGTAATCAAAGAGAATGGGAGAGAGAAGAGACCTGAGTCTGAAAATCTACCTGATACAGAAAACCAAGAAACTGTGAACACTAATTCAGTCAGTGAAGGAAAAGAGAATAATGCAGTGATAACTTTAGAAACAAACATTGAAGATAATCTAAACTCTGAGGAAGAAAGGGATCAGGAAGAGAAACAGACATTTGAAAATAGGCTTATAAAATCTGAAGAAATTAAAGATACTGTTATTCAAACAATAGATTCAGTTACTCAAGAGACTGGAGAAAAAGAGGCAGATATTCAAGCAATTGATAGTCAAGTTGGGCTTAAAAAGGAAGACAGCCAAGAGAAATTGGGAAAAGATGACAAAACTCAAAAAGATGTGATCAGTGATACAAGTAATGTGGTAGAAATAAATGAGGCAGTAGATGTTCAGAAGGTTGTTGAAAACAGTGCTGAGGATGCTCAGAGTAATGATGGGGAAGAAGTGATTGAAGTAGACCAGAAATTAATAAGCAAGCCTGAGGAGGGTCCTGAGGCTGGTGGTACTAAGGAAGTTTCTATTAAAGAAATAGTTGGAGCGGAGTGCAGGACGGCCGTGCCTGCCTCACCGGCAAGTGGGGCGGGTTCAGCCCCACAGCAAAGTGGCTTGATCTCCCCACTGACCCCCACATCCACTCAGTCAGGGATCTGACTGAAATTGGTGCAGAATCACCGGGAGACGTGGAGCTCTGAGGACAGGTGACATAGGCGGGAGAGAGCTTGGACTCGGGCGGGTCTCCGTGGTGCCCTATCTCTTAAAGGGACAGACACGGACCTGCACCGAGGCGAGGGGCCGCGAGCGTGAAATATTAAAGCAGGACTTTTTTTGCTCTTTTCTTCCCGTACGGCCAGGGAGCCGCTGTGGGCCCTGGCGCCTGCGACCAGCTGACGCGGTCGCCATCTCGGTTCCCACAGCTAAGTGGAGAGGACCTTGGACTTCAGCGGGTCTCTGCAGTGCCCGATCTCTTAAAGGGACAGACGCGGACCTGCACCGAGGCGAGCGTGAAATATTAAAGTGGTATTTTTTTTTTTATCTCTCTCTTTCTTTCTTTCTTTCTCTTTCCTTTCTTGTTTTCTCTTTCTTCTTCTTGTTATTCATATTGTTTCTCTTTTTTTTAAATCTCTCTCTTTCTTTCTTTCTTTCTCTTTCCTTTCTTGTTTTCTCTTTCCTCTTCTTGTTATTCATATTGTTTCTCTTTTTTTTTTTTCTTTTTTCCTTTCCTTTTCTTTTCTCCTTTCCGGTGGCCCTCCAGCCCAGGAGCTACTGTATACTCCTGAGTGCTCCAGACCCCCAGCTCTGATTCCTATCGGACCCTGAAAATTGCCCCCCAGTGCCAGTGATCTGCGGGTGGGCAGCAACAATTGTGCGGGCCAAGGGCTAATTGCTGCAGAGCCATAGGGTGCCAGGCGGCTCCCCAGGAGGCTCCATCCCCTGATGCATAGACCCTCTCCAGGTCCCCTTCCCAGGTGTGAACACTGAGTGCTTCCCCAGACGCAAGCGTGTGGATCCCAGACCTTGGGAACACTGGGACAGTGTAGACCTTTGCCCATGGGAGCTGCAGCAGCTGGGACACTGAGTGAGTGAGGGCACTGCCTCCTCTGCCTAGCCAGTGTCTTTCCTGCAGAAAGAGACAGAAACCACACATCCAGAGGAAGAACCAAAAGCCAGGGGGGCGGAAAAAAAAAGAAAAAGAGAGGGAGAAGAGGCTTTCTGCTTGCAAATAGTGTGAATCCTGCCTACTAACTGAAAGTCCACAACACAGTGATTTAACTTGCCAAACTGGTCTTAGGTCAAGCCAACCCTCTGGGGGTGGACCCATCAGAAGCAGTCCCCCAACTGAGACAGAAAAAACAAACTCTAAACAACACACAACAGTCTCCCCCTCTAGATAAAGGAAGCAACATACCTAGACTGTTTCACAGCCTAAGAACAGAGTACAAGACGTGCTGTTAACTAGACTAAAGCTGTGAGAAAAGATCTAACGATAGAGCCAGATGGGAAGGGCTCAGCAGAAAAATATGGGGAGCACAAAAAACCGAACGGAAACCTCGCCCCCAAAGAGAAATACCAACTCTCCTCCAATTGGCACAAGCCAGTTTCAGAATACCAACATGTTACCAGAAGAATTTCAGTCTTGGGTTTTAAATAAGCTGAATGATATACAAGAAAAAACTGATATCCAACGCAAAGAAACTGCAAAAAAATTCCAGGATTTGGAAGAAAAATTCACTAAAGAAATAGACATATTGAAGAAAAACCAAACTGAACTCCTAGAAATGAGGGATTTATTCAGGGAGCTACAAGACACAGTGGAAAGTCTCAAGAACAGGGTAGATCAAATAGAAGACAGAATCTCAGAGATCGAAGATAACTCTTTCCAATTAAATAAGACAGTCACAGAGATAGAGCAAAGAAATAAGATCAGAGTCTTCAAGAAATGTGGGATTATGTGAAGAAACATAATGTGAGAGTTATAGGCATCCCTGAAGGTGAAGAAGATAATAAGCAAGGGCTGGATAAACTATTTGAAGACATAATAGAAGAAAATTTCCCAGGCCTTGCTAAAACTTTAGATATACAGGTTCAAGAAGCTCAAAGAACCCCTGGTAGATTCATAGCAAATAGGAAAACACCACGCCACGTAGTCATCAGACTGACCAAAATATCCACTAAAGAGACCCTTCTTCAAGCTGTAAGGAGAAAGAAACAATCAACATACAAAGGGAGACCCATTAGAATTACGCCAGATTTCTCAACTGAAACTTTACAAGCAAGAAGAAGTTGGGGCCCCATTCTCACTCTTCTGAAACAGAATAATGCCCAGCCTAGAATCTTGTACCCAGCTAAGCTAAGCTTTCCATATGAAGGAGAAATTAAGACATTCTCAGATAAACAAGGACTGAGGGAATTCACCAAGACAAGACCACCCCTCCAAGAAGTACTCAAAAGAGAGTTACACACGGATCATCACAACAAAGACCCACAAATGTAAAACCACCCAAGAGCTAAAGATCAAATTCTAGCCACCACAATGGCTCAAGAGAGAAAACATAGCAATGAAGTTCTACCCAATAAGACAAACAGAAATCTATCCCAATTATCAGTTCTCTCACTAAATGTCAATGGTCTGAATTCCCCACTCAAGAGACATAGACTGGGCCAATGGATAAAAAAACACAAACCAAGTATCTGCTGTCTTCAGGAAACTCACTTAACCGGCAAAGATGCATTTAGACTGAAAATAAAAGGATGGAACTTGATATTTCAAGCAAATGGTAGCCAAAAGAAAGCTGGTGTGGCAGTTTTAGTTTCCAATAACTTAGTCTTTAAACCAACAAAAGTAATAAAAGACAAAGACGGTTACTACATACTGGTGAAAGGCACAATTCAACAAGAAGACATAACCATACTTAATATATATGCACCCAATCTAGGCGCACCCAGATTGATAAAGCAAATCCTACTCTATCTAAACCAAATGATAGACAACAGCACTTTAATAGTTGGAGACTTTAACACCCCAC
The DNA here is from genome assembly GCF_020740605.2 of Lemur catta. Classification (NCBI taxonomy): domain Eukaryota; kingdom Metazoa; phylum Chordata; class Mammalia; order Primates; family Lemuridae; genus Lemur; species Lemur catta. Next base: position 102,649,360 of record NC_059135.1, read on the forward strand.
TGACAGCACAGGACAGATCCTCCAAGCAGAGAATAAGCAAAGACATAGTAGACTTAAACAGAATGCTAGAACAAATGGGCCTGACTGACATCTACAGGACATTCTACCCAAAATCCACTGAATATACATTCTTCTCATCAGCTCACGGGACATTCTCTAAGATTGACCATATCCTAGGTCATAAAGCAAGTCTTAAAAAAATTAAAAAAATAGAAATCATACCCTGCATCTTCTCAGATCACAATGGAATAAAATAATAATGAACCCTAACAGGAACTCTCATTCCTACTCAAAGTCATGGAAGCTAAACAACCTTCTCCTGAATAACTATTTTGTAAAGGAAGAAATTAAGTCAGAAGTCAAAACATTCTTTGAATTAAATGACAAAGGTGACACAACTTATCAAAATCTATGGGATGCAGCTAAAGCAGTCCTGAGAGGAAAATTCATTTCCATAAATGCCTATTTCAAAAAGACAGACAACTTACAAATAGACAACTTAATGAATAGACTCAAAGAGCTGGAGAAAGAAGAACAGATTGACCCCAAACCCAGCAGAAGGTGAGAAATTATTAAGATCAAATCAGAATTAAATGAAAAAGACAACAAAAATACTATAAGGGAAATTAATAAAACAAAAAGTTGGTTCTTTGAAAAGATAAATAAAATAGACACACCACTGGCTAGACTAACCAAGAGCAGAAAAGAAAAATCTTTAATAACTTCCATCAGGAACATGAAAGGAGAAATCACAACCGAAGCCACAGAGATACATGACATTATCTATGAATATTACAAAAATCTTTATGCACACAAATTGGAAAATGAGGAGGAAATGGACAAATTTTTAGAAACACACAGCCTTCCCAAGCTCAATCAGGAAGAAATAGAATTCCTGAATAGACCAATATCAAGAACTGAAATTGAAACAGCAATAAAAAACCTTCCCAAAAAGAAAAGCCCTGGTCCAGATGGGTTCACACCTGAATTTTACTATACATACAAAGATGAACTGGTGCCCATCCTACATAAACTATTCTTCAATATTGAGAAGGATGGAATTCTCCCCAACACATTCTACCAAGCCAATATAACATTGATACCAAAACCAGGAAAGGATGCAACAAAAAAAGAAAACTACAGGCCAATTTCTCTCATGAACGTAGATGCAAAAATTCGCAATAAAATCCTAGCAAATCGTATTCAAGTGCTGATTAAAAAAATAATTCATCATGACCAAGTAGGCTTCATCCCAGAGATGCAGGGGTGGTTCAACATACGAAAATCTATAAATGTAATTAACCACGTAAATAGAAGCAAAAATAAAGACCATATGATCCTCTCAATAGATGCAGAAAAAGCATTTGACAAAATTCAACACCCTTTTATGATAAAAACACTTAACAACATAGGCATAAATGGGACCTACCTAAAAACAATACAAGCCATATATGACAAACCCATAGCCAACATCATACTGAATGGGGAAAAATTGAAAGCATTCCCACTCAGAACTGGAACCAGACAAGGCTGCCCACTGTCCCCATTACTTTTCAACATAGTATTGGAAGTCCTTGCGAGAGCTATCAGACAAGAAAGCAGAATCAAAGGTGTCCAAATAGGGACAGAAGAGATCAAACTCTCACTCTTCGCTGATGACATGATGTTGTATCTGGAAAACCCCAAGGACTCAACCAAGAGACTCCTGGAATTAATTAATGAATTCGGTAATGTCTCAGGTTACAAAGTCAATACACACAAATCAGAGGCATTCATATATGCCAATATCATTCAATCGGAGAACCAAATTAAGGACTCAATAGCTTTCAAAATAGCAACAAAGAAAATAAAATATCTAGGAATATATTTAACTAAAGAGGTAAAGGACCTCTATAAAGAGAACTATGAAACGCTAAGGAAGGAAATTGCAGAACACGTAAATAAGTGGAAATCCATACCATGCTCATGGATTGGAAGAATTAACATCGTTAAAATGTCTATACTACCCAAAGTAATCTATAGATTCAATGCAATTCCTATTAAATTACCAACATCATTTTTCACAAATTTAGAAAAAATAATTATACACTTTGTATGGAATCAGAGAAGACCCCGTATAGCAAAAGCAATCTTAAGCAATAAAAACAAAATGGGAGGTATTGATTTGCCAGACTTCAAACTATACTACAAAGCTGTGGTTCTTAAAACTGCTTGGTATTGGCACAAGGGCAGGGACACAGACCAGTGGAACAGAACAAAAAACCCAAATATAAAACCATCCTCATATAACCATCTAATCTTTGACAAAATAGACAAAAACATACTCTGGGGACAAGAGTCCCTATTCAATAAATGGTGCTGGGAAAACTGGATAGCCACCTGTAGAAGACTGAAACAGGACCCACAGATTTCACCTCTCACAAAAATCAAATCACGGTGGATAACAGATTTAAACCTTAAATGGGAAACGATTAGAATTCTAGAAGAAAATGTAGGAAAGACTCTTACAGACATTGGTCTAGGCAAAGAATTTATGAAGAAAACCCCTAAGGCAATTGCAGCAACAACAAAAATAAATGAATGGGACCTGATTAAATTAAAAAGCTTCTGCACAGCCAAAGAAACAGTCATGAAAATAAACAGACAGCCTACAGAATGGGAAAAAATTTTCGCATACTACACATCAGATAAAAGACTGATAACAAGAATCTATTTAGAACTCAGGAAAATCAGCAAGAAAAAATCAAACAATCCTATCAAAAAATGGGCAAAGGACATGAATAGAAATTTTTCAAAAGAAGACATAAGAATGGCCAAAAAACGTATCAAAAAATGCTCAACATCCCTAATCATCAGGGAAATGCAAATCAAAACCACAATGAGATACCACTTAACTCCGGTGAGAATGGCCTTTATCAAAAAATCCCAAAACAACACATGTTGGCGTGGATGCGGAGAGACAGGAACACTCATACGCTGCTGGTGGGAATGCAAACTAGTGCAACCCCTATGGAAAGCAATATGGAGATACCTTAAACAGATTCAAGTAGACCTACCATTTGATCCAGCAATTCCATTATTGGGCATATACCCAGAAGAACAAAAGTCATTCTTTAACAAAGACACCTGTACCTGAATGTTTATAGCAGCACAATTCACAATCGCAAAGATGTGGAAACAACCCAAGTGCCCATCAATCCACGAATGGATTAGTAAACTGTGGTATATGTATACCATGGAGTACTACTCAGCTATAAGAAATAACGATGATACAACATCTCTTTGGTTCTCCTGGAGAGAGCTGGAACCCATTATACTAAGTGAAGTATCCAAAGAATGGAAAAACAAGCATCACATATACTCACCAGAAAACTGGTTTCCCTGATCATCACCTAAATGTACATCGGGGAAGGATACCAATTGGATATCAGACTGGGATGGGGGGTGGGGGGAGGGGATGGGTGTATGCCTACATGACAAGTGCGTTACACACCCTCTGGGGAATGGTCATGCTTGAAGGTGCAGACCCGGGGAGGTGGGGGGGAGGGGATGGAGGTATGACTACATGATGAGTGCCAGGCACACTGTCTGGAGAATGAGAACGGACGCGCTTGGGACTCTGACTCGGGGGGATGGGTGGGACATGAACAATGTATATGACCTAAACTTATGTACCCCCATGATGAGCTGAAATAAAAAAAAAAATAAAGAAAGAAATAGTTGAAACTAATGAGATAGATCAAAAATCTGTAGAAGGTAAAAATAAGGAACAATTAATAAACAGTTCAGAGAACATATTGGAGACCAGTGAAGAACTAGGGACAAATGAGGTTGAAGAAATTACTGAATCAAGTAGCACAGAAAAAATAGAGGTTGGAAATGTAGTGATTGATGCTGACCAAAAGGCTTTAGGAGGTGAAACTCAGAATGCTCATAAAGCCACTACTCAGATAGATACAGAGAAAAAAGAAATGCCATGTGAAGTGCCGATTAAAACAGAACCTCAGGTTATTGCAGTTTCACAGCCCAGTGAACCTCAGCCTGTTCTAATACCCAGTATTAATATCAACTCTGGAGATTCAGAAAATAAAGGAGAAATCAGTGCTTTGTCAAAAACTGAAACCATGCTGCTTCCAGAATCTGAGAATCAAAAGGAACAAGATGCTGATTCAGGCACTGGTTCTACTGCTGATAACAGCAGCATTGACTTGAATTTATCCATCTCTAGCTTCCTCAGTAAAACTAAAGACAGTGGATCAATATCTTTACAAGAAACAAGAAGATAAAAGAAAATATTGAAGAAAAGACGCAAATTTATGGTTGATGGTATAGAAGTGAGTGTAACAACGTCAAAGATAGTTACAGATAGTGATTCCAAAACTGAAGAATTGGGGTTTCTTAGATGTCAGGAACTTTGGGAATTAAGATTTCTTCAAAAAGAAGAGCAACGAGCCCAACAACAGCTTAATAGTAAACTGTAACAACAACAAGAACAAATTTTCCGGCACTTTGAGCAGGAAATGATGAGTAAAAAGCGACATATGACCAGGAAATCGAGAAGCTAGAAAACCAGCAGAAACAGACTATTGAACGTCTGGAACAAGAACACACAAATCGCTTGCAGGAAGAAACCAAACACATCAAAGGAGAACAAGAGAAAGAGCTGTCCAAATTTCAGAACATACTAAAGAACCGAAAGAAGGAGGTTATAAATGAAGTGGAGAAAGCACCCAAAGAGCTGAGAAAAGAGCTCATGAAATGCAGGAAAGAGGAACTTGCACAAAGCCAGCATGCTCAGGAACAAGAGTTTGTTCAGAAGCAACAACAAGAATTAGATGGCTCTCTGAAAAAGATCATCCAACAACAGAAGGCAGAGTTGGCCAATATTGAGAGCAAGTGCCCGAATAACAAGCAACAGCTCATGAGAGCTCGAGAAGCTGCAATTTGGGAGCTTGAAGAACGACACTTACAAGAAAAACACCAACTGCTCAAACAGCAACTTAAAGATCAATATTTCATACAAAGACATCAGCTACTTAAGCGCCATGAGAAGGAAACAGAACAAATGGAGCGTTACAATCAATGACTTATTTGAGGAATTGAAAAACAGGCAGACTCAAGAAAGAACAATATTACCCAAGATTCAATGATTCAATGCAGTGAAGCTAAGACTTGAACGGCCATGTTTAAGAAAAGTTTGAGAATTAACAGCTATGCCAGATCAAGACTGTGACAAAATTAAACAGTTTGCTGCACAAGAAGAAAAGAGGCAGAAAAATGAGAGAATGGCTCAGCATCAGAAACATGAAAATCAAATGTGGGATCTTCAGTTGCAGTGTGAAGCCAATGTTCGAGAACTGCATCAGCTGCAGAATGAAAAATGCCACCTGTTGGTTGAGGATGAGACACAGAAACTAAAGGAGTTAGAAGAGGAACATAGCCAAGAATTAAAGGAGTGGAGAGAGAAATTGAGACCTAGGAAAAAGACACTGGAAGAAAAGTTTGCCAGGAAACTCCAGGAACAGGAAGTGTTCTTTAAAAGGACTGGGGAGTCTGAATGCCTTAACCCATCAACACAGAGCCATATTTCTAAATTCTATCCTATTTCTAGCTTGCATTCCACTGGATCATAACATGGGAAGCATTCTGTGCTTGAGTTGGCTTTTTAAATATGTCATTCTATTCTCTTCATCTTCTGCCACAGTCTATATCAAATAGCTCATGAAGACAATCACCTGCCTCACCTTCTAGGTGTTTTTTTGTTTTTAGTTTTGGGTTTTTTGTTTTTTTTTTTAAAGCAAAGATGAAGGGAAAACAAACTAAGACAGATGCTGGACCATGTTGGCAAAGTAGCATCTTGCAGTAATTCCCTAAGGTGATTTTGTATATTAATCTTAAAAATTGTATTCTTTAGACACTATTACCTGAAAATTTATTAAGAGAAATAATGTTTAAAGTTATTTAAAAAAACTGTTATGTCACTAATTATTAATAAATGTCTTTTTACCTGCCCTAACTTCTCAGTGATGCCTAAATTCTATAGCTGAAGCTCTGCTGTAGAGGATTGAAATGATTTTCTTTTGGTGAATCAGCTCTCATAAAAAAGCTATGAGATGCTCAAAATGTTCTGTTGATTCAGTGAATAAATATATTTTACCTTTAAATAGGAACAAACTCTTTTAAAAGAGAAACTTTCAGTAATTTGTTGAAAGTAACCTATTTAGGCATGAGCTAATAATTGAGGGTGCTAGTTTTATTAAGATAGTGCCTAAAACACTAAATTTCAATCAAGTCTAAAATAGGATTTTCTTTTTGATCAACAGAGACATAACATCCTTAGCATGAAACATTATTGTGTTAAAAACCTTGCTCCTGGTACCATTTGATGGAAATTTTCATCCTAAAATGTATGTCGTACAAAGTTTGGAAGACAAAAAATAAATAAAAGTAGCTTTTAAATGTGCAAATTGGAAATGTAAAACACCAAACTAAAAGTAAGATAGATTTAGCCATCTCAGTTTATTTTCTAAAATAATACATGAGTTAAATGACTTCCCTCCATCTTAGTGAATTCTGTTCCTTTAAAACTCTATGAGAGGCTTGCAGGCTCTGAGTTATATTTATAAATATATTTTCTGAAATTAATCTTAAAAGGCATTTGTTCAGAATACTTTTTTTAAAGGATTTAAATATTTACACAAATGTCAGGAATGACTTTTCATTGTTATGAAATGAGGCAACTTACATTTTGGTGTTATTTTGTTTCATATTTAAATTATTTACTTTGAATGGGAAAAGCCTGAAACCTTTATCATGTGGTTGCTGATATGTGTAATTATTAATGAAATGTTCATTCTCAGTCCCTTTTGAGGCTTAGAATTTCAACCATGTGTCAGGTCAAACAGTATTATGAACTGGACTTTGGTGTGTGAGACAGCACACTTGTAAATGATGCTTGTTGCCTGCCATTTACAACCTATTCTCTCTTAAGAGTGCTAGGTAGTAAATTGTAAAAGTTTGTTTTTAGTTGTATTACTTTTGAGGCTGGTGAAAAACTTAAATGCAACTTTGTGGGAACACTGACTTATACTAAGAAAATGTAAATGTCTGTAGCACTTTCTTGCAGTTAATTTGAAAACTTTAGATGCTGAACCTTATTTTGTCAGTGGTTTAGATGATTTAAAAATGCATGTGAGATTTTAATTTTGTAATTGTTTTGACAAGCACAATTTACTTGGACAACTTTGTAGGTAGCCTTAACTTCTGGCCAAGTTTGTTTTTTATATAAATATATATACATATATCATGTATGGTTGTAAATTCATACACTTATCACATGTATGTGTTACTATATACAAAACTCTTTTAATGCTTTATTCTCAAATGCTGGGTTGAAAAATGTTTTTAAAGCCTTTGGAAATATATACCTTTATAAAGTAATATTCAGGATGATGGAAATTATTAATATTGTTATGATAAAAACGACAGTATAATGTTGCCCAGTGTATTTAATGATTTATTTGAAGAGGGAGTGGGAGGAAGGTTCTCATAACCACTTTCTCCTTTGAAATTTTCAGTTTATTAACTTCTTAAAAATGAATACTTTAGGCAGTAGGTATTTTTTCGGTATCATTGAAATGATACCCTGAGTGCTAAAGTTTGTGGCACCTAATTAATTTGGTCTGAATATTTGATTCTTTCCCTTTCAGTTTGACATTCAGAGTATTGACTCAAGGAGAGAGGCTCAGAGTGGCATGGTTGATGCTCTGGGTAAAGTTATTAGCGACTCGCATCTCCCGTAAAACCGCCTTTTGGATTCAGTGTGTGTGCTTGAGTTCTCTTTCAAACATGACCATATTCATATGGGTGCAAGACTATACAACGATACCTATGTAGAGGTGAAGCATTCATTTTCATATTTAAAGTTATATAAATCTTTTCAAAAAGCGTTTTGTTATAGAATATGGTGTTTGTGCCCATACTGGCCCACCTCTTGTTAGGCCCTATATTCAAATAGATAATAGTGATCATTCTTTCTTGCATGAAGTATAGGTAGGGAGTGGATGAGGGGCACAGACTTTGAAATCTAAGAGTACAGTCAAATTTCTTCCTGATTTGGTTGTTTTGTTGCTGTGGCAGAATGTGCCATGAAATGCATAAAAGAACTTCTCCATATGTGCACCCTAATCAGTCCCCTCTCCTCCTTTTCCTGAGTGCTGTGAGCACACCAGACCTCCACGCTTCTGTAGGTCCAGCTCCTAGAGCTTGGGGCACCAGGCTGCCTTTCCTAGTCCTGTCAACTATAAGGTATGAATTGCTGAATTAGCTGCTATTTTATGTGGAGTCACATTAAGCTTTTTCTTACCCTTCTCTATGGGGAAGCTATAGGGTGGGTAAGGAGGAAGTTTAGAGTGCTTTTACTTTGCTGAAAATATTAGAACTTTCCTGTGACAGGATACAGCAAATTGTAATTAAATATAAACCAGAACCAGAGCTACCTCTAAGTAGTATTTCCTCAAGCACAAAGCTCTCAGGCCTATGGGACCCACTTTAATAGAGAGCCTCTGATGTCTTGAGCACCAGTGAGTTTCAGAAGTGACTATTTTTTGTACTCTTCTAGTTTCCTTGTATACACACTTTTTCCCATTCCACACTGTGCTTAAATGACAGACTTCTGAGAAGCCAAATTCTGTCAAAGAGATGTTGATTAAAGGCAAACCTAGACTGAAGTGGAAGAAGAGTGTTCCAGTTCTAACAGTCTTTTGATTAAATAAATAAATTCTTTTCTGGGAAATGACTTTTTTTTTATAGGAAATGGGATGATATTTTAAATGCCTTTCTTAAGTTGAAGGCACAACAGTTAATGCCTCTATTGTTGCTATTCTGTGGCTGATGTGCTTTTGATAAAGCTTTAAAATTTCTGCTACTAAGCCTAGGATAGAGTGTTTTACCAGTTTTAAATGTTGTCTGCAGCTTTTTGTTGATCCTTCTCTGATTTGCAGTGTAATGAGTTCATAAGCTAAATTTTCAGAAAGAATTTTGTTTCAAATTATGCCTCTTGTCTATTTGAGAGCAACATGTCTTTTCAATCATGAGATTGACACACAAAAAATAAAGTTATTTCTTTATATATATATATATATATATATATATAAAAAGAAATGCTTCAATTAACTCTGGACAATCCAAATTTTCTTCAGGTTCCCAAGTGTTGTCAGCATCTGTAAATCCCTTCCACTTCAGGAAATACTCCACTTTCCCATTTACTACACGTCGATCCAATACTTTTTCCACCACAAATTCTTCAGGCTCTGCCTCTTCAACCTTTTTACTCTTCCCATTCTGTTTCTTTCCCATTTTTTGCAATGCAGTTTTATTGGAGGCCTTTTTTTTTTTTTTTTTTGAGACAGAGTCTCGCTCTGTTGCCCAGGCTAGAGTGAGTGCCGTGGCGTCAGCCTAGCTCACTGCAACCTCAAACTCCTGGGCTCAAGAGATCCTCCTGCCTCAGCCTCCCGAGTAGCTGGGACTACAGGCATGCACCCTCATGCCCGGCTAATTTTTTCTATATATATTTTTAGTTGGCCAGATAATTCCTTTCTTTTTTTTAGTAGAGACGGGGGTCTCGCTCTTGCTGAGGCTGGTCTCGAACTCCTGACCTCGAGCGATCCACCCGCCTCGGCCTCCCAGAGTGCCGGGATTATAGGCGTGAGCCACCCCACCTGGCCTGGAGGCCATTTTTTACTGCAGACTTGAAGAGCTATTATTCACCGCCTCTGAGCTGCTCCGGGTCGCGGGTCTACGGCGTCTCTCAGAAACATCTTTGTATAGACAAGCTCAGCTGAGTGGGCACGCGCTGGTCCCCATTCTGCAGGTGAGGTGAGTGGTTGGCCGAGGCTCCAGTGACTCGTCAACCCTCCCTGGGAGAAGGGCCGAATGCGTGGTTCCTGGGTTCGTGTCCATCACCGACTTTTCCGCTCAAGCGCTGGCATCTCAGACAAGGTGAAGCCACCGGGGACAGGGGTAGGGAAACCGGCTGTGAAAAGCGTCTCCACCCTGCTGACTTGTGTGTCCGCAGTTTGCAGGGACACACGGTTTGGGCAGCCGTGTGACGGCCTTCACGCCAAAGGGGTCTGGCCTTCACTGAGTGTGCCTTGCACACGTTCTCATTCACCCCTGAGAAAACCCGTTAAATATGTTCTAAATCCCCATCTACAGACTTGGAAATGGCAGCTTTGCGACTTCAGTAACCTGCCCAAGGTCACACCAGTGGGACGCTGTGGAGTCCCAGTTTAAGCCCGTTGTCTGGTGTAGGGTCTGTGTCCTTCCCACTGCCTCCCTCGAGTCCCCCTCTCCTCCTGCCGTGTGTGCCTGCTGTCTGCAGGGCCACATGCTGCTTATCTGGAACCAGGAGAAGAGCTGTTGTCTTCCCAGGGACCTGACAGTGGATGACGTCCCCCAGGACAAGGAAGTCCAGGTAGACAAGGGAGTGACATGGGGTGGGAAGGGAGGCAGTGGCCCCTGGCCCCTGGCACTGAGGAGACTGGAGGAGCTGTGTCTGCAGGAGGCTGCCGGCCTCCTGCTGCAGGGCTGCCCCGCGCTGCTGCCTTCTGGGCTTGGTGATGGTCTAAACCTGCCACGGCCACTCGGGAGGGAGGCTGAGGTGGGAGGATCGCTTGCACCCAGGAGCTTGAGTCCAGCCTGGACAAAGTAGCGAGACCCCATCTCTGTGTACATCATGATCTTCCTGTCCCTGGTTGCAAACTCCTGGCAGGCGAGTGCTGCTCCTCTTTCTTTCTAAGCTCATTTCCGAACCCGCCTCTGCTCTCTCCGAATGAGAAAAAGGAGAATGCTCCTCTGCACAGACGTGCCCACACTGGAGCACACTTATCGCCCCCTGGGGCCGCCCCTCGGTTGAGGGCAGAGGGAGAAGCACCCCGGGAGACACAGGGGACTCTGCTCCAGACAGGCTTCCCTGCTCAGGAGACTGTTGACAGTGTTGACAACAGCTCTGTTCCTGCCAGCCAGGACACACTTCCTGCCTCCCTCTGCTCGCCGTGTATTATGCACCTCCTGTATACCAGGGCCTGTTACAGGCATTGAAGATACAAAGACAAATTTTAAAATGCTTCTGCCTGAAAGAGCCATGGCTTCTAGTAGATTCCCAGTCGTAGGCCTTAGCTACCACTGTGTTGCATGGAGTAAAATGCATTTTTTGTAATCTGTGTTTTCTCAGGCCACACCAAAGGAGGATAAAAATAGGGCTACTTTGACAGCAGCAAAGAACATTTTTCCGGTCCTCATCTCCACCTGTTACTGTTAGAACTTCAACCCCTGGGCATCCTCCAGGAGGATCTCCTGTGGACTGTGGATGAACACCATTCTTTCTTTCTTTTTTTTTTTGAGGTCACAAAAAGAATTTTAATAGTCGCTAATAAGGACAATTACTTCTTAGTACTCATCAAAAACATGGCTTTCCCGCTCAGATTACAACCAGACAGAATTAACATCTCACTGCGTCAGTTGTTCCTGCATGTTAATTATCAATACAGAGGAAAGCGAAACAGGGTACAATATATAAAAAAATAGCATATATGTGTACACATATATACACAAAAACATATACACATATGTATACATAGTTCACATTTCCCAGTCAAGTGTTCAGAAAAACTAAAGCAAAACAAACACAAATATAACTTATTTGGTCTTGGAGAGGTATACATTCTGCATGCGTATATATATACATACATATATATATATATATATATATATATATACACCTTCATATATATATATATATAATGCCTACATGCATGTTAGCACACTGGTATACACACGCAAGCATGTCTACTCGCTTGTCTATCACATGCTACATCAGCTCGATTTTTCAGATGGTCATTCAAGTTTCACCTTTGTTCTGGGCTGTCTCTACTTTGTTTTCTGTCAACTGCCAAGCCATGTTCTATCAACACTTTACGGAGTGGGCCACGCCAACAGGAAGGCCGGGATCAATATGCAGGCTGCGGTCTGGGTGCTGTCGCCTGCCCAGCAGCGTGGCCCGGCGTGGGCGGGGAGTGCAGGACACATCCTCCCTCACCCGTAGGGGGGCAGCCCGAACAGCTCGGGCTGGAAGTCCTGCAGGGAATCCAGCACCAGCGTGGCCTTTGCCGTCAGGTCGCGGCTCAGGGGTCCGTCTGGAGCCATGACCGCCTGCATCCCGGCTGCCAGGGCCGCCTGCAGCCCGTTGGGAGCATCTTCAAAGACAAGGTCCTGCTCCACAGGAGGAGGTGGAAACAACCTCTTGGCACAAGCCAGGAATATGTCAGACTCCGGCTTCCCGCTTGTCACTCCCGGGTCGTCTCCCAAAACGAGGTGACGAAACAAACCAAAGAATTCCTTGTGCCTGCTTGTCTTCATCTCGAAAGCCGCAGACCCGGAGCTGGTGGCGGCGGCAGAGGGTATGTTGTGTTTTCGCAGTTGGCGGATGAGTTTTCAGCCCCTGGCATGAGCGCGGCCGTGGGGACAGCTCCTCTAACGTCGCTTGGCTTTCGTCCCCCAGCTCCTCCTTGGACGCGGGGGGGTTCCAAGACGTCTGTGACGATCTGCGTGGCCTCCGGCGCCTTCTTACCCCTGGCCAGGGACTGCACGTCCCAGGTGTGATTCCTCCCGGAGCGGCCACATGTTTCTCGAAACACCACTGAACACAGCCATGCAGTACCCGGAAGAAGGCCGTCCATGTCACAGAGGAGGCAGGTGACGGGGCGCAGCATGGTGCTGCCTTCTCGGTCTAAACACCGTCCTTTATTTGCCGCCCGGAACTGGCCTTCCGCCGCCCCCGATCCCGGTGTCTTGTTCCGACCTGGGTTCATACAGGCGCAGGGCCTGAGAGGAGGAGGACTCAGGTGCCTGGTGGCACCTCCACTTGTCGCCAGCCACCAGGGCCAGCACCTGCCAGAGGGGCCCGGGAGCACCATGCTGCCCCTTCCTACATTGGCTGTTTGACCCCAGAAGGCTCTGAGCCCTCCGAGAGTCGCAGGCCACCGGCAGTGCTGCTGAGGCGACATGGTGCAGGCAGCAGAGGCGACAAGAGTAGAGGCGGGAAGGCAACTTCCAAACTGATGTGGCGCAGAGGAAGTTCTCCAAGGGCGGGCCTGAAAGTCCCACGTGAGTATTTGCTGTGTGTCGGGGACGCCCCGGACCCCACACCCCTGTGACGTCTCAGCTCCCGGCAGCGTGACCAAGGCTCTCAGGAGCCCCGCGGTGACCCCAAAACGTAACACGTGCAAGGACACACCCCTGTTTAAAATCAGCATTTTTCTGAAGTTTTTTTTATTGGACTGAGGGCTCTTTTTCTCACTTAAAACCTCTTCTTCCCATAGCACTGGGGCCTGGGGAACAAAACCTAGTGCCGGTGCCCCGGCCCTGGGTGTCAGGCAGGAGGGTGGCGAGTGGGGGATGCTCTTCGCTCCTTCTGCCTCCCGGGCGGTCTGCGACCCTGGAACCCGGGACACACCAGTCCCCTCTCCCCTGCTGGCTCGGGTGGCAAATCCCACATCCAAGGCAGCGATAGCTGTGGACTGACGTGGGACACCTTTCCTACACGCTGTCAGCTGAGCCAGCTGTGGGGGGGACACACGTTGGGGAAAGAATCACGGTTGGGGAATCAGCAGACAGGGCCGGCACTGCCGACTGTTGATCATCTGCGGGATTCTGGGGGATGCAGAAGTCCCCGCAAGCCTCAGTTTCCATCTGTGAAATGGGGACAACAACGCACACTGGACAGGCTGTGCCAGGATGATATGAGATAACGTGGGAGAAAACTCGAGGCTTGTATCAACGTGCCAGAAGGGTCCAGAAATTTCTAGCCTAACACACACCCTCAGCACAACACACACACCACACATCACACTCACCACACACTCATATACCACACATCAAACACACAACACAGCACACTCATACACACTCATACACCACACATCACACTCATTCCACACATTCCACACATCACACAGCACATTCATACACAGGCACACACCACACACCATACCCATCACAGACTGATACACCACACATCACACACACCACACGCCACACTCATCACACATACTCATACACCACACATCACACTCATCACACACCACACACCACACTCATCACACACACCACACACCACACTCACACTGTCTAATACACCACACGTTACACACACCACACATCACACTCATACACACACACTCATATACCACACATTCTCACACCACACACCACACTCATCACACACACCACAGATCACATGCATACACACTTATATACCACACAATATAGACACCACACACCACACGCATCACACACAAACACCACATATCACACACACCACACACCACACTCATACACATGCATACACCACACATTACACACACCACAAACCACACTCAACACACACACTGATACACCACACATTGACACCCCACACACCATACTCATCACAGACACTCATACACCACACATTACACACCCGACACACCACACTCACACACACTAATACACCACACATTACACACAACACACACCACACCCCACTCTCATCACACACTCATACACCACTCATTACACACAACACACACCAAACTCCACACACACTCATACACCACACATTACACACACCACACACCACACTCATCATAGACAAATACACCACACATTACACACAGCACACACCACAGTCATCACACACACTTATGCACCACACATCACACACACCACACTTAAGACTCATACACACACTCATACACCACAGATTACACACACCACACACTACACTCATCACACACATCACACACACCACACCTCACACTCATCACATACACCATATACCACACATTACACACACCACACAGCGCAGTCTTCACACACCCTCATACACAACACATTGCACACACCAAACACCACACTCATCACACACTCATACACCACCATTATACACACCACACATCACACTCATCACACACACTTATGTACCACACATTACACACACCCCACATCACACTCATACACACACACACTTATACACCACACATTACGTACACCACACACCACACTCATCAAACACATTGATACGCCACACATCACACACACCACACACCACAGACTCATACACCACACATTACACACACAACACACCACACTCATCACACACTCATATACCACAAACCACACTCAACACACACACTGATACACCACACATTGACACACCACTATCACACTCATACACACACTAATACACCATACATTACACACACCACACATCACACTCATCACACACACTGTTACATCACACATTACACACACGACACACCACACTCATCACAGACACTCATACACCACACATTACACACACCACACACCACAGTCATCACCAAGACTCAAATACCACACATTACACACACTGCTCACCACACTCATCACACACATTCATACACCACACATTATGCACACCACAAAACACACTCATACACACACTCATACACCACACATTGCACACACCACACACCACACTCATTCCACACATTACACACACAACACAGCACACTCATCACACATCATACACACCACAAAACACACTCATAAACACACTCATACACCACACATCAAACACACCACACATCATACTCATCACACACTCATACATCACACATTACACACAACACACACCACACTCATCACACTCCATCAGATACCACACATTGCACACAACACATCACACTCATACACACACACTCATACACCACACGTTGCACACACCACACAACACACTCATCACACTCACTCATACACCACACATTACACACATCACACACCATAGTCATGACACACACTCATACACCACGCATCACATACACCACACACCACACTCATGCACACACCACACAGGCTCACACTCATGCACATGCTCCGAGCCGTCCCTGTGTGTCACTTGGCACGCGCACTGTGCGTGGGGAGCATTTTCAAAGTCCAAGACAGGCATGGTGGCAGTGCAGGGGTGGGCTGAGGGGCTGTCCCCCCCCCGTGGGAAGGTCTGTGGGCTCTGAAGCCCCCCCCCACGGAGGGAACTCGGGTCACCGGCGTGTGCGTTGGAGTCGGTGGCCCTTGACCCCGCCGGGCCTTGGTCGCGGACAAGAGCAGCTGAGTGAGGCGGCGGCGCCTGGGCTGACTCCTGCCCCTGCGCCCCGCATGCCGCTGCCTGCCACCCGGGGCCCGTGCGGGGACAGGGACCTCCCTGTCCCCCATGCTGGTAGCACCCAACTGCCTATTCCTAGAGGATTCTCTTTCGTCTGGAAGATGCATCACTTGTGGAACAAGAGGCCGGTACACTCTGTGTCATGGAGAAGCAGGGACAGAAAGCAAAGGCTGCTGTCGCCCCGCCCCCGCCCCCACCCCCTTGTCTCCCTCAGCCGTGCTGCCAGCAGCCCGGGACACGCGGTGCTCCCAGCGTCACTGAGGCTGTCTCTTTCCTTAATGCCACACGTGCGTTTCACACTTTTAAAAGAGAAGCCATGCCACTGTGATGGCCCCGGCGCCTCCCGTGCGAGCTCCCGTAATGCTGTTCTCTGGCCGCAAACCCCTGCGGGGGACAGTGTCCCTCACGCTGACGCCCGAGAGGCCACGGAAGGCTCCGGTGCGAGTCACTGCAGCACGGGGGTCCGACCCTGTTAGAAGGCAAAGTGACCCCGGAGAGGACGTAGCACTGGAAACACCTGGTGACATGAGGCCGCGGGTCCCGCTGGAGGCCGAGAGCGGGCCCAGCTGACACTCCGGGACGCGTCCCCCGCTGCGTGAGATCGCGTCCGTGCCAGACTGCGGGACGCGCGTTGCGGGGACCGCGGGCTCCCTGCCGGGTTCATCTGCAGCTCCAGCAAAGCCCAGGGAAAGAGACGGAGGCAGAGGAAGGACCTCGGGCCTCCTCATGCCCGACTAAGGACGCTGCAGCCAGAGCGGCTCCTGAGAGTCTGGCCGGAGCTCTGCGACCTCAGGAGGCCGGCAGGTACTCGTTGATGGACAGACCCCTCTGCTGGTCTTATTACAGACACATGGTGCCTGCCCCCGCCGGCCAACCTCCAGTGTGGCCCCATCAGAAAACACAGGACAGTAAACCCAGAGGGATGGTCTGTCCGGGAGCGACACTGTCGTCCCTTTGGTCGTTCTCCTGCCAGCTGTGCCCTTCATTGAAACTGCGGCACAGACTGAGTGGCCTCCGCCAGGCCGCCGGGCACAGGGACCGGAGGCTACTGCTTTCCTTCCTGCCTTCCCCCTGCCCGAGGCGGGACAGACAGAGGGAAACCCTGCTTGGTGTGGGCCCATCGGCCTCCAGTTTCACACCAGCCTGGCGGGGCCCGGGTGAAATTTCACAGTTAGCAGATGCGCTTCTGGTCATTCGTCAGGACCTCAGTGTGCTCTTGCAATGGACACCCCCAATTTCCAGATGCTCTGCTGTAGGGGAGTCACACGATGGCTGGGAGGCTGGAAAGGTGACACTGGCCCGGCCAGGTTCAAGTATGTTAACACGTGAAAAATGAAGAAAGCCAGGGATTTAGACACCCAGCCAGGAGAAGAGCACTGACTGCAGCAAAAGATGAGTCCATGGGCTGAGTTATGTCCCCTAAAAATCACATGTTGCCTTCCTAACCCCACAGGAATGTGAATGCATTTGGAGATAGTGTCTTTAAAGAGGTAATTAAGTTAAAAGGAGGACATCAGGGTGGGCTAACCCAATCTGACTGGTGTCCCTATAAAAAGAGATTGGGACACAGACACACATAGAGAGACCATGTGAGGATGCAGAGAGAAGACGGCCGTCTGCAAGCCCAGGAGAGAGGCCTCAGAGGAACCCAACCCTGCTGACACCTTGATCTCACACTTCCAGCCTCCAGAGTCATGAGAAAATAAATGTTTGTTGTTTAAGGCCCCCAGTCTGTGGTACTTCGCCATGGCAGCCCTGGCAGACTAGCACAAAGACCCTAGTATTGCTCAGGGAATGTTGTCCTTTGTAGCGGGGGATGCGTCATGACTTACAGCAGGTGCTCATGCCTGGTGGCTCTTGGCATCCTCACTGCAGGCCTGAAGGGCAGGTCAGGAATTATTACAGGGCTTCAGCCCCTTATCCAAAACCACTGGGGACAAATGTACTTGGATTCCAGAATTCCTCAGATTTCGGGAAGATCATACATGCATACACCATGCGTTACCTAACACACTGAGTGCGTCTGCCAGGGCACCCACAGTTAAACACACAGACACTTCTGAAATGAAACAGAACCACATGTGTGTGGAGATATCTACAGATATGTATTTACACTGAAAAGGATACATAAAGCATACATGTAACCTCATATTTGTTCAGGTCAGATTGTGCCACCAAATGAGTTAGTGTCAAATGAATAAAGACTTGTTTGGGTTGGGGGATTTCGGAAATACACACAGGGTGTTACAGACTTGTCTAATTCTCCCACCCTCACCTTCCGAAGAAACCAAGACTCAGGGGAAAAGCAGCTCATTAGGGATCACCTGGCTCACGGAAGCCCAGCTGGGCTCTTAACTTCTGCCTCCTAACTCCAAGGTCCGTTGCATTTGATGTGAACCCAGAGGGCCTCCCTGCAGGGCTCGCCCAATGGCAGCTCCTTGCAGATGCCCCCTCCCACCTGCACAGCCCTCCCCCTCTGTCCTCGCTCTGCCACCTTTCCGGCTCCACCCGGGCACTTGGTGGCTGTTCATAGACATCATCTACCAGGCTCCCTTCCCTGACCTCTCAGAGTCTCATAGTTTCAGGACTGGAAATGACTTTGAAGATCATTTCCGGAAGAGTAGCCTGCTAACTTTTTTAAAGAATCAAATGTTTTATTTTTCCACTGTAATCTCACATCTCAGATTATCAGACAGGTACAAGCAGAGCTGCTCCTGCGAGCCTGGGCTCCCCCTCCCCTAACCAGCCAGAGAGACCCGAGGGGCCTGGGCAGAGCTCTGCGGATCCTCAAAATACAGTCTGACACCCTCTGGTGTGGCAGGACCCTCTTATACTATGGGACAGAAAAAAATGAGATCCGCCAGGGGACAAAGGCAGCCAAAGTTTGCAAGATGTTCACTAGTTACTGCCAATCTCATTGCACAGAGTCAGAAACTAAGGCCCCAAAAGGACTGGGAAAAACCAAGTGCAGACAGACTGTGGCCGGCAGCAGCACAGCAGTTAGCCTGCCTTGCAGACCTACGTTCCTGGCATTCCATGCCCCCTCATATGTTAAACAAAAGAGCAAGGTGTACTGTTTGGAAAGCTGCCCAAAGGTGTCCAGGGCTGATGAGACTCGTGCTTGAGAATTCTTAGCAGCAGTGGTTTGCATAACATGAACCCTGAACTCCAATGCCTACCCTAGGCCACAAATGTTCATAATAATTTGGTGACTCCTGAGTTAACTGAGTGTAAAGAAACCCCAAAATATGTTACGTAAGAGAGATTTTTGTTTCTCTGCTCTAGAATCTGCCAAATGGAACTTGTTCAAACTTCCTATATTAAAAAAAGAATCCCTTCTAGACTAAGATCCAAAATGCAAGAGTTCAATCCAAAAAGGATAAATTTTAAAAGGTCATGATCCTGGGAACTACTGGATTATAGTGAGAATTGAAGTTTTCGTGGCATGAAAAAAAATCTAAGAATAGTATATATTTTGGAGATGTTTCACCAAAAAACTTTGACCATCTCTTTGAGTTTTAAAAAAGCAACCCCTATCTTTTCCTTTGCTGTCGGGATTCCATTATGAGGGTCACCTCTGTGTTTGAGGACAGATCCAGGGACTTCAAAGTTTGGTCAGCTACTCTCTGAAAGTGAGATAAAGACTATAAAATTGTCCTTCCATATTCATTGCCCCTCGCTCTCGATGATAGAATCCCTGGGCATTAGCAGGGCTCCCATCTGCTTGTGTAGACATGACATTTCTCAGCCTCCCTGACCACAGTGTGGCCATTGAGTGAAATCTGAGAGAAGGATGCAGGTAGAAGGGACGCTGGGCAAGTCCTGAGGCCCATTATTAGAAGGACGATGCCTGCCCCTCAGTGACCCCTGCTTTATGTGACTGAGAACAGTCCCCCGGGGCTCTGCAAAGGAACTGAGTCCTGGATGACACCCTGCAGCCGCATGACCCAGCTCTGGGCCACACATTTTCAGGCCTCTGTGTTATAGCAACTCTGCCACTAACTGACATGAGAAACGACATGTGGGTGTGATGACTGCCAGCAGCAGCAGGAAGCCAGCCACTCTGTCCCCTGGGCATGTATCTCACTTCCTGACCCATTGTTTACTTGTCCCTGGCCAAAGCCTTATCTGAGGACAGGGGCTCTGTCCTAATTATGAAAATGTCATGGAAAAATTTTGGGAGGAATTACTCTGAGGTGTGCACTGGGCTAGAATAAGAGCAGGAAGTTCTGGTCTTGAGCCTTGGCCAGAACATGACATCAGCTTCCGTAAGAACACTCATGAGCTCTTGGAAAATTAGCCATTGCAACCAAGGGCCCAAGAAGGCTGCGGGTTACTGAAAAACCTACACAGTGATAAGGACAGTCTCAGCCAATGAGAGCAGCCAGCCCCAGAGCGTGGGGGATGGGCTCTGGGGCCCACAGCCCTCACGTCTGGTTCAGATAGTGAGAGGTTGTGCAGTCAGCACCGTCCCCCTCGACTCCACAGGCTACTCCTCCAGGGAGCACTGAGCGGATGTGAGCTTCTCTGCCGCGGTGGGGTGGGGTGCAAGGGACTGTGAGATTGTCTGTTTCCTCATTCATTCATCCACAGATACTTATCTTGTGCACACTGTGTGCCAGGCACCATGCTTGCTAGAACAATCAACGCCCCTGTTCGCATGGAACTCACGTTTTCGTGGTGGAAGACAGATAACAAGTAAGTAAACACTGAATGGTATCATATCAGATAATACTTGTGCTATGAATATATCAAATTAGGGTAATATGAGTGAGAATGACTTGAGGGTTACTTTAGGAAGAGAGGGGCCAAGGAAGGCCTCTTCAAGGGGCTGGAACACAAACTGGAGCCAGCCATGCAAGGGAATAGCACGTGCAAATGGCCTGGGGCTGGGAAGCTCTCAGTGAGTTCCAGAGACCTAGAGGCTGTGTGTCTGGAGCACAGGATGTTCGAAGCGGAGGGCAGTGAGCCGAGGTCAGAACGTTAAGCATATAGGGCCCTGTAGACTCTGACATGGACTTTGGATTTTATTTTATTTTAATAGGAAGCCATCCCAGGATTTAAACAGGAGAGGGACATGGCCTGATTTGCATATTAAACAGATCACCCAGTTGCTGTGTGAAGAATGTCTTTTAAAAGCACAAAAATAGAAGTAGGAAGACTGGTTGGGAGGGTGTTGCAGTCATCCTGGCAAGAGGTAATAACTATTATTATCCGCATTTCACAGAGGCCTAGAGAAGATGTAATGTATGCAAATCTACACAACAGATAACAATAATGCTTTACTTTTATTTGCATAGTGATTTCGATTTGAAAAGCCTTTTTACCTGTATTAGTTCCTTCAAACTTCAGAACAACCCTGGGATGAACTGTTATCACTGAAATGAGGCCCCAAGAAATCGGTACCTGAATAGATCACAGAAGCATTAAGTGCCAGCAGCCGTTAACTCCAGGTCTCCTTCCTGCCGACCCAGAGCTTGTTCTCCCCCTTCTCTGTCCTGTGCCACTTCCCCAGATCACAGTCAGTGAGCATAGAAACCAAGTACCTAATCATCCAAGATCCCACCTGCCATTTGCCCTGGGGCCTCCAGGAGTAAGCCCGGCACTGATCAAGCCCCTGTGGGTGCCATGCTCTGCTTTAGTGGCTGCCCGAGGGTTAGGGAACCAAGGAAACAAGACATACCCCAGCTTCAAGGCACTTAAAATCTAGCTGGAAAAATTGGGAGGACTTCCATAAATAATTTAAGAAAGTTCTACAAATTAAAAACCATAGTCAATTACAAAAGCTTTAAGAAGAGCCCAGATCCTTTTCTTGCAGCAAATGGACCTGAATTTCACTGATGAGGGTATCGTCTTTAACCCAGCTACATGGGCCTTCATGGGCCTCGCAGGTGGTCACTCGCTGGTATCTGGGTCAGCAGTACATCAGAGTAATTCTGGACCAGAGGATTCCTTTCAAAGAGCCCTCGGTCATCTATTTGCTGCACAGCCAACACCCTCAAGTTTAGTGGCCTAATCCAGCCACCATTTTTATCATCCTTGTGAATCTTGTGGATCAGGAATTTGGACAGGGCAGAGATGAGCTCCTGGACTCTGATCCTTCTCGGCCTCAGCCGAGAAGAATTGAATGGCCAAGAGCTAGAATTTTCTAACATCCCACGTGACTAGCATTTGGGTTGGGATAACTCCAAGGCTGGCTGAGCTGGGTCATTCCCAGCCTGGTCTCTCCACAGAGCTGGGGCTCCTTGCAGCGTCGCAGCCTCATGGCAGTTATGTTCAGCTGTGCAGCGCGGAGCTCCACGAGTGAAGGTTCCAGAGAACGAGGCTGAAGCCACCCGGTTCCTTATGACCTACTCTTAAAGCCCCAGTGTGGCTTCTAGCACAGGACATTAGGCAAAACATCACAACCTCCCCACACCCAAAGAAGGGGCCATGGACCATACTCTTCAACTTGAAGAAAGTCAAAAGTTTTACAGCCACATTTTAGAACCACTACCGTCCCCTTTGTGCCTCAAGCAGTGTGACCCTGTCAGTAAATATGAATTACTACTGAATAAGGTGTACATATTAGCATTGCTGGTGCACAGAACAAAGGAAGAAATGACTACAATTAAGATTGTCTGATCGGGAGGATGTTAATACAGATGTTTTTCTGAAAAGTTCATTTTAGGCAGGTTTTAAAGGATGTAAGAAAACGTTGATTTCAAATGAATGCTGCTAATTATAAATGAATCTTCTCTTCTCATTAAAGCAAGCCCAGCAGACCTTATACCTGGAAATACTCAGTGAAAATTAATAGACATATTATATGCTTGAGATACAAATAAAAAGAGAGAGTGCTGGATTGCTAAAGGAGAAGAAAAGCTGCGAGCTGTTCTGAGAAACGCCAGGGGCCAGTGTGGTTCTGGCCGCTGGTTCTCCTGGCAGCTCCGGGACCACTGTCTGGCCAATGAACAGCGAGCACAGCACGACTTCGGAGCATCCAACCAAAAAACAGGGTTTCTTCTCTCACGGCAAGATACACTGCACGTGCACACACGGTAAGAGAAAAATCCGCGTTAGTTTGAACCTCTTCCATTGCTTTATAAAACCGCTTTTTTGAGATACAATTCACATAGCATACAAATCTACGCATTTAAAGTGTAAAGTTAAGTGATAGTGTATTTACAGAGTTGTGCAACCATCAGCACAATCTAACTTTAGGTTGTTATTATCACCCTAAAAAGACACTCCGAGCCCTCAGCAGTCACTCTCACCACACCCCAGTCACAGGCAACCCAAATCTGCTTCTGTCTTTCGATGTTTTTAGTCTGGACTTTTCACATAAACGGACATAAGGTACTTTTTGTGTCTGGCTTCTCTCACTTAGTGTAATACTTTCAAGGTCCATCCGTGTGTTAGTACTTCATTCCTCTTTATTGAAGAGCAATGTTCCACTGTATGGCTCTATCACATTTTGTTTACCTATTTATCTGTTGATAGACATTTGGATTGTTTTCACTTTTAGCTATTATGAATAATCCTGCCAGGAACATTCACGTACAAAGTTGTGTATGGACACATGTTTTCATTTCTCTTGCATATTTACGTGGGAGTGGAAAGCTGGGGCATGTGCAGCTCTGTGTGTAACATTTGAGGGCCTGTCAAGGAGTTTTCCAAAGGGGCTGCACCACTTCACATTCCCATCAGCAGTGTAGGTGTGAGAGTTCCAACTTCTCCACACCATTGCCTACACTCTCGTTGGCTGTCTTTTTGATTCTAGCCACCCTGCTGGGCATGAAGTTGTATATCATTGTGGTTTTGATTTGCACCACCCTGATGATTAACGATGTTGAGCATTTTTTTCAAGTGCTTACTGCTCATTCATGTATCTTCTTTGGAGACATGTCTACTCAAATCCTTCGCCCATTTTTAGTTGGGTTATATGTCTTTTTATTGTTGAGTTGCAAGAGTTCTTTATATAGTATGAACATAAATCCCTTTTCATATATAGAATTTGCTAATATTTCCCCCCATTCTGTAGGACTTCCCCCCCCAACCTTTTTTGGTAGTATCGTTTACAGCACAAAAAATTTAAATTTCAACAAAGTCCAATTTACCTATTGTTGTTTCTTTTGTTATTTGTGCTTTTGGTGTCATCTGTAACAAGCCATTGCCTAACCCAAGGTCACAAGGATTTACTCGTATGGTTTTTTCCCAAGAGGTTTATGATTTTAGCTCTTACCTTTATGTTTATGACCATTCTGAGCTAACTTTTGTGTGTGTTGTAAGGTAGGAGGTCCAGTTTTACTCTCTGTGTTGTAGACATCCAGTTGTCCGGCATTATTTTTTGAAAAGTATGTATTTTTTCCTCCATTCAATTATCTTGGTACCTTTGTGGAAAATCAGTCGACCCTAAATGTAAGGGTTTATTTCTGAACACTAAATTCCATTTCATTGACCTATATGTTCCTTATGTCAGTACCGTACAGTCTTCATTGTTACAGTTTTACAGCAAGTTTTAAAGTCAGGAAGTGTGAGAACTTCAACTTCTTTCTTATTTCAAGATTTTCTTGGCTATTCTGGGTCCCTGCCATTTATCAATTTTAGGATCAGCTTGTCAGTTTCTGCAAAAGAACTTGTTGGAATTTTGGTAGGAATTGTTACATCTGCAGATGAATTTGGGGAGAATTGTTACCCTAACAATATTAAGTCTTCCTATCCATGGCCTTGGAGAGTCTTTCTACTTATTTAGGTCTTTAATTTATTTCAACAATATTTTTCAGTTTTTAGTGTATAAGTCTTGTATTTGTTTTTTAAGTTTATTCCCAAGAAATTTATTCTTTTTGATGCTATTGTAAATAAATTTATTTTCTTAATTTTATTTTTTAAAACTTGACAAATAATAAATGCATATATTTATGGGGTATAATGTGATGTTTTGATATATTTACATATTGTAGAATGATTAAATCAGATTAATTAACATATCGATCACCTCACATATTTATCATTTTTTGGTGAGGAGAATATTTTAAATGTACTCTTTCAGCAATTTTGAAATATACATTATTATTAACTGTAGTCACCATGCTGTGCAACATGTCCCCAGAACTTACTCCTCCTGTCTAACTAAAACTTTATATCCTTTAATCAACATCTCCCCTGCCCCACCAGCCTCTGGTAACTACCACTCTACTCTCTATTTCTGTGAATTTATCTTTTTTAGATTCCACATATAAGTGAAATCATGCAGTATTTGTCTTTCTGTGCCTGGATTATTTCACTTAGCATAATGTCCTCCAGGTTCATCCATGTTGTCACAAATAACAAAATTTCCTTCTTTTTAAAGGATGAATAGTATTTCATTGTGTGTATACACCACATTTTCTTTATCCAGTCATCTGTTGATGGACACTTAGGTTGACTCCTCGTCTTGGCTGCTGTGACTAGTGCTGCAGTAAATATGGGAGTGCAGGTATCTCTTCAACATGCTGCCATCCACTCCTTTGCATATATACCCAGAAGCAGGATTGCTAAATCATACGGTAGCTCCATTTTCAGTTTTTTGAGGAATCTCCATACAGCTTTCCATAATGGCTTATACTAATTTACATCCCTCCCAACTGTGTACAAGGGCTCCCTTTTCTTCACATGCTCCCCAGTATCTATCCTTTGTCTTTTTGATGACAGCCATCACAACATAGTGTGTAGCCACTGAAGTTTCTACTGGGTAGCTTATTGTTCAATTAGTGATTTGCCAGAGATTTCCTCAAATTCCTTGAACCAGCAGGTCTTCCGACCTTTGTCAAGGGGCTCTGTATGTGTGTTGGGCATCTCTTCAACGCTCAAGCAGTTTATAACTGCTTTAGCCTTTACTTCCTGCTTGTGTAGAGCCCCATGATCAGCCGAGGGGAGAGACTGGGACCTTTTTGGGTCTTTTCTGGGCATGTGCACAACCCTGCACATGTGCATAGCCTTTTAGATCCCTGGGGATATGTTAGAGCTTTTTAAAACCCCTAAGGTTATATCAGGTAACTTTTATATTTTGGGCCACACTCTTGATCATCCCAACTGGTACTGTAGTCTCAGACAACTGCAATGTTAAACAATTGCTGCTGATGGTTTTTGACAAATTCCCTAGGTATACAGCTGCTTCTGTGGAGTGAGCTCTGAGTCAGGCCAAATGTCAATGATGCCCCATAAATGGCACTTTTCCAGGAGTCTAAAGGACAGGTAAATAATGACAGTGCTCTGCAAGTAGGACATTTTGAGGAGCTTCAAGCCAAGTCTGTGTCCTCTGGTGGCTGCCAGGTGGCTGCCAGGTGGCTGGTTTTCACACTGTGGGGTTGTGAGGCTGCAGCTGCTGGTTATGTTATCAAGGCTGACATGGAACTGGGTAGAGTGGGAGGGGAACAGGCCAAGTTCAAATGTCATGACCTTGCTGCTCTTACCAAGGTTCAGGAGATTTTCTTGAATAAATGCCCCTCAGTTGTTTCAAGCCTTTGGTTGATTTCCAGAGCTCTGAAAAAGTTGAGTTTGACCACTTATGGTTATTTTGTTATTTTTATGGGGAGCAGACTTAGGGAGGGTCTCAGTCTGCCATTCTGTAAGTCCTCCCCTCTTCCATTAGCTAAGAGGCTCATCACTATTTGCTTGTAGTGGAAAAATATATCAAGACATTTCCTTTCCAAAAAGTCATTTTAGCAAAACCCCTGACTAGCTAGAAATCTTGGTGAAGAATGTTCTTCGGTCAAATAAATTCAGAAACTATATTTTGCTCTACCTCATTTTTAGAGTCTCAATGTGTGTTAATATTTGCAAGGTTCTGAAAAGTACTGCTGTAAAGAACAATTTAATTTTGGTTACTAAGGGTTTCCTAAACATATTTGCCTGCATAACTGTTGTGTTTTCTTTTATTCTTAATTAGTGCTTTTCAGAATCCACTAAACTAACCTTAAATGTAAACTCCAGGCCTAGTTTGTGGACCACTTTTCAGAGCTAATGCCTCAGCAGTTGGGTGTCTGAGGAGAGTGCCAAGATTCCCACGAAATACAATTGGAGTATTTTGAGCTTAATTTCTATTTTCTTTATAGTTGTTCTGATTTCTAATGGAGCTGGCTATCTTTTTTTCCAGGTTTGGAGGAGTAAGTGCTACTAATTTACATTCCAGCTGCTTTGCACATATCCTGTGTGACCTTAAGAAAATTGCTTTATCTATTGTGGTTTTCTTTCCTTCCACTTATGAAAGGATATATGAACTAATTTCCCATAATAAGGAAGCGCAAAGGACTTTGCAGTGCAATGTATGGGTTTCATCTTCAGTCTCCTCCATCAATAACGGATTCTTAGAAGCCACTCAGACACGGAACACTGCAGAATCCGCCTTCCAGGTCACCCCCCCCCCAACACACACACATGCTCACACATACCCAGAACTCTCCAGTGGGTGTCCTGAAGCCGAGCAGGGCTAGCGGGGCAGGAGCCCCCAGGCAGGTTGCCTTATCCCTTTAGCACATTATTCTTTTCTGAGGGCCATGGCCTGAGTAAGCCTGGACAGCCCTGGTGAGTCCCGACAGTGTAGGGGGAAGGGCTTTGTGCCTCAGCCCTGGATGAAGAATCAGGAAATTGGTTCTCGTTCTGCCTTTGTCACCGTTCTGGGAGAAGCCATCACTTTCCTGGGCCTTCTTCACAGTGGCAATGAAGACTTTGAACACCTTGATTTCTACAGTCCTTGCCAGCTCTGGGGTTCCTTGAATTTTACAGTATGTGCTGTCTTCACAATGCAGGGGTCCTGGTGTCGTGCATGGCCACCGTCCCATCAAGGCTCTCCCACTACACCTCCATGGCCCGTGTTAGGCCTGTACAGGGCACGCTTCCGGAAGGCACGACAATTGTGGACCTCCTGCCACGTGGTCTATAGACCTCAGTGTCTGAGCCCAATGTGGAGGAAGGGCAGGCAAGGGAGGGCTGCAGGGAGGAGCTGATGGACGGGCCCGCGGCTCCCACTTCCCTCTTCTCTGTGGGTGCAACGCAGGAGGCTTGCCCCTCCCTGCCCGCGTGCAGTGTGTGGGCGCCTGATCAGCAAGGCCCCCACGTCACCCCCACCTTGGCCCCACTGCCCCCCCAGCCTGACATCAAAGCGGTGAGCCCCGGAGCTCTGAGTGTGTTCATGCAGAGGCCATTTCACATTTTACAACTCTAACTCGGTACTTTTGCAACTGCAACTAGTTGATGAAAAACATACACACTCACACGCAGAAGTCAGGGAGCACTAGCAACGTCGCTGATTTTGCAAATGCACTGAAACAAGGCAGTATTGCTCCTGATGTATGACTGACCAACAGTGTCCAAGGTGTTTTTCCAGAGAGACAGTTGGGCCTGTAATGGCCACACAGGGTCCCAGATGCCCAGTGGCGAGCCCTATACCCCTCTGTCCCTTGTTGACCTGGGAATGGGCCACCTCCTGCCTGGGGCTGATGAGGTCAGGCTGCCGGCATGGAGTCCCTGGCCTGACAGTCGCAGGCCCATAGGTGGTGCTGAGCCAGGCTACACCCAGACAGGAGGACAGGAGGGCCTGGGCAGTGCTGCAGACAGACCCGGCCTGTGCCTGGCACACTGGGGATGTCCAGTCAGGAGTGGTTAAAACGTCCTCTTGCCGTAGCGCCCCCCCCCCTTGCTGTCAACAAGCACTGTCAGCTTGTCCCATCCAGACCCACTCCTGCTTTCTGCCCCAGCCTGCCCCAACCTCCTCTGTCTTTCCATCTCAGTGAGTGGCACCTCCCCACTGTTGCCGAGAGGGGTTCCTGGCATCTTGCCCTGCCAGCTCCCCCTCTCTGGGGGCATCAGAACCCTCAGGACCTCCCCTGTGGCTGCCAATGAGGCTCCTGGTTGCCCTCCGTGCCTGCAGTGTGTTCTGCAGACACAGCAGGGCGAGCCTCTGCTAGTGTAAGTGACATCGCACAGCCTTCCTGCCTGCGCCCCCCGGCTCCCCACTGCTCTGCAGCCAGACCCCAGCTGCCCGGCACAGCCCCGGGGCCCTGCCTCCCTCCCGGACTGCGGTCCTTCCTGCCCCGGGCGCCTGTGCTCCTGCAGCCTGCAGGGCTCCCGTCTGTCCTCGACATTCTCATCGCTTCCTGACCCCCATGAAGGAGTGTCCCCCACCCCACCCCCGCCACCGCGTGCTTGCCTTTTTATTCTTTGTGGCCATTACCATCCAACGCAGAAGTGATCATTGTTACAGTGTTAGTTGATTATCAGCCTCCCCGACAAGAACGAAAGCCCCTAGGTCCGCCCGGCTGGCACCAGTGGGCTCTTAACAAACACTTCTCGAAGGAATGAAGTGAGGTGAGTTGAGCTGGACAGGTTCTACCTTCCAAAGTCACGGCAGTAGAAATTCCCACCATTTAGAGACTAACAACTCCAGCCCAGCGGGCTGAGGCAGGTGACAGTGAACTTCAGCGGAGACCCGTGAGCTCCCCGTGCTCATGCGCCGGCCTCACCACGAGCCGAGTGACCCACTGAGGTCACCAAGCTCTCCCTCCCCTCCCGCCAGCCGAGCGTCCCTCCAGTGGGTGGCCGTGGGACAGCAAGGGACGTTTGTGAACAGAGAAAGGAAGAGGCAAGGTAAAGGACGAGGACTAGCCCAGCAATCGGACTGTTTGTTTGTTTGTTTACCTCTGTTTTCCAGTGATTTTATAGTGACCATGTATTTCTTTTATAATGTTTTAAAAAGGAAAAATATGATCATTGTAAAAGAAATTATCATTCTGGTGGATTAATATCATCAGAAGATAGAGAAAGAGAGAGAGAGAAATAGTAATAACAATTTTCCTCTAAAATTTCCTAGAAACAGACTGGAACCATGTACAATAATCCCTCCCCCAGTGTGGGGCTCAGCAGCCTATAACCTACAGCCCCCCCACCTGTTTGTATAAATAAAGTTTCATCAGAACACAGCATGATCCCCGGATGCCTTCCGACTGTGCAACGTTAGAGTTGAGTTGGGACAAAGACCGTGTGGCCTGCACAGCCTAACACAGTTCCTGCCTGGCCTCTTCCAGACAAAGCTTCCGACTCCTGCCCTGGACAGAGTTCCTTGCGCTCTCCTTTCCCGGGGCTCCTTCCGCAATGCCAGCACAGGCAGCTGTGGCTGCTTCTGTGTCCCCCGCCCGCATCTGGTGTCTCTGTCTCTCGGCTGAAGATCAGAAACTAGGTTCATCTTTAAATTTCCACAGGGCCCGGCACAGTTTTGGCCTTGGAGCATGAGCATGTTGTGGAAATATTTCAGTTCTGCTTGAGTGAGGAAGTCGGAGTGCATCCAGTCTTCAACAGCCCGTGTGGCTGCGCAGCCAGGGCTGCTCCCTCGGGCAGCCTCCTTTGCCGCAGTCACTGCCTGGTGACAGCGGCGCCCTGTCTCTGATGGCTCTTGGCCACTCTGGATGGCGTGAGGCTGCCCCTCCTCAGCACCGCCCGCCCGGACTCCAGATGGGCACAGAAAGGCCTCTTCAGAGCCAGGAACAGGATGCAGTAAATGCCCAACTGAGGACAAGCTGAGGGAGGGGTGGACAGTCTAGATTTGGTAAGTCTGAGGTGCAGATTTTCATTTTTTAAAAAAGGCCATTTTGTTCCTTTCACACCAAAGCTCCCGGACTCATGCTTATGAAGCATCACTAAGCAAGCACCACGCTGGCCGTGACATGAAAAGTGTGCATCCGTCTGTGGTTTGTAGCCAACACCAGCGGCACAGGCGTCCTGGTCCCGCACAGTCAATCTGCCCGGTCCTGCGTCTACTATGAATCCGTGTTTTAGCGACCGTCGTCCTTGTGAGCGCGCGAGGGCGAACGGCAGGGAGCGGCTCCGCAGGCCCTTTGCTTTCAGAGGGCCCCAGTGCTAGGCTAGCGCCATTGCTCAGGGAGGTCGTGATCACAGCGACAGGCCCCATGACCCCTCCCCCAGGAAGGTGAGCGCCTTCGGAGCTGAGCTCTAGAAGGTCAGAGTGCGCGCGCACGTGGGGGGCACGGGTAAGAGTGTGGGGGCGTGACTGGGAAACCCCGAATTTTTTGAGAAGAGAAGAAAGGACTGAGGCTGCCTGTGAACTCCCCCCACTGTGCCGCCCACCCTGGAGAAACGGCCACTGGACTCACGACCGCTGTCCCGCCCGAGCTGGGTGGCAACGGGACGGAGCGTCCTTTTTCCCAGTGAAAGGCGACCGGTTCACATTAAGATCGTTTCCTGGAGAGCTAATGGCCCTCTCAGGTTAATGACCCAAGGCGAATTAACTCATCTGGTCACGATTCTGTGGGGGACACCTGGTGGGGGAGGTCTCATCGCTGTAGCTTAATTAAAGACCCCCAGGCACCCGGTCAGCTGGTGGCCCTGCAGGCTTGACTAATTGTAATATTTTTCTCATTAAATTTCTGGAAGGAGACAAGCTTGGTCCCGCACAATCCCTCAATCCCCCAAATAATCAGGCGGCGTGTGGCACACTCTCCACACGGCCGAGTCCCGGGGAGCTGCCGCCCGGCGACAGCGGACAGCGGACTGTCGCGGGGACTCTCGGTTCTCGCCCCGCTGGACTGCGGGTGTTGCGGAGACGGCGGCACAGCGAGGGCGACCCGCTCCGCCCTCTGGGGAGTCCTCCTTCTTCCCTGACTCGCGCGACAAGCAGGGACAGTGAGAGCCACACGCCTCCCTCCGTGCTTCCGCCCTTCACATCCGGAAAGCCGCTTCCACGCAGGCGCCGGCTGAGTCACTGCCCGGCGGGTCCCGCGGTCTGAGCTGTCACAGGGCGGCTCTGGAGCCGGCCACGCGGGCCGCCCGAGCGGTGCCGCCAGCACACAAGGACGCTGGCTCCGGCCGGGCAGGTCCTCGCTTCCGCCCTGGGGAGTGGCTGTCACGTCTGCACAGCCCCCTGGATGCTGGGCCTGTTAACCTGCACTCTCCTCACATTTGCCACGCGGCATGCCCATCGCTTGTCACACGCTGTGCGATGGCTTTAGAAACATTTCCTTTTAATTTTTATGGCAAACCCAATGAGGTAGACAGTTTTACTCCAGTTTTACAAACGGGAGAGCTATGGCTCCGAGGTGAA
Source organism: Lemur catta (assembly GCF_020740605.2). Lineage (NCBI taxonomy): Eukaryota > Metazoa > Chordata > Mammalia > Primates > Lemuridae > Lemur > Lemur catta. Next base: position 102,681,672 of record NC_059135.1, read on the forward strand.
GCAGCACGCCCAAGTTCAACAGCTGCCGAGTGCAAGAGCTGAGTTTGCGGCTCTGTGACCCTCAAAGCCCTGCCATCCACAGAGCAAAGTCAGAGCTCTCTGCATGTCCCTTGAGCTGCTGACCTGAGCTCCCCTGGGGGTACCGGCCGCCTGTACTTCCCCACTGTCGTGGGCTAAATTGTGTCCCCCTCCCCAAAATTTGTGTGTTGTAGCCCTAACTCTCAGTACCTCAGGATGTGATCTGTATTTGGAGACAGGGTCTTTGAGGAGGTGATGAAGTCAAAATGAGGCCTTGGTGATGGGCCCTAATCCAGTGTGCCTGGTGTCCCTATAAGAGGCGCTGAGGACACAGACACACACAGGGGGATGACAGCTGTAAGCCAAAGAGAGAGGCCTCAGATGAGACCAACCTGCAGGCACCTGGATCCCAGACTGCCGGGCTTCAGGACTGGGAGACAACGTGTCTCTGCGGGCGACTCGTCCAGTCTGCGGTTCTTTGCTGTGGCAGCCCAAGCGGCCCGAGACACCTCTCCCCGTGTGCTGCCCGGGCCTTTGCTCAGACCCGGGCCCACGCCTGGGGTGCTCTTTCCACTGTCTCTGCTCGGTCAGCCTTTGCCAGTCTTTTGAGATTCACTTCATGAGTCGTTTCCTCTAAGAATCCTCTGGATTGGGCTAAGAATTCCTCTTCTGGTCACCTGTAGCCCCTTCTGCGTGGCGCTATCTTAGCAGATAGCAAATCATGTTTAGTTGTGTATCTGTCTCTCTGATTGGAGAGCAGGGACCAACTTATACACCATTGTGCTCCCAGCAGCCGGCGCAGGCCCTGGCACGTGGTAGATGACAAATAGATGTTGGTGGCACCGTACGCTGAATGCTGAGTCCCCATCAGAGCACATATTGGAACCTGTTTCCCATATTCTTTCTTTCCTAGGCTTGTGCACAGAAGCCTCTCCCACCCCCTGGCAGGATCCGTGGGGGCCACATTTCCTTCTTTCACTCCTCTCCACTCAGCCTCAGAGTCACCTTTGCTCCCACGCCTCAGCAGAGCATGAGGGGCCTGAACCCAGCAGGGGAGCCTGGTTCCACTCTCACCTGGCGGAGCTGTGAGCGTCTCTTTGCCTTGAGACTTCCAAAGTCCCCCTGGTCCCCTGGCCCCTCCTTGGTGCTCTTAAATCCTGGAGGCCAGTGAGATCTTACAGAGGCTGGGCTCACCTGTGCTCAGGTCCTGGAGTGGCAGGTGCATTGACACAGGAGACAGGCCCTCCACTCCCCACCCCCTGCCTCTGCAGTGCAGCTCTGCTTCATGAGTGGAGCAGGTCACTCCAAGGTGAAGTCCTGGCTAAATCCGATCCTGTAAAACAGCAGATGAAGAAAAAGTGGCTTTGATTTGGATTGAACATGTATTACATCCAATGTATTTTTTTTTTTTTTTTTTGCAGCACTGGTAGCATTTTGCTATCTTGATAATTTTTTGCATATGCTAACCTTAAACTGAATTACATTTCCAGAGTCCACGTCAGCTAGTGTGTGCTTGTAGGCACTTGGGGGTGTGGTAAGCCCCCACCCCTTGATCGGTGTGGACGTCTCCCAGCCTGTGAGGGTAGTTTCTCTGAGCTGGCACTTCCTCCCCTTTAAAATGGGGATAATGTCTACACTGCAGGGCTGTTTTGAGAAGCGGAGATTTTGTGAGAGCTGTTCTAGTGATAGCTCTCACTGCCAACTACTGATATTAACAGTACTGCTATTTCTTCCCAACTTAATTTTCATAGCCTGGGGCAAACACCTACCTCTTTAGTATTCTCTTTACTATCTATTGCTGCTGTTGTTGTTTTTAACTAACTCCATGAGAAAGGGAGACAAGAGATGTCATGTTTGGGAACAAAACAAAAATAGCTTAAGGAAATCAGAAAGGAAGTAACTACGCCATTGCCTGTGTTATGCGTTGCCTGGAGGACAGGAAGCATCTCGTGAGCGCCAACTACCCCCGCTGGGTTCTCGCACTGGCTGTCTTCCCGCAGCACCTGACCTGGTAGAGGCAAGCCTTCGCTGTGCCCTTCCTTGGTGCTTTCTGTCTTGCCTATAATGGGCATATGTCATTGCTGTTTGTTGCCTTGCTTGGAGCCACTGGCACAACACACCTTGTGCAAGGTTTTTAATTTACCAATTTGCCAAAACAGGAGGGCCTGTGAGGAGCTGTCTCCTGCTGGGGGTGCACACCCAAACAGAGACAGATGCAAACCTCATTGCCCTGCCCTAAAGCACCCGACAATCCAGTCAATGATACAGGGTCTTAGAATTTTTCTTTTTTAAGTTTGAGGATAGTCAGTAAGAACAGTGCTAGAGGAGTGGCATGGAGACATTGAGTGCTCCGTGAGGACAAGGGAGCGACGGCCTGGCCCTGGTGTGGGCAGGGGAGAGAAGCCATCTGTGAGACAGGGAGTCCAGAGGGAGAGCAGGCAGGGCTAGGGGAGAGCTGGGTCACCCTGGGGGGTGCCTGCTGCCACCTTCTCCAGATGCACCGCCTACTTCTCCCACTGCAGCCCCCAGAGAAGGAGTGGCTTGCTCCCCGGGCCATGGAGGCTGCCTTGCCTGGCTACCCCCTGCAGAGCGAGCAAAGCCCCCTTTCCCAGGGTTGGGACGGCCTCAGGACACATTAAGAACCCACCTGATCCTGATCTCAGGGCAGATGGGCCCTCATCCCTAACAGGGCCTCATGCAAGAACCCTGTCCACCAAGACCAAGGTGGACAGATGGTTTGGGCAGGCAGGATGGCTTGGGGGGTGGTTCTTCCTCAGCTACTTTTTAATGGCGACAGTGATAACAAAATCAATATAGTATGATTATTATATAACATCAGTGCATTTGAGCAGATCAAGTACATCCGAATCAATGCGCTCATTATACAACTTACAATATGCAGTCTGAGGTACAATGCAGCGCACAGTGTACAACACAAACCACTCCATGTACAGCTCGACACAGTCAGGCATCGGGCAATGATGGGGCTGTGTTCTGAGAAGTGCTTTTTTTTAGGTGATTTCATTGCTGTGCAAACATTACAGAGTTACTTACACAAACCTAGATGGTGCAGCCTACTCCAAACCTAGGCTACATGGACAGCTTATTGCTCCCGGGCTGCAAAGCTGCACAGCATGTGACTGTACTGAACACTGTAGGCAACTGTAACACAATGGTAAGTATTTGTGCATCTAAACATATCTAAACTTAGAAAAGGTGTGGTAAAAATACAGCACTAAAGATGAAAAATGGACACTTGTGTAGGGCACTGACCATGAATGGAGCTCCCGGGACTAGAAATCGCTCTGGTTGAGCCAGTGAGTGAGTGTTGGGTGAAGGGGAGGCCTAGGACGTTCCTAGTGTTTATAAAGTCTGTAGACTTTATGGAAACACTGCACACTTAGGCTACACTAAATTTATAAAAAAAAATTTATTTTTTCAATAATATATTCACATTATCTTACTGTAACATTTTTATTTTGTTCTAGTTTTTTTAACTTTTGACTGTTTTGTAATAGCACTTAGTTTAAAACACACATTGTACAGCTATACAAAAAGTTTCTTTCTTTACATCCTTATGCTATAAGGTTTTTTATTTTTAACACTTTTTTTTTTTTACTTTTTAAACTTTTTGTTTAAAAACTAAGACACAAACACACAGTAGGCCTACACAGGGTTAGGATCATCGATATCACTGCCGTCCACTCCACACCTTGTCCTTCTGGAAGGTCTTCAGGGGCGACAGCAGGCCTGGGGCTGCCGCCCTGTGATAGCAATGCCTTCTGGATGCTTCCTGGAGGACCTGCCCGGGGCTGTGTTACATTTACTTTTTTTATGTAAGCAAAATGAGCATACTCTAAAAAAAAAGATAAAAGTTTAATAAATATACAAACCAGTAACCTAGTTGTTTATTTTTATCAAGTGTCGCACACCGAGCGTATTGCATGCGCTTTGCTTTCATAGCCCTGGCAGTGCGGGGCTGCTCGCGCCCGCCTTCCCACATGCGGGACTAATGTGTCATGCTCCACCGCCACTGCGTCACTAGGTGACAGAAATCATTCATCTCCGTTTTAACCTTGGGGACCACTGTCATACGTGTGGTCTGCCTTGACAGAATGTTTTCATGCGGTGCGGGACTGTGTAGCTGGACACCAGCTGGAGGGCCGATGCGCAGTGCATGTTATGTACAATATAATGATCCCTGTGTGAATATTCGCTCCTCCTACACGCAGCCCAAATAAGAAACACTCCACAAACGCCGAAGCCGACGGCTGGAGAAGGGCAAGACACACTGTGGGTCACAGCGTGGAGCGACACAGAGTGGAGCGACACAGCTTCGCCCTTGGCTCGCAAACGCACTCCCGCCACGGTGTCTTCCCGGCCGCCTCAGCCTCTTCTCCGGGCTCAGCCTGTCCTCCTCTGCCGAATGGCCCGGGCCACCCTTCGTCCCCTGCTCCGGCTGATCCAGGTGCCCCCCCCCAGCCTCCCCAGCCGCAGCTCCCGGCTCGGGAGAAACCCCTGCCGCAGAGCTCAGAGCTGCACATGCGGTCGCCTGGTTCTCAGCCGGTTCCCCCATGCGGCTGCAGCCTCTTCGCACTGCTCCTCCGGCCGTTAGTCCATCAGGAAATCGGTGCAGTGAGCTGTTAAGGAAAGAAAAAGTAGAGAATAGAACATATCAGGTTGCGTCGCACATATTGATAGTATGGATCGGCCTGTTTTGTACAACTTTTGTTTCCCCTGTGTGTCTCTGTGTGTGAATGTGTGTTTCTGTGTGTGTGAGTGTGTTTGTGTCTGTGTGAGTCTGTGTGTGTTTGTGTCTCTGTGTGTGACTGTGTGTGTGTGCGTGCACTGGATCACCATGAAAAATGTATTTTTTACATTTTACTGTGGATTATGATCAACAAAGTTGCAAGCCCTGAGTTAGAAGGCTGGCATTTTCCTGCTCATTCTGTTGCCCTCGGTGCCTACAAAGTGGCTGGTCCCAGGGAATGGGGACCGGATCAATACCTGAGTTAATAGTCCAGGAAGGAGCTCAAGCCAGAGCTCGGGGGTGTGGCTGCCGGTCCCTCCCGACTCCTGCTCCAACACTCCCAGTCCGCGTGCCGCCCCCAAGCCTGCAACCTGTCTTCCCACACACGACTGCCCCCCTACCCCGTGCAGGAAGGGGCCCAGCCGGGTTGACCTCATTAGAGCACTGACACCACGTGTGGGATGGTGCAAAAGCGAAATCCTTCCATTCGGGCATTTACTGAAGACCCAAACTCCACTGCGTGCCTCAGTGCGTGGCGTGCTGTGGGGCAGAGTGGTGCCCGGTACCTGTCCCTACACTAAGCACCAGCACCCTTCGCCCCCGCCCCACCCCTTAGCTCCTGCGCAGTGTGGGGAAGAGCATCCTGGAATCTGCACTGCGCAGCTACCTGCAGACACACACCTGCGCCCCATTTCCTTCCTTGGCCAGGTGTCTGCCTCCCCGGGCTCAGTGCGGGCCGAACAGGCTGGTGTTCCACGGCGGTGAGGCTGGAAGGTGACCACCGCTGTTTCCCGCCCGGAAATGCAGGCTGCCCTGGCAGCGGCCGCGTCTCAGCTGGCTCTGGGGGGCAGCCAGAGGCCTTGTGCAGCCTGCGCCGTAGCTGCCCTTCCGGAAGGTCCACGTGGTCCTCCCTCCCTCCTGCTGCCCTCTGCCCCACTGCCGCTCTGTTTTCACTCCAGGGACTGGAACTTTGGGAACAGCCGGACTCAAACATTTGGCCTGAGCTTAGGCCCTCGGCAGACTCACCCCTGACACGCTGCGTCAGCAAACCAGGGCGGAGCGAGAGTGACCACGGCCCAGGGGAGGCCAAGCAGCCGGGAAGAGAGTGAGCAGAGGGGAAGGCTGGCCGCTGGCCGGGACACTTTCCCAGGGTCCCTCTAAGAGCTTCCTTCACATGGGGAAGGGGTGGAGGACATGGAGACTTGACAGCCAGCTACTTAACAAGAGATGAAAGGAAGCTTTAGGGACACAGGTTGTCTGGTGACAGCAAGCAGAAAGCAGGGCAGGGCCACCAACATTCCTCTTAGTTCCTGAGGGTAGGGGACTACTTTCCATTTGCACTTAGTGTGTAGGCTGTGTAGTGGCAGAGGTCTCACTCTACTGCCCAGGCTGGTCTGGAACTCCTGGCCTCAGGTGATCCTCCCACCCTGGCCTCTCAAAATGCTGGGATTGCAGGAGTGAGCCACTGTGCCTGGCTAGGAAGCAGAACCGCTAAGTGCTCCATTGATTCCAGAAAGCAGAATTATGTTTCCCAGTAAAGCAATTAAGATGTAAATTTAAAACAAACAAAAATGCTAAATGTCCCAAGAGGCTATAGTCACCCTGTTTATCAGGGATCTTTGAGCTGCAGATCACTGGTAAAAGCCAGGAGGAGGGACGGAAGAAACAAAGGACTGTCTTCCTGCCCCTGAGGAATTGACCTTCTAAGACAGAGACAGGTAAAATGCACGTAAAAGACAGTATGTAACCATGTACATTAGAAAATGCAAACTCCTCTGGGGTGAATGATATCCCAAGTCTGGGGGTTATGGGATTTGAACATCATAGACCAGGTGACTCGGGAGAGCTTTGTGGGGTACTGAGTCTGTCCCTGCCCCTATAGGCAGCCACGGTCAGGAAAGGCACGCCCTCCAGCATGGCTGTGGGGTGGGCGTCCCATAGCGGCAGCCTGTTTGCAGCCTCTGGAGCAGAGAGAGGAAAGGGAGAGGCGAGGACGAGCCACGCAGAGGGACTCCCTCCTGCTGTTCCCATCACACCCTTCACGCGTCCGTGCATTTGACTGGCCTGCATTGCCTGTTCTACCGCGGTCCCGGGCATTCATTCACGCTGAGAACTCCGGTGAATTCTGACAATTGGGAACCAAGCAATGGCACAATCACAGTAGCCTAGGACAAAGAGGTTGTGGGGGCAACATGCAGGAAGGTGTATAGGATAACAGAGGTTGGAAGTCCATAAAATAACAAGATTTAGGAGACTTTTATTTAGGAAAAGAAATGACACAAAACTTGTAAAATTTTGGCCTCGTTTTGTGATCTTTTAAATTAGCCTAAAATGTTTGAAGTGTGAAAAATAGAAGACAGGCACCGCGGCACAAGGCGACAGTCCCAGCTACTCCGGAGGGCGAGGTGGGAGGATCACTTGATCCTTGAGGCCAGCCTGGGATACCCCATTTCTAAAAAAGTAAACAAATCAAAAACAGAGGGGATGAGGTAGCCATTCACTAATAGTAGTTTATTAAAGGCATTATTGTTCCACCAAATTCACTAAGGACTGGACACCAAAACCTGGGCACCGTACAGTTCAAAACAAGTGACATTACCCAGAATAGCCATAGGTCCAACAAGCTGTCCAGCCAGCTACCAGTTTCACCTACAGTCCTTGGACCAAGCTAAAACAAAGTGAAACAGAGACAGTAGCTCCTGGCTGGTGGAAGAGCCCACTCTCATGTCTGGAGCCTGGCTTCCAGGCTTCAGAATAGCTCCGTGGCCCACATTTCATGGCACTTGCCTTAAATGCATGGGCCACACTCCCTAAAGCTCCTACCACCTGGCTGCTCACAGCCTTCCCCCACCACAGGCCTGCATCCCATCTGGGCTGCCCAGCAGAGCCTGTCCTGAGCTCTCCACATGCATAAACATTAGCACCGTGAGGGATGAGTGGCCACCACACCCAGGCCAACCCACAGCACCAGCTCCTTCCCCCGTGGGGAGTCCCCTGGGCCTGCCCACATCATATGGCAGTCTCTTGTCTACCTTTGTGGGGTATTTCCTCAAACACTCTCAGGCAAAGCAGCTGCCTCTCTCCCCGTCTGAGCTGCTATGTTTTGAAACACATTGGCCAAGAAACAATATACTTAAAAAAGTCTCACAGGACTCTGTGAGCTTGCAAACTGCAAGGAAATAAAACAATATTTTAACAGGCTGTCCAGCCAACAGGGATCCTGGGAGTCTTATATCAGGACTCCATGACTAATCCTGTCAAAACTAACACAGGCTACAACAACATTTAGCCAGGAACACTGCTGAAAGCTGCCAGTGTGTGGTCCTCCATGTAACGATTTCTCAGGTTTTTATGCTGGGCAGAGGTTTGGGGAGGAGATGGCGTTTCAGAGACTGTTTTACCTTCTGTGGAACAGTTCCTGATGCACACCAAGAAAAGTCCCATTACTAGTCAGAAGCCAGGCTGCACCTTTGCATGGGTCTTTCAGGCACTCACTTAGAAAAGGCAAACCAAAGTTTCCCCAAAGAACATGTTACTTTGTTCTTACAGCCTTGGCGGTGGCAACTTCTACATCGTGTGCCAAGATTCTGAGCCTTCCCCCTAAGCCTGGGAAGGAAGGCAGGTGGGGAGCGGCCATGGTTCCCCCCAGAAAGAAGTGAGTAAAGTCCTTTCTGAGCTCCCAGGGCTGCTGCCAGCTCTCCAAATGCCACGGAGAGTGGGAACAGTGCTGGCCGGGAGACAAAGGCAGTCAGACGCAAACTCTGCCCACGGCAGCCTCAGCCCTCCTTTGCACTGTTTCTGTTCTCTGCTTCATGTCTTTTCATACACAGACACATACATGTGTACACACATGCTCACACAAGCACATGTGTGTACACATATGCTCATGTAAGCATATCCTTGTGCACACATGCTCAAGCTAACACACACCCATGCACACATGCACACATGCTCATGCAATTATGCCACAGGCACCTGTGTTCTTTATTTCACATCTTCTCGTACTCTGAACACATGCATGTGCACACATATGTGTATACACATGCTCACACAGGCTTGCACACATCCCCTGGAGAGGGGAAATAGCAGAGATGGATGTGAGTGCACAGAGCTGAGAGGGGAGGAGCAGAGAGTTTGGTCGTGTCTACAAAGGCGTCTGCCCAGGCAGCCCGAGCCGGGGATCTGGGTCAGGTCACGTTGGGATCCCAGCTCCACCATGGGCCAGCTCAGTGTTGTTGGGTTAATAACTTAATCTGAGGCCCAGATTAAGAGTTTTTTTTTCTTTTTTTCTAAAATGAAGATGACACCATCTACTCACAGGACTTTTTCCCCCAGAGGATTAAATGAAATGATAAATGTTAAAGCTCTTTGTAAATTTCAGTGTCATAAGGAGTCATATGGAGCTGACAAAAAGGAACAATGTGCATCTCTAAATGCAGCTATGGGAACATCTTCACATACTTTGAACCAAAGGTAAAAACTTAATGAAAAATGTACAAAGAACAGAACACTGTCTAGCGCCCAGCATGTCCCAGGCTGTTTGTGTGTTCTGGCCGACGCCCCTACGTCACCTGGTGAGTGATGACGCAGCTCCGCAGGTCTGGGACCCTGGACTGATTAGAAGTGACTGTCATTTAGACAAGGATACAGGGCCATAAAACAAACAACAACATCTTGTCTTTATTTAAAATTCTGGTATTCTGTTCATCAAGACTTTTGCATGGAAATAACTTTTATTTCTTAAATATTGCATTAAACTATTACTTGTCTTGATTACTGAGTTCTTTGGTGTCCCCTGAAATTTTGCACGGCAGCCAAGCACTTCCCTTGCCTCCCTCAGCTGCAGCCCTGGTGAACTGTAAATGAATGTCACTTGTCATTGCCATGTTTCATTTCAGCAGATTTTCTGTGCAGCCGAGTCACTCTGTCTGTTTTTCCTGTCTGCCCAATCTATAAAATAATAAAACTGTTGCAAAGAGTATAAAAGAAGTAAGAAAGTTGGCCCCTGGTGTCAAGGACCTTACAATCTGGTTGGGAAGCCAACCTAGCCTGCTTCAAGCTACTGAGCTACACAAGACAGTGTGATAAAAACTGTTTTTATAAATTTTATAGGATTTCAGACTAGGAGGAAGACTTGTGGGAGCCATGATCTCTCTGTAATAGGTTCATTAAAGTGAATCTTAAGTGAAGTGCAGGTCTGGATTAGCATGAAAAATGGAGAGAAACATCGCACAGCTGAGATGCTGGGAGCCTCTCTCCTCTGTCTTTGGGTCAGATTTCAGTTCTTGTTAATTAACATAGTAACCCTGGATGCACAAAAGCTGTGGCGGTCAGAGCTCTCTCTAGAAAAAGGGTTCAAGCCCCCCCACACCAGTTGCTCCCCAAATCTCATAACAGCTGGCAATATTTTTTGATCATTTTGGGCATTTCGGCACCAGAACTTAAAATGGATCTTAATAATGGGTTTGGGATTTGGGGGTTTTGCTGTTGTTGTTGTTGTTTTGTTTTTTGGCCACAATTTAAAAAGAATGGTGAAGGAGAAAGCTAGCTAGCTGTCTAGGTCATCAAAAACAAGGACAGTCTGAGAAATTGTCATAGCCGAAAGGGGCCTAAGCAGACATGACAACTAAATGTAATGTAATGTCTGGATGGGACATTGGGACATAACAAGGACATGAGGTGGAAGCTAAGGAAACCTGGAGCTAGATGCCAGTTAATGGTAACGCCCAAGTCTGGGTTCATTCCTGCTCCAGTGATGTGAGCTCTGACAGGGCAAACTGAAAGGCATATAGGGGGCCTCTGTCCTGTCTTTGAACTTTTCTATAAATCTAGAACTATTCAAAATACGAAGTTTATTGAAATTATTTAAAAAAGGTTCTTAGTGACACAGTAAGGTTAGAATCCAGCAGAGGGATAAAAATGAGTCCTGAAGATATCAAAAGGTAATGCAATCGGGGCTAAAACCTCTTTTCCAAATCCCCCCAGAGGGGTGTGCACGGGGGTAGTGTGGGGAGGCCGCTGAGCTGGAGTGAAACTTCTGGAGGAGTCCAGGGCTCAGGATTCTGTCACCCAACAGAACCTCAGGTCGTTAACCGCAGCCTGGGTGCTCCCAGCTGACAATGCCTCCTATGAAATGCCCCAGGCCAAAGCACAAGGCGTCAGAAACTGAGTTCCCATGTCCCCCAGAAAGGACCTGAGGCCTCCCAGGGCTGGATTGGCTTCCTCAGGGACTCCGGGATCCTCCCGCTTGTCCTCTGGGCCTCCTCCCGGATGGCCAGGATCAGGGCCGCCTGAGAAGCTGCGACCCAGGACACACTTGTTCGCTTATCCATGGCAGTCTGGACTCAGTTTACCCTCTTGCCTCCTTAGCCAAATCCGGAAGTAGAGGAGCATAGTGCTGATAAGTCTCAAAATTGAATTAAAATGAGAAGTAACTGAAGTAACAACACAGCTCAGGGCACACGGCAGTTCCACAGAAGCACAGTCCCTAGTCCAGCCTCTGGGGCCCACTGTGTGTCTTTAAGTTTCTCCGTTTGGAAAACCCTAACAAGGCAGCGGCCTTCACGTGCCGGGGTGAAAACACAGAGTGTGTTGCTGGAAGGAGGCTCACTGGATCCCAGGAGTCCGAGGCTGCAGGGAGCTATGATTGCACCACTGCACTCCAGCCCGGGTGACAGAATGAGACCCTGTCTTTAAAAAAAGCAAAACCTAAAATAAATGAAAATTTGTAAGAAGTGGTCCCATAAGGTGGAGCCAGCCTGGAAAAGAGAAGGTTGCGGAGGGAATGTCTTCAGTCCACAAGGGACCCTCCCCACAGTGCTTCTCACCAGAAGCACAACCCGTCCGTTGACGTGCACGCACACACACACACACGCACATGCACACACACACACATGCACACACGCACGCACACACACACACACACACGCACACACGCACGCACACGCACACACACACACATGCACACACGCACGCACACACACAGGCACACATGCACGCATGCGCACACACACACGCACACACACACACACATGCACGCATGCACACACACACACACACACGTGCACGCCCCTGCTCACTGCGGGCTCAGTGTTCATGAGCCGCCTGTGCTGGCCATGCAGAGAGAGGCCGGCCAACCCAGGGCCTCCCCTCCTCCGCCCCGTGGAGGTGCTGCACCCATGCATGGCCCACAGGCTGCACCTCCAGGGCCCCCTGCTACTCACCAGGTGTTTGCCTTCCCGTTTCTCGGAACCGGAAGGGAGTGCAGAGCTCTTCAGCTGCAGTCTGTGCTGCTTTCTCCCATCTGACTGGGGGCTCCCTGAGCACCCCGTGCCCAGCAGTGCTCGCTGGGAAGCAGTCAGGGACTCTGGGCATGAGCTCAGAAGCCCGCCATGCAGGGAGGCTGCCTGCGGGTGACCCCAGCAAACAGGCCCACCTGATTCCACAACAGTGGGACGGGGACAAACCACTCAACTCAGCCAAGAGCCTGGCCAGTGGCCACCCTCCCCACTCCCCCCCCCTCGTCTGCTAGTCAGGACACGGGCAGCCGCAGGAAACGTTCTCAGACCGGGCACTTTAGGAGCCAGCGGGTTGGTCAAGACCCACAGAACCAACCCAGTGGGCCCTGTGCTGCTGCCCTCGGCCTTGCATTGTCACGTTGGGGACACAATTAGTGCCTCACTGTCCGCATTTTCCCTCAGCACCACGCCTCTCACCAGCTTCAGTTCTGCCTTCCCCAGCGCTAACCGAAGCTTTTCCTCTGTCGCTGCCAGCAACGTCTTTCATCTGCCTGTCTTCCTGCTTCTGAAGCCACCAAATAGTGAATGTATCCTGTGCAATGTATGAGGGTCCCTTATGAACTGAAGACATCCCCTCTGCGGCCTTCTCCGCTCCAGGCTGGCTCCACCTTATAGGACCACTTTTTAAAAATTTTTATTTATTTATTTTTTACTTGTTTTAGAGACAGGGTTTCGTTCTGTCACCCAGGCCGGAGTGCAGTGGTGCAATCATATCTCCCTGCAGCCTCGAACTCTTCCCAAGTAGCTGGGACAACAGGTGTCAGCCACCATGCCCAGCTCTGTGACCACTTTGTTTACCTGCTCTGAATGCTTTGATTTATCAACATCCCTTAAAATTAAGAACTCTGTTCTTAGAGCACAGTTTGGAGTTTAGAATAGGAGTAATGCCAAGATAATTGATCTATCCCATTGCTATAGTTTGGACGTTTGTCCCCTCTAAATTCTGTGTTGAAATTTGATCCCCAATGTTGGAGGTGGGGCCTGATGGGAGGGGTTTGATTCACAAGGGCAGATACTTCCAGAATAGATTAATGCCCTTCCTTGAGAGTGAGTGAGTTCCTCAGAGAGCTGGTTGTTAAAAAGAGGCTGACACCTCCGGCCCTCTCCTTTTGTCTCTCACCGTGTGATCTCTGCACAGGCCACTCCCTTTCGCCTTCTGCCAGGAAGCATTGAGCTCTCACAGATGCCAGCTCAATGCTTCATGTACACCCTGCAGAAACAGGAGCCAAATACCCCTCTTTATTAAAAAAAATATTTTTAGGTATTCCTTTATAGCAACACAAATGAAGTAAGACACCCATTCCGACTTTTCCTTTTTTTTTTTTTTTTGAGAGTCTTGTTTGTCATCACAGCTAGAGTGCAGTGGTATCATCATAGCTTACTCCAATCTCAGATTCCTGAGCTCAAGTAAACCTCCTGCCTCAGCCTCCCAAGTAGTTGGGACTACAGGTGTGCGCCACCACACCCAGCTAATTTTATTTTAGTAGAGATAAGTTCTCTCTCTTGCTCAGGCTGGTCTTGAACTCCTGAGCTCAAGTGATCCTCCTGCCTCAGTCTCCCTGTGTTAGGATTACAGGTGTGAGCCATTGTGCCTGGCCACTTTTCCTTTTTTAATGCTACTTGATAATGATTTCCTTAGAAATTTCAAATCAATGATTTTTCTAATTCTATCATTCCTTCTACATTTATTGCTTGGCATTCTTCTGTAAAGCTGAGCTTTCCTTTAACAGCTGAAGTTATTTGGCTACCATGAAATATATTTCCTATTGGAAGGGTAAGATTAATAATTATTATGCTTTAATGAATTTCAAATAAGTTGATTATTGCAAAAAATAGTGAAAATGGAGGACTTTCTTCTTTGCTCTCTTTTAATTATTATTATGAATTTATAGATTTTTTTTCCATTTTAGAGATTAAAGACATAAAACTAAGACATAGTTTCCTTTTCTTAATGTTATGCAGCTAATAAGTGGCAGAGCTGGGACTAGGACCCAGGCCAGTCTAATACCAAGGCTAATCTCCTAACCATGATACTTTACTGCTTCCCTATGGCCCACGCTTATTTTTTAAGTTTTCAAATACTGAGTTTGAAAGTACAAATTCTTGCAGTTCACTTGGTTAATACTAGACCCAAGGCTTGTGGGATTATAACAAAATATCTAATATTTATGTCATCAGAGTTTTGGAAAGAAAGAAGAAAGAGGGCAGGACTGAAAAAATACTCAGAAAAATAATGGCTGCAAAATGCCCAAATTTGGCAAGAGACATAAACCTAAAGATTCAAGAAGCTGAATAAACTCCAAGTAGGATAAAAACAATGAAATCTACACCAAGACACACTGTAATTAAATTTCTGAAAACTAAAGATTATACGTAAAACAAATAACAACAAATTTCTAATTGGAAACCAAGGAGGTCAAAAAGAAGTGGCACAATATTTTTCAAATGCTGAAAAAAAATCAGAATAAAGAATATCCAGCAAAAAAAAAAATCCCTAACCAAACAAACACCCATCAAGATTAAAGAAAAAATCAAGACACTGTCAGATGAAGGAAAACTAATAGAATTTCTCACCAGCAGACCTACCCTAAAAGAATGGCCAAAGGTTGTTCTCTAAATATAAAGAAAACAATAAAAGAAGAATCTTTGGAACATCAGGAAGGATGAAAGAACACAGTAAGCAAAAATGTAGATTTTCTTCCCCTCTTGAGTTTTCTGAATAATGTTTGACAATTGAAACAAAAAGTATAGCACTGTTTGATGTGACTCTCAATGTATGTATAGAGATATTTAAGACAATTACATGACAAAGGGCCGGGGAAGGAATGTAAAGGGAGGTAAGGTATTTATGCTTCACTCAAGCTGGTAACAGACTATGCCAACAGACTGTGATAAGTCATATATATGTAAATGTAATACATAGAGAAAGCATTAAGAGCTAGACAAAGAAATACACTCAAAAACACTATAGATACATCACAATGAAATTCTAAAAAATGTTCCAGTAACCTACAAGAAGGCAGGAAAGAGAAAACAGAGAAAACAGAAGCAGAGAGAACAAACAGAAGACAAAAAATAAAATGACAGACTTAAGCCCTAACATATTGATAATTACTTTAAACAAAAATGACCTAAAGTTACACTAATTAAAAGACAGAGATTGACAAGTTGGATTAGAAAACATGACCCAAATATAGGTTTCCTACAAGACATTCCCTTCTAATGTAGTGATATAGGCAGGTTAAAAGTAAAGGAATGACAATGTATCATATAAACATTGACCAAAGGAAAGCAGGGCTGGCTATATTAATATCAGACAAAATAGACTACAGAGCAAGATGATTACCAGAGACAGAAGGGGAAATTATATAATGTTAAAAAGGTAAGTCTGCCAAGAAGACATACCAACCTATATGTAAATGCACCAAACAATGGAGCTGCAAAATACAGGAAGCAAAACCTAACAGAACTGAGAAGAGAAATAGACAAATACACAATTACAATTGAAGACTTCAACATCCCTCTCTCAACAATTGACAGAAAAATTTGACATAAAATTGGCAAGGCTCTAGAAGAATTCAACAGGATTTAACTGACATTTATAGAACACTCCACTTGTGATGGCTAACATTAGATGTCAACGTGACTAGATTCAGGAATGCCCAGATGGCTGGGGAATCGTTGTTGCTGGGTGTGTCTGGGAAGGTGTTTCGGGGGAGACTGGCATGTGAGTCAGTGGACTGAGGGAGGAAGCCTGCCCTGGGTGTGGGTGGCACCATCCCATCGGCCAGGGCTGGGACAAAGCAGGAGGAAGGGAGATAGATATTCAGCTTCCTCTTGCCTCCTCTTGCTCTCTTTTCCAGAGCCAGATGCTTTTTCTCCTCCTCTCTTTGGACATCAGACTGCAGGTTCCTTGGCTTTTGGACTTTGACACTCACACCACAGCCTCCCCGTGGTCTCCCGGGGACTCTCCTGCCTTCAGCCTCAGCCTCAGACTGGGGGCTGCACTGGCAGCTTCCCTGGTTCTGGGGCTTTGGGACTTGGACTAAGCCAGGCTACCAGCTTCTCTGGGAGCCACACTGTCAGCTTCTTTCATCTGCCAGCTTGCAGACGGCCTGTTGTGGGACTTCGCCTTGGTAATCATGTGAGCCAATTTCCCCTAGAAATTTCCTTTCATATCTATATATTATTTCTTCTGTTCTTCTGGAAAACCTCGATTCTCCAGCGGCATCAGAATGCACATTCTCCTCAAGCACCCATGGAACATACACCAATATGGACTGTATCCTGAGCCATAAAACAAGCCTCAGCCAACTTAAAAGAGTTGAAATAACACAGAGCATGTTTTCTTACCACAGTGAAATCAAACTAATAATCAATAATGGAAAGATAACAAGGAAATCTTCAAGCACTTGGAAACTAAACAACACACTCCTAAATAATCCACAGTTCAAAGAGGAAGTCTCAAGCAATTTTTTTAAAAGTGCATTGAACTGAGTGAACAATAAAATACACCAAAATTTGTGGGGCACAGCTACAGTAGTGCTGAGAGGGCAAATTCACAGCACTAAATGTGCACATTAGAAAAAAAGGAAAGTCTCAAATCAATAATCTAAGCTCCCACCTTAAAAACCTAGAAAGAGAGTAGCAAAATACACCCAAAGCCAGCATGAGAAGGGAAATAATAGAAATAATAATGGAAATTAGTGAAACTAAAAACAGAATAATAATGGGGAAAATAAATGGAACAGAGAGCTGGTTATTTGAAAAGATCAATAAAATTGGCAAACTTCTAGCAAAACCAACAAGGAAAAAAGAGAGAGGATGCAAATTACCAATATTAGGAATAAAACAAAGTATATCACTATAGACCTCAAAGATACCAACAAGATAGGGGAATACTATGAACAACTCTACACATATAAATTTGACAAATTGAGGAAATGGACCAATTCCTCAAAAAATACAAACTACCACAACTCATCCAATATAAAATATGTAATTTGAATGACCTTATTACTATTAGGGAAATTGAATTTATAGTTCAAAACATCCCAAACCAAAAAATATCTCAGCACAGATTGTTTCACTGGAGATTCTACTAAAGGTTTATAGAAAATTAACACCAATTCTCCACAGTTTGTTCCAGAAAATAGAAGAGGAGAGAGCACTTTCTAATTCATTTTATGAAGCTAATATTATCCTGGTTTCAAAAGACAAAGACAGTACAAAAAAAAGGAAACTACATACCAACATCATTCATCGATATAGAAGCAAACATCCTCAACAAAATATTAGAAAATAGAATTCAGCAATATATTAAAAAAAACATATATACACCATGACCAAGTGGGCTTTATTCTAGGAATGCAGGGGTATTTCCATATTTGAAAATCAGTCAATATTAACATAAACATATGAACTGGCTAAGAAGAAAATCACAGGATGTATAATAAAAATTTTGCCTGGTCTTTGTCCTTGGTTCCTGGGAGGGAGCGTCTATCCTCAGTGATAAAAATGTCTTTGTTATTAATTGTGGGTCCATGCCTGAGTGTATGCTAATGAGATAACCCATAGTGAGCCCCTGGATAGTATCAGGATGGGGGCTGGCCATGCCAGAAAGACAAACCACGTGGTTAGAGGGTTGGAGCTTTGAGATATGTGATATCCAGCCCAACGTCCCAATGTCCAGGGAGGGAAGGGAAACTGGAGGTTGATTTCAGTCACACGGCAAGTAATTCCATCAGTCATGCCCACATAATGAAACATGGACACCAAAGCTTGGATGAACTTCTTGGTTAGTGAACATATTGATTCCCTGGGTTGAGGACACAGAAGCTCTGTGCTAAGAACCCTCCCAGACCTTGCCTTCATTGGCTAGTCCTAATATGTATCTTTTATAATAAAATTTTAATCGTAAGTATAGCACTTTCTTGAGTTCTTTGAGCTGTTCTAGTGACTTATCAAACCTGAGGGAGTAGTGGGGACCCCAAAATTTATAGTCAATTGGTCAGAAGTATGGGTGTTTTCAGAAACCCAGAACTTGTGGCTGGCATATGAAGTGAGGACAGTCTTACTGAGGACTGTGCCATAAACCTATGACGTTTACACTAACTCTAGGAAGTGTCAGAAATGCATTGTAATATTGCACATGATCATATCAATTGATGCTGAAAAAGCATTTGACAAAATTTAACACCTTTTCATGACACTCTTTGAAAAACAGAAGTAGAGAGAACTTCCTCAACTTGATAAAAAGCATCTACAAAAAATGAAATAAACAAAATAAAAATGCTATTGTTAACATAATACCTAATGGTGAAAGATTGAATGCTTTTCCTTTAAGACTGGGACTAAAGCCAAGATGTACATTTCCACTAACCATATTTAATATTGTGTTAGAAATTCTAGCCAGGGCAGTAAGTCAAGCAAAAGGTATACAATTAAAAAAAGGGAGAAATAAAATAATACCTATTTGTAGATAATATAGTTGTTTATGTAGAAAATTTGAATGACTCAACATACATACACGTAAAAGAACAACTCCTAGAATAAGTGATTTCAGCAAAATTGCAGGATACAAGATACATACAAAAATTAATTGTATTTTTACATAGTAGCAATGAACACATAAACACTTAAAATTAAATATATAATACCATTTACAATGACTCCAAAAATGAAATCTTAGGTGTAAATGTAACAAAATATGTACACGACTTGTATACTAAAAACTAAACAATGCTGATGAAAGTAATCAAAGTTGATCTACATAAATGGAGAGACATACCATGCTCATGGATTAAAAGCCTAAACACAGTAAAGATGTCAGTTCTCCACAAATTGACATACAGGTTTAACAAGATTCCTATCAAGATCCCATCCAAATGTTTTGTAGGTTTAGACAAGATTATTCTAAAATTTATATGGAAATGAGAAGGAACTGAAATAGCTAAAACAATTTTCAAAGTGAATAAAGTGGTAGAAATCAGTCTATCTGATTTCACAACTGTGAGGTATGGTCAGGGGTGTAGCTCAGTGATAAGAGTATGCACCTCTGATGTCAGAGGGGTAGACACATACATCAATGGAACAGAATGGAGAACTCAGATATAGACCCACAGGAAAATATGCTTAACTAGTTTTGACAAAGGTGGAACAGTGATTCAATGAAGGAAAGATAGCTTTATCAACAAATGGTGCTGGAACAATTGGACATTGTAGGAAAATAAATGAACCTCAACTATATTCTCACACCTTATACAAAAAATTAACTTAAAGTTAAGTATAACTTAAGTTTAACACATTGACTGCCATGTGAGTTGTATTTAACTCAGGCTCATTTTGAGTCCCTGGGCCTCATGAAGCAAAACCCTGCAGCTGGTTCATGCAAATCTTACTTGTTGATATTCTTATTGTTACAATTAATATTGACAGTTTAATTCTAAAAATGTGGATTACATTGCATGTAAGTCATGCACAGAAAACAATAAAAATTAGAAGGATCCTTTTGTTTTAATAAAACACGACAGCCCCAGGGGGGAAAAATTTTTTCTAGTGTGGCAGTCAATGTGTTCAAACATGAAACTATAAAACTTTGAAGAAAACAACTAGGAAAAACTCTGAAATCTGGGGCTACACAAAGAGTTCCTAGATGTGACACTGAAAGCACAGTCAACAAAAGAAAACATGGATAAACTGGACTTATGCTCTGAAAAATACCTTGTCATGGCAAAAAGACAAGCTATGGAGTAGGAGACAATATTGGCAAAGCACATATATATAGCAAAGGCCTAGAATCTGGAGTAAGAAAACTCTCAAAATTCAATAGTATAAACAAACAATCCAGTGAGAAAATAGAGAAAAGATGTAAAGAGCAGCCATGTTGAAGTCACCTGCCCAGGTTTGCCCTGTGGCCTGTGAGCAGAGCTGACACGTCTCTTGCAGTCAGAGGAGGCAGGAGTAGCAGTGTGGGTTCTCATGTTTCCCCTCTTCCCCTTCCTGGAAACCACGTACTGAGATGACAGAGTAGAGTGGCCTGGATCCCCGATTCACTACAAGAAGAGATGCTCTGGTGAGTTGCCCAATTTAACACTGGACATCACATGAGTGAGAGATAAGGTCATAGCGTTAGGGGGCTGCAATTTCTAGAGTCATTTGTTATCAAAACCATAATCCATTCTATTGCACGCAATGCATAAACTATTATATGATAGAACAATTTAATAAACATTTCTATATCATTGGGCAATTACGTGATTTTCAGTTTTTTGCAATTATTTATAATTAATGATGTTGAGACGACTCTTCATTTATGCTACACATTTAGTGCGGGTGTTCCTTTGGAGAAACACATTGCTGCATCTACCACAAAGCAGGAATGGAGATTATATCTTTAGAAGATTCCTAAAAGCAATATTACTGGGGAAAGGGAATAAAGGTTTTTATTATTCTGCATATCGGTGCCTTTCATAGCATCTGATACACAGAATTTGGTCATCATAACTTTGTTCAATGGATTCTTTCTAATATTTGTCACCACCACACTTGCCAACTGGTACTATTACCGTGTTTTTGTCAAAGTTAGTGAACATAAAGTGATTTTGTTCCTGATATTTTCATTTGCATGGCCTTGGTTAGAAGTGAGGTTGAGCATTTCTTTATATGTTTGTTTGCTAACTGTGATTCTGCCTTCATGAATTTCCAGAAGAGAAGGTTCATAGTTGAAGAGCAAAGCAGTAGGTTGGCCTGATGACGTTGCTTCTCTTTGTTGGCTGCTCCCAAGTAGAGCCCATTCCTACTGAAAGGGAAAAGAAGAGAATCACTTTCTCTAACTATGATTCCTGACCTGGAACAAAGCCAGCTCTTTCAGCTGAGGTTAGTTAGCTTTAAGTAACCCTTTCAGCTGAGAGTCTCAAATGTTCTCTCATTGTGTTCATCCGAATGTTTAATTAACTGCAGTGATGATTAATTAATAAAAACCATTTCTGCCATCTGGAACAAGCTCCCTCTACCTCCTGGCCTTCTCACTTCTCCACTTCAGTCACAATCTCTGTGAATGCATTTGTCTTCTTTCTCATCCGAACATCTTATTTTTCTTCTTCTTTCCTTTTTAATGTTTAATCCTTGAGAGAACTCAAGGTAGGCAAGCTGCTGCCCAAGAGGAGCCTAGGAGAATTCAAGTGGATTCTCTGCATCAACGCTACCAAGTTTTGTTGCCTCACAGCATGGGCCAGTACTTGTTGCCAAGTCCCCAAAGTCATACATTTTCTCCTGCTGTCCATGAAGCCACAGGAAAGTGTTCACCTGCAGGCGTGAAGGCCTACACAGGACCAGCGAGGCTCTTCTGGCCCCAGCAGCTGTCTGCCTTCCTAGCCCTTCCGAACACCACGTTCCTGTCCGGCCAAAGCTGCCGGCACTTCCCAGCCTGGACCTAACCTTGCATCACCATGTGCCTTTGTATAAGCTGGTCCCTCTGCCTATAACCATCCTGGAGATTTTGTTCCCTGCATCCATCACAGTGCAGAGTGAGGGCTTTCCTGCCCCCCAGGGCCCAGAGCTCCTCACTCCCTTCCTCACTTCCTGTAGGATGTGCTACCACTGTGGCATCTTCCTCGTGTCATGGCTCTCTCTTCCTCCACATTACAAGTCATCAAGAATTTGTCTTCTCTCTTTTTGTTCCTAGCATCTACCACAGTGCAGAGTCAAAACATAGCAGGTTTTTGTTAAATGCATGGCACTAAGTCAAACCAGTTAGCAAAATTTTTTGCTTCCAACTTCTGACTGGGCCTTAAGAAGTCATCAAAAACAAAACTAGAGGGACACTTTTGAAGCCAAATCATCTAGAAAAGCATCAGAAAGCAAGGGCAAAATTATAAATGCTTCAACTTGGGGCTCAGTGTCAGCATTCTTGCAAATTCTTACAAAATTTGAATAACTTTCCAAAACCTGAGGAAATTCTTATGCATGTATAGCGTGGAATACATGATTGGTCTTTTCAGTTAAAATCATATGTGTTGGTAAGGCTTTAATAATCTGTAGTATTTCCCTAAGATTCATTTGGCTGATATTGTTGTTTTAGCTCTGTCACAGTTGGAAGCATCTTGATGTGACCTATGCTGGGGGCAAGGCTTACTGAGGGTCCCCGTGCTGCCTGTTTGAATAGGACAGTTATAAAATGCTACTCTTTTTAGCTGATTAACTGCTTAGACTCCTGGTTAGACTGAAGAGGGACTGGAGGAAGGGAAAAAGAAAGAAGAGAGAAATTTAGCCCCTTTACAGGAAGCAAAGCTCTACTTAGAAACAGACGTGAGGGTAAGATTAATAGAGGCAAATTACCACTCACAATCTCACCCAGAAGACCGGTACCTTAACGTCCTTGGCTGGAGTTTCAAAATCTCCTCTGTACAAATGGAAAGCTTCGGGCGACGATGATGATGATACTGTCCTTAAGTGGCCTGCACCCCAGCAGGAGACTGTAGAGAACACGGTGTCTCTCAGCCCAAACGAGGGGACTGAGTGGCACTTACTGTCTCATCCCCCGTCACCTTTCAACAGCCTCAGTCGTGAGCAGTGAGACTTCCCACGAGCCTTTTGCCAGAAATGGGGTGTGTTACGTTTCAGGCGATTCAGGTTAATCTGATGGACTGTTTACTCAATGTTTTTGTTTAAAGATGAGTGGGGATGAGTGAGTAGTGCCCTTCATCCAGAAAGTTCTCAGAACACAGAATGCAGAGGGCATTTAGAGCGGCCACTGCCTCGTGCGAGAATCTGCTCCGCTGGAGACTGCTGTCGTCGCGGACTCTGGCCTCTGACGTACCCGACGGTCACGCTGATGAGACGATGTATTGAAAGAAACATGGAGCTTGAGATGAGGAAACTTTACAAAAGTAACAAAAATTTTAAGAGTTCACTGGCAACAGGATGTCCAATTAACAAAGGTAATTTTAAGTGGCACTTTCGTGTAAGAATAAAGTCAAATAATAGAACAGCACTGAGCAAATGTGAGAGAATCTGAGCATTGGATGGACTAGAACATTCGATGACCTGACTGTGTCACTGCTCAAATCTCAGGCGTTTGAATACCAAATAAAAAATACAACAGAATCCCAGATTATCTCTGTCCTAAATAAATCAATCACCTATCAAGTTGTTATAGAGCGGTAGGGTGGGGATTTTTTCTTTATTTTCCAAACTTCCTGATATGTTGTTTTACTATTTTGCTAAGAATAATAATAATAAACAGACAAATTAACCTAGAATAGAGTAACATAAATAATACATGCTTTTAAACAATGGCTTATGAAAATAAAAAGAAGAAAATATTCAGTGTTTCATTAAATGGCATTAAACATCTTGATGCTCTGCAAGCTCCCTCACTCTGGTGCTGACCCCAGGCAAACTGAACAGAATATACCTTAAATTGTGTGATTCCATGCCATGTAAATATTATCAAAATTCCTGAGTGTGGTCTGATTGTTAAAATGTAATCATTCATGCATATGTAATTGCTTTCAAAACTCTACTTTTTTATGTGTCTTAGTCTGAGGCTGAATAATTATTATTTAAAGATATTCCCTCTTTTTATTTTTTTTTTATTGTGGTAAAATGTACATGCCAAAGGTATCATTGTCAGCATTTCTAAGTGTGCAATTCAGAGGCATTAAGTATATTCACGTTGTCATATGAACATCATCGTCATCCATCTCCACAACGCTTATCTTCCCAGACTGAACTTCTGTCCCCATGAAACAGTAACTCCCTGCTCCCCCTCCCCAGTCCCCTAGCGACCACCACTGCATTTTCTGTGTCTGTGAGTTTGACTGCCCTGCGCATCTCATTTACGTGGAATCATAAAGTGTTTGTCTTTTCTGTGACTGACTTGTTTCACTTAACAGAACTCCCCTCAAGGTTCATCCGTGTTGTAACATGTGTCAGAATTTCCTTCCTTTCTAGACAGAATAATATTTTGCTGTGTGAATATATCATATTTTGTTTATCCATCTGTCAACTGATGGGCATTTGGGTTGCTTCTCCCTCTTGGCTCTTGTGCGTGGCCAATACACAGCCCGCGCTGCTGTGACGGGTGCACAGATACCTGTTTAGCTCCCCACTGTGAATTCTTTTGGACATACACCCAGATGTGGCATGGCTGGGCCATTTGCTAATCCTGTGTCTACATTTTTGAGGGGCTGCCATATTGTTTTCCACAGCAGCTGCACCCCTGTGCGCCCCCCAGTGGCAGCAGCGCTCGAGGGTCCCAGTTTCTCCACATCCGTGCCAGTGCTTGTTACGTTCTCCATTGTCTTCTCCAAGAACACTGAGTGACGCACTGAATCCTGCCCTGCCCGGCACCATGTCAGAGGGTGCCTGACCCTCCTCCGGGGCAGGGCCCAGTGTGCCCTCTGCCACTGAGGCCCAGCCTTGCGCCCATGCCTCCTGTCTGTCCTCGGCAGGACCGTTCTGGATATGCGGAGAAAGGAGGGCCCAGAAGGCTGATGGGAAAGGGCTGCTGAAGAATCTGTCTGTGATTCCGCTTCCCCTGAAAGCCGATTATGGGAAAACACTCCCACAGCTGCCAGTGGGGCCACCTCAGCCTCCTCTGTCGGGGCCGTGGGGTGTCCACCAGCTCCCAGGCTCCACTGCCCTGGGGAGGAGACGCCCCCTCCTGCCGAGTTTCAGCCCCACCTGCGCCACCGCCTGTGACCGCACACACCTGCCGTAAACCTCCTCTCTCACCCGGAATCCCCAGGGACCTTCAGACCTTACCCGGCCTGACCTGGGCCCCTTGCAGCTACCCACCCAGAGGCGTGGGTAAACGCTTGCCCAGGAAGGACAAGGGTGACAGCTGGGGTTCTGCTGCTGACTCAGGTCAATGACTTTCCTCTCTAGTGTGACAGGAAGCAGAGTTGTATGTTATCATCTTTCACCCATGGAGCTGACAGCAGCTTCTCCATTTGTCTCCAACATGCTTTTCTGAGGCTCAGAAGTTAGAGGTACCCGTGGCTGTGATTTACAGAGGATCTAGAGAGAGCGGGGAGGTTTGGGGCCAAAAGTCTCTTAACAAAGCAGGAAAAAAAGCAGGAAAGACAAGAAGTGGTTCACTTCACTTTCCGTTTGCAGCTCAGAGAGCCCAGCTGCTCTTTTTGTTTTAAGCAGGAACTGAGACGGGACAGCCCAGCAGAGTAAACCGAAGCAAGTAAGGACTCTGCAGTGCCATCCTCCTCCTGGCATGCCCTGACTCCATGGAGGACAACTGCCCGGGGCTGGGAGAAAAGAAGAAAAAAGGATGAAGCCATTCTTTCCACATAAGTAGATGAGGAGAAGACCAAGGACTGTGGTCTGAACGTGTATGTTCCTCCAAAAGTCGTATGTCGAATCCTCACCCTCCAAGTGGTGGTATTAGGAGGTGGGGCCTTTGAGAGGGGATTAGGTCATAAGGGTGGGGCTTTCATAAATGGGATTAGTGCCCTTATAGAAGAGGCCCTGGGGAACTCACTCACTCCTTCTAGCATGTGAGCTCACAGCAAGAAAACGCCATCTATGAACTAAGAAACTGGGCCTGAACAGACACTGAATGTGCCAGCACCTTGATCTTGGACTTCCCAGCCTCCAGTGCTGTGAGCGATAAATGTATGCTGTTTATAAGCCACCCAGTCTATAGTTTTTCTTATCGCTAGTAAGCCTATGTGCCAAGGACCATATCAAAAAATATAAAATATGTATATTATCTCTTTCAATTTCCACAAGAATAATATATTTCTTTGAGAAACAGATAATACTATCTCCATTGTATAGATGAGAAAACTGAGGTTTAATTAGACGAAGTGATTCAGCCAAGGTCATGGAACAGCTCTGTTCTCCCACAGTTATGCACTGATATTATGCATTTATTAGGAGCTTCTGTATGCAGAGGTGGTATGGTGGCTGTGGTCACTGACAGCCGCCTTGTCCTTTCATGGCTGTTCCTAATAAAGCCCACAGGGATCAATAAAATATTATATTACTATCCTTTCTTATGCAGAGATGTATTAGAGTTTTCCAGAGACATGAAACCAACAGGGTATACATGAATATACAGAGCCTTATTTTAAGAAATTGGCTCCCATTTGTGGGGCTGGTCAGTTTGGATCTGCAGGGCAGGGCAGGCTAGAGATTCCAGCAGCGGTTGATGTTGCAGTCTTATGCCCAAAGGCATTCTGGAGGCAGAATTCCTGCGTCTGTGGAGGACCTCAGTCTTTGCTCCTAAGACCTTCAACTGATTGGATGAGGCCTACACACACTAGGAGGGTGTCTGCTTTTCTCACAGTCTCCTGATTTAAATATTAATATCATCTCATCAGTACCCTCACAAGCAACATCTAGGTAGGTGTTTGACCAAATATCCGGGTACCGTGGCACAGCGAAGTTGACGCATAGAATTACCCACCACCGAAGGCTAAAGTTAAAACAGAACCAGCCATCTGGGGAGCTCTAAGTGGAAAGAGAGCACTTTGGCGAGACCTGAACCCCACCTGCAGTTCTCTCTATGGTCCGGCTGAGCCCTGGCACCGCCTCGTCACCTACGTGAGAGAAACCTTGGCACAAATCAAGCTGTCTCTCCCTCCAGCTGGCATGTACAGCTGGGGCTGGGAGCTCTCACAGGTCAGCCGGGAACTTTGTGATTTGAGGAACCACATCTGGCTCAGACTTACCTTGTCTACCGATCAGCAAACCACTTCAGAATCCGTGGGCACAATCACGCCATGTTTTCTTAGCTTCTAGTGAGGCAGCGGCTGGTTTCCTTTGAATGAATTAGTAAGTGACGATGTGAAATTTGATGAGTAGAAGGAGCTGGAGAGAAAAAAGAAAAAAAAACTTGAACTCTTCTAGGTTAGGGTTCCATGCCACCAGCAAGGGAACTGCCACCAGTTAAATGGTGATACCTGATCCTAGTCCAGTTATGAATAACTGAGACAAGCAGAGTTATTAACTGACTAGTTAATTTCCTACTTGTCAATTGGCTAGAAACTGTGGGAGTCTTCTGTCCACTTCTTAGAAACTGTCCAATTCAGGAGACATCCTTGTCTAGAAAAGGCTCACGTTATCTTTTGTTAGGTTAGCTATGCATAATAGAAAGCTAAAAGTAATAGTGACTTTAACACACAGTGATATATTCTGCCATGCAGAATTCTGGACAAGGGAACCCAAAGCTGGTACAGTGGTTACATGAACTCATCAGCTACTTTCTTTCCCATCATCCTCAGCACTTAACTTCCATCTTCCGCATTCCTGCAAGGTTCAAGGTGGCTGCTGGGGCTCCTGCCATCAAACCCACCTTTGTAAAAATAAAATATAAGAGGGAGACTCCTATGGGAGTCTTCTCTAAATTGCTGCTCCCCTTTGAAGAAGGTTTCCTAGAAGTCTTTCTCAACAACTTTCACTTATACGGGGTTGGCCAGAACTTAGTCACATGTCTACAACTAGGTGGGAGGCAGGCTGGGTATATAGCCACCTGAGTGATGCGGGAGTTGTGGCATGGATATTGGGGAGCAGGTTGCAGTCTTGGTTGCACTTTTCTTCATCCTCTCTGACCCAACCCATCCTGTCTCCTGGACCCACTGTACTAACTTACATTTCCACAACTTGAACCATCCTGTTAGTGAAATATTAAGGGTGAAATTAAGATGCCAGAGATTTGCTTCAAAATAAACAGCTGAGGCTGGTTGTAGCTGCCAAGTGCACAGAAGCCACAAGAATCATGATCCACGCGTATCATGGGGCCTTATCTTACTTCTCCCTATTTTGTATATGTTTGAAATTTTCCATAATAAGGAGTTTTTTCAAAATCACACACCTGCCAAGTTTTCTTGCTTTTATTCAGGCTCCACAACACTGCAAACTCCTACACTACATAGAACTAAGTTCCCATCTGTTTTTGCTCCCTTTTTACCATAGATATTTGTGCAATGAATGAAGGGATGCTCTTTCTTCTTCCTGGAAGTCCTTCTCTGCCTTCTTGCCCTGCTGAAATTCCTCATCCTCTAAGGCCAGGTGCAAACATTGCCTCATCTGTGCAGTCCTATCCCATGGCCCTCCTTCCTCTTTCCTGGCCTAGCATGTTCTTATATGTTGCTATGGCATTTGTCACATGGATTGTCATCCTTAAGTCATTTGCTCATCATTGATAGTCATTGATCATCGTTGGATTGCCATCATTAAATCCGTTAGCTACTGTCTCTCTCTCCAGAAAGCTTGTGAATGCCTGGGGGGTGAACCCCACTTCGCAGCCACTTCTGTGCCTCCTCCGCGCGCACAGTACCCGGCACACACAGACATCCGTGCATAAATACCTTCTTTAAAACCGGCTTGAAAGCAAAATCTCAGGTTTAATTGGGCTTTAAGATCGCTTTGTCCCATTGACACACACAACCTATGTGTATTAACAGTGAAATTCAGAATTACAGTACCAGGCCCAGAGGTCTCACTGGTTTAGTTATAGACAATGAAATGGCACCGGAAGGAAAGGGAAAGGCTGAGCACAGTGGCTCACGCCTGTAATCCTAGCACTTGGGAGGCCAAGCCAGGTGCATCATTTGAGCTCAGGAGTTTGAGGCCAGCCTCAGCAAGAGCGAGACCCCGTCTCTACTAAAAATAGAAAGAAATTAGCTGAACAACTAAAAATATATAGAAAAAATTAGCCTGGCATGGTGATGCATGCCTGTAGTCCCAGATACTGGAGAGGCTGAGGCAGTAGGATCCCTTGAGCCCAGGAGTTGGAGGTTGCTGTGAGCTAGGCTGATGCCACGGCACTCACTCTAGCCTGGGAAGCAGAGTGAGACTGTCTCAAAAAAAAAAAAAAAGGAAAGGGAAGCGGCGAGTGAGAGAGACTTAAAGGGGCGTCTTCTCATGTGACAAGTGGAGAACCTAAAGCATGGCAGTTCAGAGTCCTAGGGAAATCTGTGGCAGACACCAAGTGTCTGCAGGGAAGGCTCCTGGCTCACTGGGACAGGCGGAGGAAGAGGAAGAGGAGACTGCAGCCCGGCATCCAGCTTCTGGCTCGGTGCCTTCCCCCCTCCTTCCTCCCTCCACCCAAGACCAGGAAAACTGACCTCTGCAGTGGGTCTGGCTCATCTGAGGTCAAGACAGTGGGGGCTCAGGGGGACCCAGTGGGACTTGAGCATCCACAGTGGGCACTGAGGTGAAGGACGGGAACGGGGACAAGAAGGAGGAGAGGTCACCATGGCCTTGCACCTGTCTGGGTAGGACTTTACCCCAGAGAGGAAGGGCGTCACTGAAGGGCGTTAAGCAGGAAAGTGACAACACAGCAGATGTCTACCTGGACCTACTGCAGAGAAGCAGGGGTGGGGCGTCAGGGGTGGCTCTGACTTATCTTGGAATGATTTTAACCCAGGATAAACGTGGATCTTAAGCAGAGCAAACAGGACTCAGAAAAATCCCATGTGACACCAGGGCTGAAGGGGTTTTAACACATGGGGTGGCTGCTGACCCCTGGTTGTGACTGACCGGGGGCCTGGGCAGCCCGGAGATCACACACCTGACAGCTCAGCTCTGCCCTTGCTCTGCCAGGTGCCTGCCGCTCACCTCAGCCATAAACCTCTCCAGAGCAAGGGCGATAGGAAATCTGCAATATTTTGTCCCCAAGCTTCCCGGGGTATCTGGAATATAGTAAGGCCACAACATGAAATAAAACCATCTCCCCCAGCTCCTTTCCCTGTGGACAGACAGCCACTCGGAGCTTGTGGACCCTGGGGACTCTGAGCCACACGCGCCTGCAGGCTCACCGCTCCCTCTGCGTCTTGTCTTCAGGACTGTTGCCCGACAGAGCTTTTCCATAGGCAGCTTCCCATGTCCAGATCCTGCCCCACAACACCCCCGGCTTCTCTCCACACCGTCGTCAGTGGGCGCTTTGAAGCAAAAATCACTTAAAATCATCAACTGACTTCCATCTTAGGAAATAACCAAAAATGTGGACAGAAATGACTACAGAACAGTGTTAGATCCAATATTCAATGTCAAATTTTGTGCTTTATGGTTCTGAGATATAAACCCCCAGCTCGAGAAAATTTCTAGTACCTAGCTAACTTGTGTGAATATTGCTGGGTGTAGGGACAGTTAATATGCTTTGGCAGCAAGTAACAGAAAGTTTGTCTCAATAGGGCTTAAGCGATAAAGGATTTTGTTGGCTCACGAAAGTGGAGATGCAGAAGTTTGGGCTTCACGATTCTCACACTCTGTCCTCCTCCTTTGGAGACCTTTATTCTTACAGATGCAGGGAGCTGCCAACTGAGACAATAGTCACAAGTGGGAGAGAAAGTCTCTTATCTAACTGTGAAATTAAACTCCCCGCTTCATTCTGATTGGAATCATTCAGTATATGCACTTGTCCCTGAACTAGGAACGGTCTTCAGGGAAATGCCACACACTGATTGGCTTAAACCTGGGTTCCTAAAATAATTCCTAGCAGAGGAATGGAATTATCTGACTGGCTTAGGCTGGATCTGGAGTCAATTCCCAAAACCACATTGTTCCTGCTCTAAAGAGGAAAGAGGAGACAGATGTTCACACACAAAGAGAACTGCGGAGATGCATCAAGTCCCTCACTTGGATCAAAGTAGTGTGAAAGATTAAAAAACATTCGCAAGACAAAAAGTTGAACCTGACATTTCAGTAGAAGTGAGAAGTCCAAGCCAGAAATCCTGAGGAGGTCCCTGAACTTCCCATAGGATGTAGGAAGAGAAGTTTGGAGTTGGTTTTATCAAAGTCACAAAGAGCAGGACAGAACGACCCAGCTTTATCTGGGTAACACACATAGAATAAGTAACAATGCCTAACAATAAGTAGGCGAGGTGGGGGATAGTGAGGAGGAGGTATAATTGCACAAAAACAAATGCTGGGGTGAAAATACTGAAATATAATAGTCTCTGCCATTGGATAAGGGAACTGTGATTGTTTTTCTCCTTTCTAGTTTTCCAGTTTTTCCAATATTCTTATAATGAGAATATATTAATTTTACGATTAGAAAGTATTAAAACAAATGGTTGTTAATGGTAGTTTCCAGATGTAACTTACTCTGAGACGTGCCATTCTCATGACCTATTCTTTACTCACCATCCACAAAAGCCAAATGCACAGTAATAAATTTTCTGATATTTGTTATGCACTGAATTGTTAAGCTCTTGGGAGGCCTGGCAAGATAAAAGTCCCTAGTTAACAAGTACTCAAGGGCTGACACATCACGTGTTGAAACTGTGGCATATTTGTGGTTGAAGGCTATGCTTATGTTAAAAAGTTAATTGTTACTGAGTCAATAAGAGATAACTCTGACTCCAGCAGAGAAACTGATTAAACTGGGAAGTGTCAGCAGAGCTCCCGCTGCAAGGAGAAGCACATTCTTGTCTCTAGGTGACTTTCCAGGAGCAGCAGGGTGAGTCCTTGGGAGGCAAGAATTCTGTGCAGTGACCATCACATGCACACACAGGGGCATAATAAAAACTTTTCTTGATACAGATAAAAACCAACAAACTCTCGTGGCTCAAACTCACTTTAATCAGCTTCATTATTTTTTCTATTTTGTACTATTTGAATCATCTTCATTTCTCTTCTCTCCTTTCTTTTTTAATTTCTTTTCCACATTAACAGGGTTTTGATTAGCAAGGATTTCACTCACTGAACAGCCCGTGTGTCAGGAAGTGAGAGGTTTTCTACCTTCCTAGAAACCCTTTATTTACGATGGACCTGGCCTGCCATGCTCTTAGGCACCAGAGCTGCCTCTTCTTTCCTCGTCTCTGCGTGGACGCTGCTGACGGGCCGCTGGCCAGGAGGACATGGGCTCGCCCAGGTCGGGCCTCCAGACTCACGCCCAGCCCAGTGGTCTCAAGACATAACTTTCTCTACTTGGAGTTTGGTGAGAACTATGAATTTCTTAACCTCGTATTGAATTTGGTTAAAATAAGAGATCCTAAGCCGGTAAAGGTCAACCAACAGTGAAGAGAATTTTGATTATCTTAAAATTATAGAGAAGAGACAGTAGAGATTTCTTGGTTTCAGCTCCTGGTGAGGTTGAAAAAATTCAAAGCCAGAGAAATTAAACTCATCCTCTAAATGTACACAGCGGATCCTGGCAAAGGCAGGGTGAGGATTCAGGGTTCCTGGGACCCTGGTGATACCGGGCAGTCCTCTTGGCTCTGCGCCATGCAGCCCCTCCTGGTGGCATTGCCAACACACTCTGCCCTAGAGCAACCACCCTCGTTGAAATCCCAGATGTGGGCATATCACAAATTGTATGCAAGAGAAAAGGAAATGTCTCAAAAGTATGGACAGACAGTGCATGTCAGAAGAACAATGAAAGTCAAAATCAGAGAGTGTCTTATGGTATCCTGGGGCACAACTACCCAGGAAAAAGCCTTTGGTGAGGGAGACAGACAGAGTGGGGAATGAAATCACATTCTGGGAACCCATTCTACTGCTTTGGGAAATGGCTCAGAGTAGTTGCAAATGCCGCCTCTGATTGGGCCGTGGCCTCATGACGTCATGGACTAGCCACCTGCAGCGCAGGGCCGGGCGAGGCGCGATGGCAGGTGGTGCACACCTGACGGGGGTTTACAGGGTCTGGTGGCCAGTGGCAGGGGGTCGCAGGGAGGGGGTCCTAGGCAAGGGATGGGGGCGCTGATGGAGAGCTGCCATCTCGGTAATAGCAGGACGCTGCTATTTGCTAAAAGCCGCCGAACACTATCCTCCACCCCCTCCCTTGAAGAGTTTGCAATCTGTAGAGGAAACAAGGCAGGGATATATACTTTTTCACTAAAAGAGAATTACAGTTTTTTTTTTTTAAACCACACTAACAGTTAAAAAAAGAAAAAAAAAACTCAAACAAGTAAGTTGAAACTCACTGGTTGGTCTAGAAAGGTAAATAGCTCCTTGTGCTCCTGAGAAACTCTTTGAGTTTAGGTTTTTTTCTTTTTGTTTCTTTAACTCTTGTTTCCATAGGCCATGAGTTTCTAAGAGGCTGACTTAGGGGAAAGAACTACTGAGGACAGGAAAAGTTCATTTAATGTGTTGATACTTTCATTAGCTGAAAGAGAAAGCTATTTTTTTTTTACCATGTACAAATACTTTATTCTTGAAAAATCAAAGAAAATGCCTAGTTTCAAAAGAAGGCACATCCCAGTTAAACCCTAATATCTTTCTCAGGGCTTACAGCAGTCTGGCTGTATGCCAAGATTTGTCCACCAGCTTGAAACTTGGACATCCATGTTAAAACTTTAAAAACATTACTTGAATTACAACTACATAAGAAATTTAAACGAAATTCTAAGTGAGCCCAACTGTCACAGATCCTGAATTTCAGGAAATAAGGAGAGCTCATAGATCCCGAGGATCATCAGGAGGATCATCAGGATCATCAGAAGGATCATCAGGATGATGAGGATCATCAGGAGGATGATGAGGATCATAAGGAGGATGATGAGGATCATAAGGAGGATGATTAGGATCACCAGGAGAGTGACTAGGATCATCAAGATGATCAGGATCATCAGGAGGATGATTAGGATCATCAGTATCATCATCATGAGGATCATTAGGAGGATCATGCAGGTAAGTCACCAATGTAGAACCATTGCTGCTCAAAGTTATGGTGTGAGCAACAAGAGACCTCATTCTTTCCTTGCTACCACCTAACTGGCTCAAACTGGGATAAGCAAGGAGACTTTACAGGGGCACAAAGAACTTATCTTCTAAATACAGCTATTCTAAATACAGAAATTCTTTCCCCAAAATCGTGCTTGGTTTTCCTTTGTCTTAAACACAGTATTTTGCACTCCCCCTCCCCAATCTGAGGGGGACACATTCCAAGCCCCTAGTGGATACTGGAAACCACAGGTAGTACTGAACCCTCTATATGCTACACAAGAATTTCTTTTTCCTTTGTCACAGTTTTACTGAGGAAGACTTTTTCTTAATGTAGATCTTAGCAACCTCAGCATATAATTTTTTTCTTTCCTTATTAAGTCTAGAACTTTCATTTTTCCACCTAAAGGAAGTACTTTACGGTTTCTCATTGGCATATCGAATTGCCAGCATCACTATTCTTGAGTTTGGGGATCACTGTTATGTAGTAATTACTTAATTTTACTATAAGTATATTAAGTAAAATAAGGGTTACTTGAACACAAACACTGTGGAACCAGGACAGAGGATCTGATCTGATCATGGAGATGGTTGCTAAGTGCCTAATAGGCTGCTAGCATGTGTAGCAGAGATGCACTGGACAAAAGGATGATTCACATACTGGGTGGGATGGTGGGAGATTTCAGTACAGAGTGCAATTTAAGACTTATGAGTTGTTTATTTCTGGAATTTTCCATTTAATATTTTTGGACCATGGATGACCACAGGTAACTGAAACTGTGGAAAGTGAAACCCTGGATAAGGGGAAACAACTGTATGTATCATAGTAGGTATAACATTTCTTTAAAAGTGGTTTCAGTCCTTTTATGCCTTGATATAGGGAATATCAATAATTATCCACTTTCCCTCAACAAGAATGTGAGGCAAAGCAGTTAATAATTGTTTGTAATTTAGAGGAGTCAAAAATTCTACTGATTTAATAAAATTATTAATATTTAGAAAGTAACTTGTCAATATTGATAAAAACTGAAGACACATATGCTTTTTATGCCAGCAATTGTACTTTTAAGAATTTATGTAGGGATATATTTGAAGAAGTATATACATATATTAAATGTATACATGAATGTACATACACATATACAAGACTATTAATTCCAGCATTCTTTACAGGAACAAATGACTGGAAACACCTTAAGTGCCAGTAAATATGGGACTAGGTAAATGCATGACATTACATTCATATCCAATGGAACACTACATAGCCAGTAAAAGTAATGATATAGCTCTTTATGTGTACTTTAGAAGCTAGTCATGACATCTATTAACTAAAGGAAACCTAAGCTGCAGAATTGTGTGCATATTGGTATTTTCAAAAGATATTTATATGTCTGGATATGCATATATAATTTCTGGAAAGATGCACAGATATGCTAGTTTTTTGCAGAGTGAGGACTGAATTAGATAATAGATCTTTTACTGAATATTATTTTATAGTTATTAATATTGTAACCATGCAAATATTAAGTAGGTTTGTTTTCAATTTAAAGAAACTAGTTAATAGATAAGAGTGGTAAATAAAAATCAGTCTACCTATTCAAGATCTGTTTTGGTAAACCAGCTGTGAACTAGTATAGACTATTTTTTTTAATTGCTAAACTATCAGGACACTTGCTGTATCTAATAAGACCCAGAGTTAAGGAAGCTATGTTTAACTGTTTTTGTTTTTAATTGTGGGCTAATATTGCACATATTATTATTTATTTTTTATTTTTTTTTTTATTTCAGCTCATCATGGGGGTACATAAGTTCAGGTCATATACATTGTCCTTGTCCTGCCCATACCCCCGAGTCAGAGTCCCAAGCGTGTCCATTCTCATTCTCCAGACAGTGCGCCTGGCACTCATCATGTATTCATACCTCCATCCCCTCCCCCCCACCTCCCCGGGTCTGCACCTTCAAGCATGACCATTCCCCAGAGGGTGTGCAACGCACTCGTCATGTAGGCATACACCCATCCCCTCCCCCCACCCCCATCCCAGTCTGATATCCAATTGGTATCCTTCCCCGATGTACATTTAGGTGATGATCAGGGAAACCAGTTTTCTGGTGAGTACATGTGATGCTTGTTTTTCCATTCTTTGGATGCTTCGCTTAGTATAATGGGTTCCAGCTCTCTCCAGGAGAACCAAAGAGATGTCGTATCATCGTTATTTCTTATAGCTGAGTAGTACTCCATGGTATACATATACCACAGTTTACTAATCCATTCGTGGATTGATGGGCACTTGGGTTGTTTCCACATCTTTGCGATTGTGAATTGTGCTGCTATAAACATTCGGGTACAGGTGTCTTTGTTAAAGAATGACTTTTGTTCTTCTGGGTATATGCCCAATAATGGAATTGCTGGATCAAATGGTAGGTCTACTTGAATCTGTTTAAGGTATCTCTGTATTGCTTTCCATAGGGGTTGCACTAGTTTGCATTCCCACCAGCAGTGTATGAGTGTTCCTGTCTCTCCGCATCCACGCCAACATGTGTTGTTTTGGGATTTTTTGATAAAGGCCATTCTCACCGGAGTTAAGTGGTATCTCATTGTGGTTTTGATTTGCATTTCCCTGATGATTAGGGATGTTGAGCATTTTTTGATACGTTTTTTGGCCATTCTTATGTCTTCTTTTGAAAAATTTCTATTCATGTCCTTTGCCCATTTTTTGATAGGATTGTTTGATTTTTTCTTGCTGATTTTCCTGAGTTCTAAATAGATTCTTGTTATCAGTCTTTTATCTGATGTGAGGTATGCGAAAATTTTTTCCCATTCTGTAGGCTGTCTGTTTATTTTCGTGACTGTTTCTTTGGCTGTGCAGAAGCTTTTAATTTAATCAGGTCCCATTCGTTTATTTTTGTTGTTGCTGCGATTGCCTTAGGGGTTTTCTTCATAAATTCTTTGCCTAGACCAATGTCTGTGAGAGTCTTTCCTACATTTTCTTCTAGAATTCTAATCGTTTCCCATTTAAGGTTTAAATCTGTTATCCACCCACTTGAAGGGAAGGATGCTATCAAGAGGAAGAAGGGACATGATCAATGAAAGTCTCTGATGAAACAAAAGGGAATTGGTTCAAGAGTACAGAGGAGGCGTCAGCCTTTCAGAGTTGTGCTTGATTGTTGCTGTGGCTGTCTTTGTTCCCGTCACCATAGCAGGTAACATTTATCAAATATTTACTATATGCCAGGCTCTCTGCTATATGCTCTATATCCATTTTTCATTTAAATTTTCAAAATTGTTCCTCAAGAAATATTTACTGAGCACCTGCTATGTGCCAGATATGGTTCTGATGAGTACTGAGAAGAAAAATAAAGCCAGATCAGGAGAGAGGAGAGAGGGGGAGGAGGAGCCAGGAGTAGGGGTGCTAGTTTCTTAGGAAACACATTCTTGTGGGAGGAAGCAGACAATACAGAATAAATGAGTAAAATAATTCATGGGGGGAGGAGGGGACACTTCAGATAGGAAGTTCAAAGAAGGCCTAGGGAGGTGAACTTTGAGGTAAAACTTAATGTAATGAGGATAAGAGAGAGGGTGTACCAGACAG
Source organism: Lemur catta (assembly GCF_020740605.2). NCBI lineage: Eukaryota > Metazoa > Chordata > Mammalia > Primates > Lemuridae > Lemur > Lemur catta. The sequence goes on from NC_059135.1 coordinate 102,718,958, forward strand.
AGGGTGAACCCATGCTTGTCCGAGTTTGTCATGTGTCTGAGACACAGAAGGAAGGCCCCTGTGGCTGAAACATTTGGGGCAATGGAGAGAGGTGGGTGGGGCCAGATCCTGTGGGGACTTGTGGGCTGCGATAAAACATTTGGATCTTATTCTCATGGCGAGAGGAAGCCTGGGGAGGGTTTTAAGCAAGGAAGTAAAAAGGGATTTATTAATTCCTTCAAACAAGAATTTCTTTATTTCACTCTGAAAACAGAAGTTTCCAGAAGAGACTCTGCACTAGCTCCTGTCAATCTCTCTATCCACCAACGTGTGCCTGTGCCCACATACCTGCCTTCCAGGTTGTGTCTAGATGAACAACCATTATCCCCTCTGAAGATCTCTCCATGTGTACACTAGATCTTTCCTCTCCTTACTCCTCTCTGTTCTGCTTCGGCATCTTCTCCTGCTCTCAGAAGCCAGTCTCAGCAGCAAACATCTGGTGCAAGTTCTCACATCTTAGATATCTATAGATACTCTAAACTTAAAATGTCCAACACTGATTCATAATCTCCTTCTCACCAACTGCTTGCTCAGCAGCTTTCTGCATCTCAGTTGAGGGCAAGTCCATCATCCTTCCAGGTATCCAATCATGCTGCTAAACTTCTCCTTTTCTCTCAAAGTGTGCATTCAACGTACCTGAAAATTCTGTGGGGCTACCTTGAGAATATTCCAGAATATGACCATTTGTCAGAACTTATGCTAGCCACCTGGTCCCAAATACCATCATCTGACACTGAACTCATTTGTGTTTCTACCTTTTGCCAGCCCCACTGCCAGTCTATTCTCAACCTAGCAATTTGAGAGATCCTTTACAAAATGGAAGTTGGGTCATATCACTCCTCTCTGAAGACCCCCAAAGCCTCCCCTGCACCCTCTGATTGTCTAAGAATAAACCCAAATATTTCATTTGTCTCCCAAGCCTTATGTGATCTTGTTCCTTATTAGCACTCTGGCCTTACACAGCAGCCACACTGGCCTCTTGGCGGTTTTTTTTTTCCTTTTAATTTCTCCTCTCTTTTGAAGAATAATTTTGCCAGATATATAATTCTAGGTTGGTACAGTTTTTTTTCCCAATACTTTAAATATTTCACTCCACTAATTTTTGTTTGCATGGTTTCTAACAAAGTAGTCAGCTGTAATTCTTTTTTTTTTCTTTTAGAAATATATATATATTTTTAAAAATAGAGATGGGGTCTTGCTGTGATGCCCAGGCTAGTCTCAAACTCCTGGCCTCAGGTGATCCTCCCATGTCAGGCTTCCAAAGTGCTGGGATTACAGGTGTGAGCCACTGCACCTGGCCTGGCAGTTTCTTGAATCCTATACAGAATCCTTCTTAAGGCTTTTGTGCTGGCTGTTCTTTCTGGCTGGTAGGCACTTACCCCAATACCCATGGTTCTGCCTTCCCGTTGAATCCAATATCTGGTTAAATGTCATCTTCTCAGAGCTTTCTCTGCATAAAGCTCCCTTGTCTGTTACTTCTGTTCCTTTGATCTTCTTTTTAAATATCACTTATAACTTTTAGACATAGTATGTATATATTAATTTATGTATATATTATGTGCCTCCTCTCACGAGAGTGTCAACTCTTATGAGGTCAGTGACAGTTTTGTTTACTCCTTATCCACTGCACCTGGAAAGATGCTTGGCACAGAATAAACATTCAATTAAAATATTGTTCATTCCATCACTCAATAAATACTTAATGGCATAATTCCTGGAAAGATACATGGAATACATCTAGCTTTCTTTGGTGAGGAGGACTGAGTTGGGAATAGATTTACCTTTCATTGTATACTATTTCATAATTAACATTTTAACCATATAAAATTAGTTTCTCTCAACTTAAAGAAATTAGTTAATAAATAAAACAGTATATAAAATAGAGTGTGCTCATTCAAGATTTGTTATCCAAGTGTGAGCTAGTATACACTACCCTTTTTGTGGCTATATTGTGAAGATGTTGGGCTGTAGCTAATAAGATAATCTAGAGTTAAGGAAGGTATGCTTTAATTTAAATTGAGTGGTCAGGACAGGCACAAAGATTCCATAACTTATCTGAAGTTATGGAATTTCTGGAAAGAGATGCTTAAAATTTGGATGCATGACGCTTCTCTAGTAGGTAATTATTAATAAAATTTTTACTGATTAACATTTTTCTTACTTGAAAGATTATGAACGTGTATGATCAAAAAGTTGAAGTATTACAATAAGATTCACAGTGAAAAATAAATCTTCTCACATTTAACCCCTAAGGTGCCAGTTTGCCAGCCTGTAGGGAACTATGTAATTTCCTAAAGGGTTATCCTCAAAATAAGCTACAGATATGCACATATATGCATCTTTCTCTGCATTTCATATCTTTTTACATAAATAGGTACCTGCTATACATACTGTAGTGCACTGTGCTTAAAATGTGGTCTTTATTTCAATATTTTCATTTTATTTATTAAAATAAATAAAATTTATCAAATTTTACTAAAATTTTAATATTTTCATTCAGTTCAAGAAGCAAAAGTGAATTTCTGAGGCATGTTAATTGCACACACTTCCATGTTGATGTTTCAGCTGCTGTTTTTTCCCCACAAATGGTATTATTTATGCTGAAGCTGCAGAGGGCAGTGTAGTCCTTCCAAAAGCATGGTGTGTCCTTGGATAGTGTTTTGAAGATCTTGAATGTGATGGAAACTTTAGAATTTGGAGAAGCTCCTGGTATTAAAAAAATGCATCAGTTCAAATTATTCACCCATGCTCTTTTATGCATTTCATATAAAATTATTTGCAATATGTTTATATTACATATTATGTCATCACCTTCCATAGGAGTAATTTTTGCTTAATAGATACAATGTTTATTTCAAAGGTCATTTTTAGTTCCAGTAACTTTATGATATCTTCATAAAAAAAACCCTGAATTGTTAAGAGAGTATATTTTACATGTTCTCACCATAAAAAAGTATATGAGGTAATGCATATGTTAGTTTGATTTAGCCATTCCACAATATAAACGTATTGTAAAACATCATGTTGCACACTGTAAATGTATGTAATTTTGTCAACTAAGAAAATAAATAATAACATTTAAAAACGGAATTTCAAATTGAGGATGGATGAGTGTAAAACTGAATATGAATGCTTGAGGGGGAAAGAAAAGTCATCTGTGTTACAGAAAACATCTAAGGTAGTCACAGTGTGTCAGAGAATGATGGCAGTCCACCAAATACATTTTCCTCTTTCTGACAAGAAACCAAGACTGCATCGTTAGCCTTGCAGTTAGTGTATTGCAGTGAGGGGCCACCACTAGACCTAGATAAGAAAAACTTCACAGCTGCATTTTTCCTCACTTGTCATTGGTGAGCATCTTTTCCTCTTTGACAATTCCAAACCTTCACCACTCTCCTCAAGCCCAGGTTTCCTTCTTATTTTTACTGAGAAAGCAGGGTCATCAGGCAAGATGTCTCCACTCCTAGCTCTCCCACTGTACCTTCTGCACCCCTGCTGATCTACATAGCCATCAATTTTTCCCTCTTGTCACGCACTTGCAGACTGGAGTATTCATTGTGTTTGAAGAGTGTTCTTTTGCTTATACCCTTAGTTCCTTCCTCTCCAGTCTCCTCCAGGATTCTGATCCAGTAATTATTTGCTCTGTATTTCAGTAAAATGTTAGAAAACAACAAAAAGGAAAAATAATTTGTAATGTTAGGGTTAGGGTTAGGGTTACGGTCAGGGTTTAGGGTCAGGGTTAGGGTCAGGGTAAGGGTTAGGGTTACTGTTAGGGATTGGGTTAGGGTTAGGGTTAGGGGTTAAGGTTAGGGTTAGGGGTTAGACTTAGGGTTAGGGATTAGGGTTAGGGTAAGGGTTAGGGATAGTTTTAGGGTTTGGGTTCAAGTTCAGGTTCAGGGTAGCATTAAGGGTTAGGGTTAGGGTTAGGATTGGGGTGGGGATTGGGGCTGGGTTAGGGTTGGGGTTGGGTTTGGGGTTGGGTTTGGGGTTGGGGTTGGTTTTGGGGTTAGGGTTGGGGTTGGGGTTAGGGTTAGAGTTGGGGTTGGGCTTAGGGTTCAGGTTGGGGTTGGGGTTGAAGATGGGGTTGGGATAAGGGTTAGGGTTAGGATTAGGGTTAGGGTTAGGGTTAGGGCTAGGGTTGGGGTTGGGGTTAGGGTTAAGGTTAGGGGTTAGGGATAGGAGGAGGTATAAAGGTTAGGGTTAGGGATAGGGTTGGGGTTAGAATTGGGGTTGACATTAGGGGTTAGTGTTAGGCTTAGGGTTAGGGTTGGGGTTAGAGGTTAGGGTTGGGGTTAGGGTTAGAAGGGTTAGGGTTTGGGTTAGGTGTTACCTTTAGGGTTAGGATTAGAATTAGAAGGGCTAGGGTTTGGGTTAGGGTTAGGGTTAGGATTAGGGTTAGGGTTAGTGTTAGGGTTTAGGGTCAGGTTTAGGCTTAGGGTTAGGGGTTAGGGGTTACAGTCACTGTCAGGGTTAGGGTTAGGTTTAGGGTTTAGGGTTAGGGTGAGGGTTCGCATTAGGTTTAGGATTAGGGTCAGGGTTAGGGTTAGGGTCAGGGTCAGGGTTAGGGTTCGGGTTAAGTGTTAGGGTTAGGGTTATGGTTAAGTGTTAGGGTTATGGTTAGGTTTGGGTTAGTGGTAGGGTTAGGGTTAGGGTTAGGGGTAGGAGTAGGGGCAGGAGTAGGGGTAGTTGTAGGGATGGGGTAGGTTTAGGATTAGGGTTAGGTGTAGGGTTAGTGGTAGGGGTATGGTTAGGGTTAGGGGTAGGGGTAGGGTTAGGCTTAGGTTTAGGATTAGTGTTAGGGTTAGGGGTTCGGGTTAGGGTTCGGGTTAGGGTAGCGGTTAGGCTTTGGTTTAGGGTTATGGGTTAGGGTTAGGGTTAGGCTTAGTGTTATAGGTTAGGGTTAGGGTTCGGGTTAGGGGTTAAGGTTAGGGTTAGTGTTAGGGTCAGGGTTATTGTTAGGGGTTAGTGTTAGGATTGGGCTTAGGGTTTAGGGTTAGTGTTAGGTTAGGCACTAGGGTTCGGGTTAGGGTTAGGGTTATGGTTAAGGGTTAGGGTTAGGGTTAATGTTAGGGTTAGTTTTAAGGGTTAGGGTTAGTGTTAAGGGTTAGTGTTAGGGTTAGGGTTAGTTTTAGGGTTAGGATTAGGGGTTAGGTTTAGACTTGAGGTTAGAGGTTTGGGGTTAGGGTTAGTGTTAGGGTTAGGTTTAGGGGTTAGCATTAGGGTTAGCGTTAGCATTAGGGTTAGGGTAAGGGGTTAGGGTTAGGGTTAAGGTTAGGTGTAGGAGTAGGGTTGGGGTTAGGGGTAGGGTTAGGGTTAGGGTTAGTTGTTAGAATTAGGGTTAGGGTGAGGGTTTCGGTTACGTTTAGGGTTAGGATTAGGGTTAAGGTTAGAGTTTAGTGTTAAGGTTAATGTTAGGGGTTAGGGTTAGGGTTAAATTTAGTGTTAGGGGTTAGGGTTAGGGTTTGGATTAGAGGTTTGTGTTAGTTTTAGGGTTCGGGGTTAGGGTTAGGGTATGGTTAGGGTTAGGGTTAGGGATTAGGGTTAGAAATTAGGGTTAGGTTTTAGAGTTAGAATTAGAGTTAGGATAGTGTTAGGATTAGGGTTAAGAGTTAGGGGTTAAGGTTAGGGTTATGGTTAGGGGTTACGGGTTAGGTATAGGGTTAGGATTAGGGTTAGGTGTTAAGGTTAGGGTTAGGGTTTAGCATTAGGTTTAGGGTTAGGGTTAGGGGTTAGGGTTATGGTTACGGTTAGGTGTTAGGGTTTGGATTTAGGTTTTGTGTTAGGGTTAGTTCTTAGTGTTAGTTTGCGGTTAGGTGTTAGTGGTAGGTTTAGGTGTTAGGGGTTCTGGTTAAGGTTAGGGTTAGAGGTAAGTTGAGGGTTAGGTTTAGTGTTAGGGGTTAGGACTTTTTTTAGGTTTAGTTGTTAGGGTTAGGGTTTGAGGTATGGCTAGGGTTAGGGTTAGGGTTTGGGGTTTTCATTTGGGTTAATGTTTTGGATTAGGGTTAGGGTTAGGGTGCAGGGTTAGTGTTAGGGTTAGTGTTAGGGTATGGTTAGTGTTAGGGTTATGCGTTAGTGTTAGAACTTTGCATTAGGGTTTAGAGTTAGGGTTAGGCTTAGGGTTAGGGTTAGGGTTAAGTGTTAAAATTTAGGGTTAGGGGTTATGGTTATGGTTAGGGTTAGGGTTAGGTGTTACCTTTAGGGTTAGGGTTATGTTTTAGTGATAGTTGGGGTTAGGGTTACAGTTAGGGTCAGGGGTTAATGTTAGGGTTCAAGGTTAAGATAAGGGTTAAGATTAAGTGTTAGGGTGAGGTTTAACTGTTAATATTAGGGTCAAGGTTTAGGGTTAGGGGTTATGGTTAGGGTTATGTTTTCCGGTTAGGGTTAGGTTTAGAGTTAAGTGTTAAGGATAGGGTTAGGGTTAAGAGTTAGGGTGAGTGTTAACGGTTAGGGTTAGGTTTAAGGGTTAAGGTTAGGGTTAGTTGTTAGGGTTAAGGATTAGGATTAGGTTTAAGGATTAGGGTTAGTGTTAAGGCTTAGGGTTAGGGTAAGGATTAAGGGTTAGCATTACGGTTAACATTTAGGGTTCGGTTTAGGGTTAAGGTTTTGGGTTAGGGTTAGGGTTAACCGTTAGGGTTAGTTTAGGGTCAAGGGTTAGGGTTAGGGTTAGGTTTAACAGTTAGTCTTAGGGTTAAGTGTTAGGTTTAGGTTTAGGGCTTTGGGGTTAGGGGTTAGCGTTATTGTTAGGGTTAGGGGTTAGAGGTTAGGGTTTGGGGCTAGTGTTAGGTTTAGGGATTAAGTGTTAAGGTTATTTGTTAGGGTTAGCATTAAGGGTTAATATTCTGGTTAAAGGTTAGGGTTGGGGTTAGGTTTGAAGTTTAGTGTTAGGGTAAATTTAGGGTTAGGTTTATGGTTAAGGGGGAGGTTTAGGGTTAAGTTTAGAGGTTAGGGTTAGGTTTTGGGTTAATTGTTAGGGTTAGGATTAGGGTTAGGCTTAAGGCTTAGGGTGAGGGTTAACGTTTAGGGTTACGGTTAAGGTTTCAGTTTAGCGTTAGTGTTGGCGTTAAGTGTTATTTTTAGGGTTAGATATTAGGGTTAGGTTTAGGGCTCATGGTTAGGGTTAGGGTTAGGGGTTAGGATTAGGGTTAAGGGTCAGGGTTACATGTAATGATTTGGGTTAGGGTTAGGGTTAGGGTTAGGGTTAAGGGTTAGGGTGAGATTTAATGGTTAGTCTTAGGGTTAAGTGTTAGGGTTAGGGTTAGGGCTTTGAGGTTAGGAGTTAGGATTAGTGTGAGGGTTAGGTGTTACGTGTTAGGGTTAGGGTTATGGGTTAGGGTTAGGTTTAGGGTTAGCAGTTAGTGTTAGGGTTAGGACTAGGGGTTAATGTTAGGGTTAGGTGTAAGAGTTAGGATTAGGGTTAAGAGTTAGTGTTAGGGTCATGGTTTACTGTTAGGGTTAGGGTTAAGGTTTAGGGTTAGGGTCAGGGTTATGGTTTAGGGTGAGGGTTAATGGTTAGGGTTAGGGGTAAGCGTTAGGGTTAGGGTTAGTGGTTAGGGATAAGGGTTAGGATTAGGGTTAAGGGTTAAGGTTAGTTTTAGGGTTAAGGGTTAGTATTAGGGTTAAGGGTTTGTGTTAGGGTTGGGGTTAAGGGTTAGTGTTAGGCTAACAGTTATGGTTAGTTTTAGGGTTAAGGGTTAGGGTTAGGATTTGTGGTTTAGTTTTAGGGTTAGGTTTAAGTGTTCAGTTTAGGCTTAGTGTTAGAGTTAAGTGTGATTGTTAAGCTTAGTGGTTAGGGTTAGGATCAGGGTTCAGGGTTAGTGTTAGGGTAAGAGGTTAGCATTAGGGGTGGGGTTTATGGTTAAGGCTAGGGTTAGGTCTAGGCTTTAGGGTAAGGTTTAGGGTTTGGTTGTTACGGTTATAATTAGGAGTTAGGGTTAGAATTATGTGCTAGGGGTTGTCAGTGTAAGTGTTATGCATTACAGTTAGGTTAAGGGGTTAAAGTTAGGGTTACTGTTAGGTTTACTTGTTAAGGTGAGCAATAGGGCTAGGGTTAGGTGTTATGTTTAGGGTTAGGGTTATGGGTTAGGGGTAGTGATTATGCTTAGGGCATGGGCTCTGTCTGCCCTAGGGGTGGTTAGGGTGCTGGGATTGTCACCAGGAACCTACTCTATCATACTCTGGGTATGAGCCCCTGGGTTTCATGCAGAACACAGTAACAGAGCCTCCTTTCACGCATGGCATGGGAGGATTGTAGGCTTTCTTAACTCTGAGAAAGCAAGAAGTCTGAGAATTGGATTTAGGGTTAGGATTATGGTTAAGGTTAGGGATTAAGGTTAGTGTTAGGGTGAGGGCTTAGGGTTAGTGGTTAGGGTTAGGTTTAGGGTGGTTGTTTGATTAGGGTTAGGGCTAGAGATGTTGTAAGTGGTAGTGTTAGGCTTAGGGTTATCATTAGGGTTAGGGTTAGTGTTTTACAGTTAGCGTTATGGTTTAGGTACTGTTATGGTTATGGGTTAGGGTTAGATTTAGGGGTTAGAGGTTGGGTTTAGTGTTAGGGTTAGGGTTAGGGTTAGCAATAAGGTTAGTGTTAGGTGTTATGGTTAGGGTTGGGGTAGCAGTTAAGTTTAGGGATTAGGGTTAATGCATGGGCTATATCTACTCTATGCAGGGTTGGGAACAGGGAGCATCACCGGGACCCCACTCCATTGTACCCAGGGCATGGTACCCTGCCTCTGACTTTGGATACTGGGGCAGAGCCTCATCTCATGCATGGCTTGGGTTGGTTGTAGGCTTGCTTATCTCTGTTAATGGAAGAAGTGTGAGAATTACATTTAGGATAAGGGTAAGGGGTTAGGATTATGGTTAGGGTTAGGGATTAGGAGTAGGTTTAGGGGTTAAGGTTAGGGTTAGGTGTTAGGGTTAAGGTTAGGGTTTAGAGTTAGGGTTGGCTGTTAGAGTCAGGGGTTAGGTTTAGGGTTAGGTGTTAGGGTTAGTGTTAGGGCTTAGATTTAATGGTTAGTTTAAGGGCACAGGACCTGTCTATCTATTGTGAGAGGGGGTCAGGCAGGGTCACTGTAACACCACTCCATCATACCCTGGGTGTAGGGCCCTGACTGTCATGTATCACTCAGGCAGAGCCTCTTCTCACACATGGCATGGCTGGATTGCAGGCTTGCTTAACTCTGAGAATGGAAGAAGTGTAAGAAACAGGGTTAGGGTTAAGGTTAGGGGTTAGGAATTAGGGGTTAAGGTTAGTGTGAGGGTTAGGGGTTAGGTGTTAGTGTTAGTGTTACAGTTAGGACTACGGGTTAACGTTAGAGTTAGGTGCAAGTGTTAGGATTAGGGTTAAGAGTTAGGGTTAGGGTTAAGGTTTAGGGTTAGGGTCAGGATTAACGGTTAGGGTGAGTGTTAACGTTTAGGGTTAGGAGTAAGCGTTAGGGTTAGGGATTAGGTTTAAGGGTTAGGATTAGGGTTAAGGGTTAATATTAGTGTTAAGGGTTTGTGTTATGGTTAGGGTTAAGGGTTGGGTTAGGGTTAATTGTTAGGGTTAGGTTTAGGGTTAAGGGTTAGGGTTAGGGTTTATGGGTTAGTTTTAGGGTTAGGTTTCAGGGTTCAGGTTAGGGTTAGTGAGAGAGTTAAAGGTTATGGTTAGGCTTAGCGGTTAGTGTTAATATCAGGGTTCAGGGTTAGTGTTAGGGTAAGAGGTTAGGGTTAGGTTTAGGTGTTAGTTTTAGGTTTCCATTTAGGTCTAGGCTTTAGGGTAAGGTTTAGGGTTTAGATGTTATGGTTATGGGTAGGAGTTAGGGTTAGAATTATGGGATAGGGTTTGATTTCAGGGTAAGTCTTATGCATTAACGTTAGTTTACGGGATTATGTTGGGGTTAGAGTTACGTTTACATGTTATGGTGAGCAATAGCTTTAGGGCTAGGTGTTATGTTTTGGGGTAGGGTTATGGGTTAGGGCTGGTGTTTATGCTTAGGGCCTGGGCCCTGGCTGCACTAGGGTGGTGGGTTAGGGGTCTGGGCTTGTCTCCCGGAAACCCCTCTATTGTACACTGGGTAGGGGCCTGTGGGTTTCATGCAGGACACAATGTCAGAGCCTCTTTTCACGCATGGCATGGGACGAGTGTTGGCTTGCTTAATTCTGAGAATGGAAGAAGTGTGGGAATTATGGTGATGGTTAGGGTTAGGGGTTTGCAGTTACTGGTTGGGTTAGTGTTAGGGTTAGGGGTTAAGGGTTAAGGGTTAGGGTTAGTGTTAGAGTTAGGTATTAGGTGTTAGGGTTAGAATTTAGGGCTAGGGTTAAATGTAAGGGTTTGTGTTAGTGCTAAGGTTAAGGATTAGGGTGAGTGTTAACAGTTAGGGTTAAGGGATAGGGTTAGGGTTAGTAGATAGGGTTAAGGGTTAGGATTAGGGTTAGGGGTTAGGGTTAGTTTTATGGTTAAAGGTTAGTATTAGGGTTCAGGGTTAGAGTTAGGGTTAGGTTAAGGGTTAAGGTTAGGGTTAATGGGTAGGGTAGGGTTTAGGGTTAAGGGTTAGGGTTAGGGTTATGGTTAATCGTTAGGATTAAGTTTAGAGTTAAGAGTTAGGGTGAGATTTAATGGTTAGTCTTATGGCTAACTGTTAGGGTTAGGCTTAGTGTTTGGGGTTAGTGTTAGGGTTATGGGTTAAGTGTTAGGTTTAGAGGTTAGGGTTAGGGTTAGTTTTGAGGTTAGGGGTTAGTGTTAGGGTTAAGGGTTAGGGTTAGGTTTAAGTTTAAGATTAGGGTTAAGGGTAACGGTTAATGTTAGGTTTAAAATTTAGTGTTAGGGTTAACCTTTATGCTTAGGTTTAGGGTTAAGTGTGAGGTTTAGTGTTAAGGTTAGGGGTTAAGGTTAGAGTTAGTGTTAAGTGTTAGGGTTAGGATTAGGGTTACGGTCAACGGTTAGGTTGAGGGTTAGGTTTAGGGTTCAGGGTTAGGGTTAAGATTTTGGGTTAGTGTTAGGGTTAGAGTTAAGGGTTATATTTAGAGTTATGGGTTAGGGTTAGGGTTAGGTTTCATTCTTAGGGTTAGGGTTAGGGTTTAGGTTTAGGGTTAGGGGTTAGGGTTAGGTTTAGGTTTAGGTCTAGGCGTTAGGGTAAGGGTTAGGTTTAGGGTTAGTGTTGGAGTTGCGGTTGGAGTTGGATTTTGGTTTGGGGTTGGGGTGAGGTTAGGGTTATAGTTAGGGATTGGGGTTGGGTTTGAGGTTTGGGTTGGGGTTAGGGTGAAGGTTAGGGTTAGGTTTAGATGTTAGGTTTAGGGCTGGGGTTAGGGTTAGGGGTTAGGATTAGCGTTAGGGTTAATTGTTAGTTTTAGAGTTAAGTTTAGGGTTCAGGTTAGGGTTGGGGTTCTGTTTAGGGTTCTGGTTAGGGTTAGGGTTAGGGTTAGTGTTAGGGTTTGGTGTTAGGGTTAGTGTTAGTGTTAGCCATAGGGTTAGGTTTAGGTGTTATCGTTAGGGTTAGGGGTAGCGGTTAAGATTAGGGATTAGGGTTAATGCATGTGCCCTATCTGCTCTATGCTGGGTCGGGAACAGAAAGCATCACTGGGACCCCACTCCATTGTACCCAGGGAATGGGACACTGACTGACTTGGGATACTGGGTAGGAGCCTCATCTCACGCATGGCTTGGGTTGGTTGTAGGCTTGCTTATCTCTGCGAATGGAATAAGTGTGAAAATTACATTTAGGATAAGGGTAAGGGGTTGGGATTATGGTTAGGGTTAGGGATTAGGAGTAGGTTTAGCTGTTAGGGTTATGGTTAGGGGTTAGGTTTAAGGTTAGGGTTTAGAGGTAGGGTTGGGGGTTAGGGTCAGGGGTTAGGTTTAGGGTTAGGTGTTAGGGTTAATGTTAAGGCTTAGATTAGCGGTTAGTTTAAGAGCACAGGACCTGTATATCTATGGTGAGAGTGGGGCGAGCAGGGACGTGGCAACACCACTCCATAGTACACTGGGCCTAGGGCCCTGACTGTCATGCGGCACTCAGGTGGAGCCTCATCTCTTGCATGTCATGGTTGGGTAACTGTAACCCTAACCCTAATTCTAACCTCTAACTGTAACCCCTAAACCTAATCCTAGTCCAAACACCTAACCCTAACCTTAATCCTGACCCCTTACCCTAACCAAAAATCTATTTCTCAGACTTCTTCAATTTGAAAAGTTAAGGAAGCCTAAAATCCACCAATGCCATGAGTGAGACGAAGCTCTGCCCCTGTGTCCTACATGAAAGGCAGGGGCCAATGGCCTGGTTATGATGGAGTGGGGCCCTGGTGATCTCCCCTTTTCCCCACCCCTGATAGATCAGATAGGGCCCATATCCTAACCCGAATCAATAACCCTAACCCCTGACTCTAACCCTAAACGTAACACCTAACTCTAACCCTAATGCTAACCATAACACTTAATGCTAACCCTAACCCCTGACCCTAACACCAACCCAAACACTAAACCCTAACCCTAACCCTACCCTTAACCCTAACCTTAAGCCTAACCCTAAATCTAATTCTCACACTTCCTCCATTCTCAGAGTTAAGCAAGCCTACAATCCTCCCATGCCATGCGTGAAAGGAGGCTCTGCCACTGTGTCCTGCATGAAACCCACAGGCTCATACCCAGCATACGATAGAGGGGCTTCTCGGTGACAAATGCCAGCCCCCTAACCCACTCCCCCTACTGCAGACAGGGCCTGTGCCATAAGCATAAACACTACCCCTAAACCATAAACATAACCCTAAACATAACACCTAACCTTAACCATATATTGCTCTCCTTAACACGTAAACCTAACTGTAACCCTAATCCTAACCCTTTATCCTAACCTTAATCTGTAACACTTACCCTAACAAAAACCATATCCCATAAATTTAACCCTACTTCCTAGCCATAACCATAACACCTAAAGCCTAACACTAACCCTAAACTGGTAACCTGAAACTTAACCCTACAAAAAACCCTACAACTAACCCTAACTGTAACCCCTAACCCTAACCCTAACACTAACCCTGCCCTAACACTAAACCTAACCCTAATCCTAACCCTAACCCTACCCCTAACATCGAACACTAAACTCTAATCTGAACCTTTACCCTAACTCTAAACTTAACCTTAACCCCTAACCCTAAAACTAAACCTAACCCCTACCCCTAACCCTAACCCTAACCCTAACATATACCCTAACCCCTTAACCCTAGCCCTAATACTGACACTAACCACTAACATTAACCGTAACCCTAACCCCAACCCCAACACAAACCCCAACCCCAATCCCAACACCTACTCCAACCCCTAGCACTAACCCTAATCCTAACACTAACCTCAACCCCTAACTCCAACAATAACCCTAACAGTAAACCTAACCCTACGCCTAACCCTACCCTAACCCTAAACCCTATCCCTAATCCTAACCCAACCCTAAACCTGAACCCTAACCCTAACCCTAACTATTAACCCTAATACTACTCCTGAAGCCTAAACATAACCCTAACCCCAAAACCTAACCCTAACCCTAAATCTAACGCTAAACCCTAGCCCTAGTCCTAACCCTAACCCGTAATCCTAACCCTAACCTTCAAACGTAACACAATACCTAACCCTAACCCCTAAACCTAACACTAACCCTAACCCCAACCACTAACCCTAACACTAACCCTAACCACAACCCCTAATCCTAACACTAACCCTAACTTCTAACCCTAACCAGAACCCTAACACCTAACTCTAAACGTAACTCAGGCCCTAAGTCTAATGCTACCACAAGACCTAACCCCAAACCCTCACCCTAACCTTAACCCTAACCCGAAACACTAACCTTAACTGTAACACTAACCCTTAACCCTAATGCTAACACCTAACCCTAACCCCTAACACTAAACCTAACCTTAACTGTATCACTAAACCAAACACCAAACCCAAACCCTAACCCTAACCATAGCCATAACCCTAATCCCTAACCCCTAACCAGTAACCCTAACCCTAACACAAACCATAACCCTAACCTTTATCCCTAACCCTAATTGTAACCCCTAATCCTAACCCTTACACTAACCCTAACCCCTAACCCTAAACCTAACCAAAAACCAAACACTAACACTTAATCATAACCCTAACCCTAACACGAACTCCTAAGCCTAAACCTATCCCTAGCCCTAACGCTAACGTGACTCTAGCTCTATCCTTAACCATAACCCTAAACATAGGCCTAACCCTAGCCCAAGCCCTGGCTCTAACCCTAACCCTAGCCCTAGCCCTAGCCCTAGCTCTAGGCCTAAAGCTAGCCCTAGCACTAACACTAACTCTATTCCCTAACCTTAACCCTAACCCTAAGAACCCTAACGCCTAAAACTAACCCTAACCCTAACCTTAACCATAACCCTAACCCTAACAGCCCTAACACTTAATCCTAACCCTAAACTGTAACTCTAACCCTAACCTTAACTGGAAACCCTAAGACTAACAATAACCCTAACACTAACCACTAACCATACCACTAACGCTAACCCTAAACCTAACCATAACCCTTAACCCTAACCCTAACCGTAACCATAAACCCTAAACCTAACCCTAATCCTAACCCCTAAACTTAACCCTACCCCAAACCCTAAATCCTAACACTAATCTGAACCCCTAATCCTAACCCTAACCATAACATGAACACCTAACTCTAAACCTAAACCTAAACTTTAACCCTAACTCTAACCCTAGCCCTAACCCTAAACCTAGCTCTAACCTTAGCCCTAGACCTAGAGCTTGCCCTAGAAATAACCGTAGCCCTAGCCCTAGCCCTAGCCCTAACCCTAGCCCTAGCCCTAGCCCTAGCCTTAGCGCTAACCCTTGCCCTAACCATAACCCTAACTCTATCCCTAATCCTAACCCAAATCCTAAAGACTCTAATGCAGAACACTAACTCTAAACCTAAACCTAACCATAACCCTGACCCTAACAACGCTAACCCCTAACTCTGTCCCTAACAAAACACCCTAACCGTAACTCTAACCCTAATCGCAAACCCTAACCCTAACTGTAACCCTAACCCTAACTGCTAACCCTAACCCTAACGATAAGACTAACTCTAACACTAACCCCTAACCCTAAACCTAACCACTAATCCTAACACTAATTCTAAGCCTAACCCTAAAGCTAAACCTATGCGTAAACCTTAACCCTAACCATAAAACCTAATACTAACCATAATCCTAACACTAACCCTAAACCCTAACCCTAACCATAACACCTAAACCTAACCCAAACCCTAACACCTAACCTTAACCCTAAGCCTAACCCCTAACAGCTAATCCTAACCCTAATACTAACCCCTAAACCTAAACCTAACCCTACCCCTAACCCTAGTCATAGACCTAACCCTAGCCCTAACCCTAACCCTAGCCCTAACCCTAGACTTAGCCCTAGCCCTAGCCCTAACCCTAACCCTAATGCTAACCCTAACCTACCTGTAACCCTAACCTTTAAACCATACCCTAATCCTAACACTTAACCCTAATCTTAACCCTTTGCCCTAACTCTACCCCTAACACTGACTGTTAACCCTAAACTTAACCCTAACCCTAACTCCTAAACCTAACACTGAACACCTAACCCTATCACTAACCAGAAACACTAACCTCTATCCCCTTCCCTTAACACTAACCCTAACCCCTATCACCAAACCCCTAACCCTAGCCCTAACAATTAACCCTAAAACTAACTCTTAAACCTCACCCTAACCTTAAACCCTAAACTTTAACCCCAAACGTAACCCGAATATTTAACCCTAAATGTAACTCTAACCCTAACACTTAGACCTAAACCCTACCCTAACCATTAATCCTAACCCTAACCCTTAACCCTAACATTAACCCTAAACGTTAACCCTAATACTAACCCTTAACACTAACCCTAACCCTTAACCCTAATCCTCACCTTTAACCCTAACCACAAACCCTAACCCTAACACTTAACCATAAACCTAACCCTAACCATCAACCCTAACCATAACACAAACACTTAACCCTAATACTAACACTTAACCCTAACCCTAACCTTACCCTTAATGCTAATTCTAACACTTAACCTAACTCCTAACCCTAACTGTAAACCTTACCCCTAACCCTAACCGTCAACACTCACCCTAACCCATAACACTGGAGTTAAAGCTAACCATTAACCCTAACCCTAACACTTAAACGTAACCCTAACCCTAACGCTAAACCCTAATCCTAAACCTTACCCCAAATCCTAACCCTAACCTCTATTCCTAACCCTAACACTAACACCTAAACCTAAACCAAATCGAAAACCAAACCCTTACACTAACACCTAAACCTGAACCCTCACACTAACCTTAACCCCTAAACGCAAACCCCTAACACTTATCCTAACCCTCACCTAAACATAACCCTAGACCTAAACCTAACCTTAACCCTAACTCTAGCCCTAGACCTAGCCCTAGCCATAACCCTAACCCTACCCCTAACCCTAAACCTAGCCCTAGCCCTAGCCCTATTCCTAGCACTTGCCCTACCCCAAACCGTAAACCCAACCCTAAACCTAACCCTAGCCCTAAACCTAGCCCTTGACATAGGCCTAGCCCTAACTATAATCCTAACTCTAACCCTAACCCTAGCCCGAAACCTAGCTGTAGCCTTATCCCTAGCACTAACCCTTGCCCTAGACCTAATCCTAGCCCTAGCCCTAGACCTGGCCCTCAACATAGCCCTAGACCTGGCCCTGACCCTAACCCTAACCCTAAACCTAATCCTAGCCCTAGCCCTAGCACTAGGCCTAGCCCTAAATATAACCCTAGCCCTGACACTACGCTATCCTTAACCCTATCCCTAACACTAACCCAAACAACCCTAACCCCTAACACTAAAAATAACCATAACCCTAACCTTAAAAGCCCTAACCCTTAACCCTAACCCTAACATCTAAAAGTAACCCTAACCCTAATCTCAAACCCTAAGCCTAAACCTAACGCTCACTACTAAACCTAACCCTAATGCTAACCCTAACCCCTAACCCTAAACCTAATCCTAGCCCTAGCCCTAGCCCTAGAATTAAACCTAACCCTAGCCCTAACACTATCTTTAACCCTATCCCTAACACTAACTGAAACAACCCTAACCCCTAACACTAAACATAACCCTAACCCTAACCCTAACCCTAACCTTAACAACCCTAAACCCTAACTCTAAACCTAACCCCTAAAATTAACCATAACCCTAACCCGAAACCCTAAGCCTAACCCTAACACTAACTGCTAACACTAACCCTAACGCGAACCCTAACCCAAACCCTAACCCCTAACCATAAACCTAATCTTAAACCTAACCCTTAAACCTAACTCTAATCCTAACCTGAACCCTAAACAAAAACGTAACCCTAAAACTAAACGTAAAACTAACCCCAAACTCTAAATCTAAACCTTAATCCTAACCCTAACCCTAACACTAACCCTAACCCTAAACCATAACCATAACCCTAACCCTGACCCCTAACCCTAACCCTAACATTACCCATAAACCCTAATCCTAACCATAACCCCTAACCCCTAACCCTAAACATAACCCTAAAATTAACCCTAACCCTTAACCCTAACCATAACGCTAACGCTAAGACTAACACTAACAATAACCGTAACCCCTAATCCAAAACTTTTACCCTAACCCTAACCCTTACCCTAAGCCTAGCCCTAGCCCTATCCCTAACCCTAACGCTAAACCTAACCCTAACCCCTAATCCTAACCATAAGCCCTACACTAACACGAACCGTAACCCTAACACTAAACCATAACCTTAACCCTAACCCTAACCCTAATCCCAACACCTAACTCTAAACCTAAGCTTAAGCCTGGCCATAGACCTAAGCCTAACTCTAACTCCAGCCCTAACCCTAGGCCTAACCCTAGACCTAGACATAGGCCTAGCCCTAACCATAATCCTAAACCTAACCCTAAACTTACCCCGAACCATAGCCATAGCCATACCCCTAGCACTAACCATTGCCATAGACCTAACCCTAGCCCTAGCCCTAGACTTAGCCCAAAATATAGCCCTAGCCCTAGCCCTGACCCTAACCCTAACCCTAAACCTAATCCTAGCCCTAGCCCTAGTCCTAGGCCTAGCCCTAAACTTAACCCTAGCCCTAACACTAACACTATCCCTAACTCTATCCCTAACACTAACCCTAAAAACCCTAACCCCTAACACTAAAGCTAACACTAACAATAACCCTAAACTCCCTAACCCTAACCCTAACATCTAACTCTAACACTACCCCTAACCCAAATCCTAATCACTAACCCTAACCATAACCCCTAACCCTAACCCTAACACCTAACCCGAAATCTAATCATACACCTAACCCCTAAACCTAACTCTAATCCTAACCCTAACCCTAATGCTAACCCTAACCCTAAACCTTAACCATAACCATGACCCTGAACCCTAACCCTAACTCTAACATAACCCTTAAACACTAACCCTAACCCTAACCCCTAACCCCTAATGCTAACCATACCCCTAATGCTAACCATAACACCTAACCCTAACCCTAACCCTAATGCTAAGATTAACCCTAACAATAACCGTAACCCCTAATCCATAAACCTAAACCTAACCCTAACCCTTGCCCTAACCCTAGCCCTAGCCCTAGCTCTAACCCTAACACTAACCCTAACCCTAACCCCTAACGCTAACCCTAACCCCTAACACTAACACTAACCCTAACAGTAACCCTAAAACATAACCCTAATTCTAAACCTAACCCTTACCCTAACCATAACCCCAACACCTAACCCTAACCCTAACCCTAAGCCTGGCCCTAGCCCTAACTCTAAACATAATGCTAGTCCTAACTCTCACCTAACACTACCCGTAGCCCTAGCACTAGTCCTAGCCCTAACACTAACTCTAAACCTAACCCTAGCCCTAACCCTAACCCTAACCCTAGCCCTATCCCTAGCCCTAGCACAAACCCTAGCCCTAGCCCTAGCCCTAGCCCTAGACCTAACCCTAACGTAATCCTAGCCCTAGCCCTAGCCCTAACCCTATCCCTAGCCCTAACACTAGCCCTAGCCCTAGCCCTAGACCTAGCCCTAACTCTAACTCTAAACTTACTCCTAATCTTAACCCTAACTCTAACATTTAAACATAACTCTAACCCTTAACCCTAATCTTAACCCTTTACCCTAACCCTAACCCATAACCCCTAACACTAACCCCTAACTGTAAACCTTATCCTAACCCCAATCCCTAAACCTAACACTTAATGCATAACCGTAACACTAACTCCAAACTCTAACCCCTAACCCCTACCCTTAACACTAACCCTATCCCCTATCACCAAACCCCTAACCATAACCCTAACAATTAACCCTCACTGTTTAACCCGTTAAACCTCACCCTAACAGTAAACCTAACACTTAATTCTAAACTTAAGCCTATCCATTAACCCTAACTGTAAACCTAACCCTATCCCTTAACCCTAAACCCTACACTAACTTTTAAACCTAAGCCTAACCCTTAACCCTAACCCTAACATTAAACCTTAACCCTAATACTAACCCTTAATCGTAACACTAAACCTAACTCTTAACCCTAACCCTAACCTTTCACTCCAATCCTCACCCTTAACTCTAACCACAAACCCTAACCCTAAAACTTAACCATAAACCGAACCCTAATCATTAAGACTAACCCTAACACAAACACTTAACCCTAATACTAACCCTTAACCCTAACCCTAACCTTACACTTAACCCTAATCCTAAACCTTAACGTAACACCTAACCTTAAGCATAAACCTTACCCCTAACCCTAACCGTCAACACTCACCCTAACCCTTAACACTCACGCTAAACCTAACCCTTAACCCTAATCCTAACCCTTACCCCAACCCTAAACCTGACCAATATTGCTAAACCTAACACTAACCCCTAGCACTAAACCTAACCCTAAACCCTAACCCTAACCTAACACCTAACACCTAACCCTAACACTAACCCTAAACATGATCCGCAAACCCCTAACCCTAAACCTAACACTTAACCCTAAGACTAATCGTTAAACCTCACCCTAACCCTTAACACTAATCCTAACCCTAACTCTAACCATTAAACCAAACACTTCCCCTTAACCCTAACACAAATCCCTAACCCTAACCCTAACCCCTCACCCTAACCCTAACCATGAACCCCAAACCTAATTCTAACACCTAACCTTAAAAGTAACCCTTACCACTAACCCTAACGTTAACCCAAAAACTTGACCCTAACCCTAAAGCCTAACCCTAATCCTTAACCATAACACTAACCCTTAACCGTAACCCTAGTCCTGACCCTAACACTTTAACCTACCCCTAAACCAAACCCCTAACCTTAACCCTAAACCTCACCCTTAACCCTAAACCTAACCCTAAACCTTAACCCTAACACTGACCTTTAAACCTAAAGTTAACCCTAACCCTTAAATCTAATCTTAACACTTATCCATAACCATAACCCCTAGCACTAACATTAAATACTAACTCTATTCCTAACCCTAACCCTATGCCCTAAACCCAACACTTAACTCCTAACCTTAACACATACCCCAAACCCTAACCCCTAATACCTAACCCTAAAAATAACCCTAACACCTAATCCCAAACCCCTAACCCTAACCCTAACGATTAACACTCACCCTTACCCTTAACTGTAACCCTAACCCTAACACTTAATCTTAAGACTAACCGTTAACTCTAACCATAACCCTTAAGCCTAATCCTATCCCTTAACCCTAAACTTAACCCTAAGCATTAACCCTAACCCTAATCATAACACTTAACCCTAAACCTAAACCTAGCCGTTAACCCTAACACTAAACCTTAACCCTAACTCTTAACACTAATACTATCCCTTAACCCTAACCCTACCCTTTAAACCTAATCCTAATCCTTAACCCTAACCACTAACACTAACCCTAACCCTTAACACTAACCCTAACCATTAACACTCACCCTAAACCTTAACACTAACCCTAACCCTATCACTTAACCGTAATCCTTAACCCTAACCCTAACACCTATCACCTAAACATAACACCCTAACCCTTAAACTCTAACTGCTAACCCTAACACTAACCCTAACCTCTAACCACAAACCCCTAACCCTAACCATAAACGTAATTCTCACACTTCTTCCATTCTCAGAATTAAGCAAACCTACAATCGTCCCATGCCATGCGTGAAGGGAGGCTCTGCCACTGTGTCCTGCATGAAACCCGCAGGCCCATACCCAGTGTATGATAGACGGGGTTCTCAGCGACAATCCCAGCCCCCTAACCCACCACCCTAGTGCAGCCAGGACACGTGCCCTAAGTATACACAATACCCCTAAACCATAACCCTACCCCTAAGCATAACACCTAACCCTAAATCTATTGCTCACCATAACATGTAAACCTAAACCTAACCCTAATTTAATCCGGTAAACATACCTTAATGCATAATTTACCCTGACAACGACCCCTATCCCATAATTCTAACCCTAACTCCTACCCATAAGCCTAACACCTTAATGCTAACCCTTACCCTAAAGCCTAGTCCTAACCCTAAACCTAACCATAACCCAGAACCCTAATCCCTTACCCTAACACTAACATGGAACCCTGATCCTAACCGTAACCCCTAACCCTAACCGTAACCCTTAACTCTAACACTAACCGTTACCTGAACTCTTAACCTTAAATTAAACCACATACCCTAACCATATCCCTCAACCCTAAATTTAACCCTAACCGTTACCCTAACCCCATCTCTAACCCTTAACACTAAACCTAACCCTTAACACCAACCCCTAACCCTAACCCTAACACTTAACCCTAACCCTAAGCCTTACATGTAACCCTAACCCTAACCTTTAACCCTAATCCAAACCCTTAACCCTAACCCTAAAACTAACCCCTAGTCCTAACCCTAACACTAACTCCTAACCCTAAACCCAACCCTAACACCTAACCCCTAACCCTCACACTAACCCTAACCCCTAATCCCAAACCCCGACCCCTAACCTAACCCTAATTCTCAACACTTCTTCCATTCTCAGAGTTAAGCAAGCCTATACTGCAGTCATGCCATGTGTGAGATGAGGCTCTGCCTGAGTCCTGCGTGACAGGCAGGGGCCCATGCCCATGGAAAGATGGAGTGGGGTCCGTGGGTTTGTAGGCTTGCTAAACTCCAGTTTGGAAGAATTGTGATAGTCATATATAGGGTTGCTTACATTTACTTATAGAAGCAACTATTTGGTTGTGCTTTCTAGGCTTGCCTTACTCTAGTTTGGATGAAGTGGATGAGTCCTATATAGGATCGTTAGCATTGAGTTAAAGGGAGTATCTATGGGGGGGTGCTTTTTAGGCTTGCTAAACTCTAGTTTGGAAGAAGTTCGAGAGTCATATATAGGAACGATTTCATTCATTCAGAGAAAGAATTATAGGGAGTTTATTTGTAGGCTTGCTAAGCTCTACTTTGGAGGAAGTCGAGAGTCATGTATAGGAATGCTTATATTCACATAAAGCATCTATGGGGAGTGGTTTCTAGGCTTCCTAAAGTCTAGTTTGGAAAAAGGGGAAAGTCATGTATAGGAATTCTTACATTCACTTAGAGGAAGGAAGTATCTGCGGGGATTTGCAGTATTGCTAAAATCTTAGATTGGAAAAATTGCCAGAGTCATATGTAGGAATGTTAACATTCACTTAATGAAAGCAACTATCAGGGGGTTTTCCAGGTTTGCTATACTCTAGTTTGGATGAAGTGCGACACTCATATATAGGAAGCCTTACATTCACTCAGAGAAAGCAATTATGGATGGGTGCATTGTAGGCATGCTAAACTCTAGTTTGGAAAAATCTCGAGAGCTATGTATAGGAAAGCTTACAGTCACATAGAGAAAGCAACTACCGGGGGTGGTGTGTAGGCTTGTTAAACTCTAGTTTGGAAGAAGTGCCATAGTCATATATAGAAACGCTTAAATTCATTCAGAGAAAGCAGCTGTTGGGGATTGTTTTGTAGGCTTACTCAACTGTAGTTTGGAAGTAGTACGAGAGTCATATATAGGAAGGTTTACATTCACTCAGAGAAAGCAACTCTGGGGGTGCTTTGTAAGCATGCAAAACTAGCTTGTAATGCTTGCAACAGTCATACATAGGAATGCTTAAATTCACTCAGAAAAAGCAACTATGAGAGGGGTGTTTGTAGGCATGCTAATCTCTACTTTGGAAGAAGTTCAAGAGTCACATATACGAAGGCTTATATTCACTCAGAGAAAGAAACTATGGGGGGTGTTATTTTGGCATGCTAAACTCTTGTTTGGAATAAGTACGAGAGTCATATACAGGAATGCTTACATTCATGAAGAGAAAGCAACTACAGGGTGGTGTTAGGTAGGCATGCTAAACTCTAGATTGGGAGATGGTCCAAAGTCCTATTTAGGAAAAGTAACAGCCACTTAAAAAAAGGAACTGTTGGTGGGTGGTTTGTAGGCCTGAGAAACTCTACTTTGGAAGAAGTGCGAGAGTCATATATGGGAATGCTTACATTCACTCAGAGAAAGCAACGATGGGGGGTGGTTTGTAAGCAAAATAAACTATAGTTTGGAAGAAGTACTAGTCATATATAGTAACGCTTACATTAACGCAGAGAAAGCAACTATGGGGTAGTGTTTGTATGCATGCTAAACTTTAGTTTGGAGAATTTCGAGAGTCATATCTAGGGAAGCCTACAGTGACAGAGAAAGCAACACTCGGGGGGTGGTTTTTAGGCCTGCTAAACTCTAATTTCAATGAAGTGTAAGTGTCATATATGGGAACGCTTGTATTCACTCAGAGAAAGTAACAATGGGGTGGTGGTTTGTAGGCATAATGAACAGTAGTTTGGAAGAAGTAGGAGAGTCATATATATGAATGCTTACATTCACACAGAGAAAGCAACTACGGGGTGGTGTTAGGTAGGCATGGTAAACTCCACTTTGGGAGAAGACTCAAAGTCCTATTTAGGAAAGGTAACAGCCACTTAGAAAAACCAAGTGTTGGTGGGTGGTTTGTAGGCCTGCAAAACTCTATGTTGGTTGAAGCATGAGTCATATATGGGATCGTGTCCATTCACTCAGACAAAGCAACGATGGGATGGTGGTTTGTGGGCATAGTAAACTCTAGTTTGGAAGATGTACGAGTCATAACAGGAACGCTTACATTCATGCAGAGAAAGCAACTGTGGGATGGTGTTTTTTAAGTATGCTAATTGCTATTTTGGAAGAAGCTCAAGAGTAATATATAGGAAAGGTTACAGTCACTTAGAGAAAGTAACTCTCGGGGGGTGGTTTGTAGGCCTGCTAAACTCTAGTTTGGAAGAAGTACAAAAGTTATATATGGCAACGCTTACATTCACTCAAAGAAAGCAATGATGGGGTGGTGGTTTGTAGGCACATTAACCTGTAGTTTGGAAGCAGTACGAGAGTCATATATAGGAATGTTTACATTCACGCAGAGAAAGCAACTGTGGGGTGGTGTTTTCTAGGCATTCTAAACTCTAGTTTGGATGAAGTGTGGGCATCATATATAGGAAAGCTTAGAGTTACTTAGAGAAAGCAACTCTCGGGCGGTGGAATGCAGGCCTCCTAAACTCTATTTTGGTTTAAGGGTGAGACTCATATATGGGAATGCTTACATTCACTCAGAGAAAGCAATGATTGGGTGGTGGTTTGTAGGCAAACTGAACTGTAGTTTTTGGAAGAAGTACAAGAGTCATATATAGGAATGCTTACATTCACGCAGAGAAAGCAACTATGGGGCAGTGTTTGTACGCATGCTAAACTACAGTTTGGAGGAATTATGAGAGTCATATGTAGGGAAGCTTACAGTGACTTAGAGAAAGGAACTCTTGGGGACTGTTTTGTAGGCCTGCTAATCTCTACTTTCAATGAAGTGTAAGAGTCATATATGGGAACGCTTATATTCACTCAGATAAAGCAATGTTAGAGTGGTGGTTTTTAGGCATACTGAACTGTAGCTTGGACAAAGTAGGAGAATCATATATAGGAATGCTTACATTCATGCAGAGAATTCAACTATGGGGTGGTGCTTTGTAGGCATGCTATACTGTAGTTTGGAAGAAGTTTGAGAGTCTTATATAGGAAAGATTACAGTCACCTAGAGAAAGCAACTCTCTGGAGGTGGTTTGTAGGCCTGCTAAACTCTAATTTGGATAAAGTGTGAGAGTCTTATATAGGAAAGATTACAGTCACCTAAAGAAAGCAACTTTCTGGAGGTGGTTTGTAGGCCTGCTAAACTCTAATTTGGATGAAGTGTGAGAGTCATACATGGGAACGCTTATATTCACTCAGAGAAAGCAATGTCAAGGTGGTGGTTTGTAGGCATACTAAACTCTCGTTTGGATGAAGTGTGAGAGTCATACATGGAAATGCTTACATTCACTCTGAGAAAGCAACTATGGGGTGGTGTTCGGTAGGCATGCAAATCTCCAGTTTGGAAGAAGTTCAAGAGTAATATATAGGAAAACTTGAGTTACTTAGAGAAAGCAACTCTCGAGGGGTGCTTGCTAGGTCTTCTCAATTCTATTTTGGAAAAAGTATGAGAGTCCTTTATGGGAATGCTTACATTCATGCAGAGAAAGCAACTATGGGGTGGTGTTTTGTAAGCATGCTAATCTCTAGTTTGGAAGAATTTCAATAGTAATATATAGGAACGCTTACAGTCACTTAGAGAAAGCAACTCTCCGGGGGTGGTTTGTAGGCCTGCTAAACTACTTTGGAAGAATTGCGAGAGTCATATATGGGAACACTTACATTCACTCAGAGAAAGCAACGATGCGGTGGTGCTTTGTAGGCATCCTAAACTCTAGTTTGGAAGAAGTATGAGTCGAATATAGGAATGCTTACATTCACGCAGATAAAGCAACTTTCTCTGAGTGAATATAAGCGTTGTCATATATGACTCTTACACTTCATTGAAAATAGAGTTTAGCAGGCCTACAAACCACTGCCCGAGAGTTGCTTTCTCTAAGTGACTGTAAGCTTTCCTATATATTACTCTTGAACTTCTTCCAAACTACAGAGTAGCATGCCTACAATACATCACCCCATAATTGCTTTTTCTGTGTGAATGTAAGTGTTCCTATATATGTCTCTTGTACTTCTTCCAAACTAGAGTTTAGTATGCCTACAAACCACCACCCCATGATTGCTTTCTCTGTGTGAATGTAAGTGTTCCTATATATGACTCTTGTACTTCTTCGAAACTAGAGTTTAGTATGCCTACAAACCACCACCCCACGATTGCTTTCTCTGAGTGAACGTAGGTGTTCCCATATATGACTATCGCAATTCTTCCAAACTGGAGTTTAGCAAGCCTACAAACCCACGGACCACACTCCATCTTACCATGGGCATGGGCCCCTGCCTGTCACGCAGGACTCAGGCAAGCCTCATCTCACACACTGCATGGCTGGAATGTAGGCTTGCTTAACTCTGAGAATGGAAGAAGTGTTGAGAATTAGGGTTAGGGTTAGGGGTCAGGTTTTGGGGTTAGGGGTTAGGGTTAGTGTGAGGGTTAGGGGTTAGGTGTTAGGGTTGGGTTTAGGGTTAGGGGTTAGTGTTAGGGTTAGGAGTAGGGGTTAGTGTTAGGGTTAGGGTTAAGGGTTAGAATTGGGGGTTTAAAGGTTAGGGTTAGGGTTACGTGTAAGCGTTAGGGTTAGGGTTAAATGTTAGCATTACAGTCAGGGTTAAGGGTTAGGGTGAGGGTTTATGGTTAGGGTTACGGTTAAGGGCTAGGGTTAGGGTTAGAGGTTAGTGTTAAGCGTTAGGTTTAGTGTTAAGGGTTAGTGATAGGGTTAGGGTTAACTGTTACGGTTAGGTTTAGGTTTGAGGGATAGGGTTAGGGTTTTTGGTTTAGTTTTAGGGTCAGGGTTAAGTGTTCTGGTAAGGGTTAGTGTTAGAGTTAAGGGTAATGGTTAGGGTTAGGTGTTAGTGTTAGGATCGGGGTTCCAGGTTAGTGTTAGGGTAAGGGGTTAGGGTTAGCGTTATGGGTTAGGGTTAGGTTTAGGGTTAGTTCTAGGCTTTAGGGTAATGGTTAGGGTTTCGGTGTTACGTTTATGGGTAGTAGTTATGGTTAAAATTATGAAATAGAGGTTGTTGTCAGGGTAAGTCATTCATTAAGGTAAGTTTATGGGATTAAATTTAGGGTGAGGGTTAGGTTTACGTGTTATGGTGAGTAATAGTTTTTGGGTTAGGTGTTATGTTTTGGGGTAGCGTTATGAGTTACGGGTAGTGTTTATGCTTAGGACACGGGTCCTGGCTGCACTAGGGTGGTGAGTTACCTGGCTGAGATTGTTGCCGGAAAACCCCTCTATTGTACGCTGGGTATAGGCCCGTGGGTTTCATGCAGGACACAGTGGCAGAGCCTCCTTTCACTCATGGCATGGGAAGATTGTAGGCTTGCTTAACTCTCAGAATGGAAGAAGTGTGAGAATTACGGTTATGGTTAGGGTTAGGGGGTTGCGGTTAGGGGTTAGTGTTAGTGTTAGAGTTAGGGGTTAGAGGTTAAGGGTTAGGGTTAGTGTTATGTTTAGGCGGTAGCTGTTAGGGTTAGGGTTAAGGATTAGGGTTAAATGATAGGGTTAACGTTAGCATTAAGGTTTAGGGTGAGTGTTAACGGTTAGAATTAGGGTTAAGGGTTTGTGTTAGTGTTAGTGGTTATGGTTAGGTTTAGGCTTAAGGGTCTGGGTTAGGGTTAGGGTTAACGTTTAGGGTTAAGTTTAGGGTTAAGAGTTAGGGTTAGGGTTAAGTGTTAGGGTTAGGGTTAGGGTTAACGGTTAGGGTTAAGGGTTAGTGTTAGGCTTAAGGATTAGGGTTACGGTTAACTGTTAGTCTTAGGGTTAAGTGTTAGTGTTAGGTTTAGGGTTATGGGTAAGGGTGAGTGTTAACGGCTGGGTGAGGGTTATGGGTTTGGGATTACGGTTAGGGTTATTGTTAGGGTTAGATGTTATGGGTTAGGGTTTGAGGTAAGTGTAAGGGTTAGGGTTTAAGTGTTAGGTTTAGGGCATAGGGTTAGTGTTAGGATTAGGGTTAGGTTTTAGTGTTAGTTTTAAGGGTTAGGGTTAGGGTTAAGGTTTAAGATTAGATTTAATGGTTAAGGTTAACATTAGGTTTAAAGTTTAGTGTTAGGGTTAACATTTACAGTTAGGTTTAGAGTTAAGGGTGAGGTTTAGGGTTAAGGTTAGGGGTTTGTTTTAGAAGTAGGTTAAAGTGTTAGAGTTAGGACTAGGGTTAGTGTTAAGGGTTAGGGTTAGGGTTAAGGTTTAAGATTAGATTTAACGGTTAAGGTTAACATTAGGTTTAAAGTTTAGTGTTAGGGTTAACATTTACAGTTAAGTTTAGTGTTAAGGGTGAGGTTTAGGGTTAAGGTTAGGGGTTTGTTTTAGAAGTAGGTTAAAGTGTTAGAGTTAGGAATAGGGTTAGTGTTAAGGGTTAGGGTGAGGGTTAACGGTTAGGGTTAGAGTTAAGGGTTAGGGTTAGATTTTAGGGTTAGGGTTAAGTTTTCGGTTAGCGTTAGGGTTAACGTTAAGGGTTATTTTTAAGGTTAGGTGTTAGAGTTTGGTTTTGAGTTCATGGTTAGTGTTAGGGTAAAGTGTTAGTGTTAGGGTTAGGGGTTTGGGTTAGGGATAGGGTTAAGGGGCAAGGTTAGGTTTAATGGTTAGTATTAGGGTTAGGATTAGGGTTAAGGGTTAGGCTGAGGTTTAATGGTTAGTTTTAGGGTTAAGTGTTAGGGTTAGGGTTAGGGATTTGCGGATAGTGATTAGTGTTTGTGTGAGGGTTAGGGGTTATTTGTTAGGGTTAGCATTAGGGTTTAGATTCAGGTTTAGGGCTAGGGGTTAGTGTTAGTGTTAGGACTAGGGGTTAGAGTTAGGGTTAGGTGTAAGTGTTAGGATTAGGGTTAAGGGTTAGGGTTAGGGTTACAGTTAAGTGTTAGGGTTAGGGTTAAGTGTTAGGGTTAGTATGAGTGTTAAGGAATAGCGTGAGTGTTGACAGGTAGGGTTGGGATAAGGTTTACGGTTAGGGTGAGGTGTTAAGTTAAGGTTTAGGATTAGGGTTAAGGGTAACGTTAATAGGGTTAAGGTTTAGTATTACGGTTAACTGTTTGTGTTAGGGTTAGGCTTAATGGTAAAGGTTACATTTATGGTTAAGTGTTACGTTTAGGGCTTGTGGTTAGGGTTAAGAGTGAGGATTAGGGTTAAGGGTTAGGTTTATGGTTAGGGTTAAGGGTTAGTATTAGGGTTAAGTTTTAGTGTTCGGGTTAGGGTTAAAAGTTAGGGTTAGGTTTAACGGTTAGAGTAGGGTTTAGGGTTAAGCAATAGGGTTAGGTTTATGGTTAGGGTTAACAATTAGGGTTAAGTTTAGGGTTAAGTGTTAGGTTTAAGAGTTAGGGTGAAGTTTAACAGTTAGTCTTAGGGTTAATTGTTAGGGTTAGGGTTAGAGCTTTGGTGATAGCGGATGAGGTTCGTGTTAAGGGTGGGTGTTAGGGGTTAGTGTTTTGGGTTAGTATTAGGAATAGGGGTTAAGTGTTAGGTTTAGGGGTTAGGGTTAGGTTAGGTTTACAATTAGGTGTTAGTGTTAGAGTTACAGATTAGGGTTAGTGTAAAGGGTTAAGATTAGGGTTAATGGTTAGGATTAAATGTTAGGGTTCGGGTTCGGGTTAGGGTTAGATTTAGGGTTAGGGCTGGGGCTAGCCCTAGGGCTAGGGCTAGGGTTTGGGTTAGGGCTAGGGCTAGGGCTAGGGCTAGGGCTAGGGCTTGGTTTAGGGCTAGGGTTAGGGTTAGGTTCAGATCACTGAAGCAAGGCAGGATCAGAACCAATCAACTCTTCCCAAAGTTCCCCAAAACTCACCCCTACAACATCCCTAGCCCTCCAGGGTCTTGACTCTTCCCCTCTGGGCCCCTGTCACGTTTGTTAAACTTTAGGTTTAGGTTTAGGTTTAGGGTTAGTGTTAGGGCTAGGGTTAGGTTTAGGGGTAATGGTTAGGGTTAGGGGTAGGGGTAGCATTTAGAGTTATGGTTAGGTTAAGGGTTAGGGTGAGCTTTAAGGGTTAGTCTTAGGGTTAAGTTTTAGGGTTAGGGTGAAAAGTTTGTGGTTAAGTGTTAAGGTTATTGTAAGGGTTAGGTGTTAGAGGTTAGGGTTTGTGGTTAGTGTTCGGGTTACTGGTTAATTGTTAGCTTTAGGGATTTGGGTTTGGGTTAGGTTTAGGAATAGGGGTTAGTGTTAGCATTAAGGATTAGGGTTAGGGTTAAAGGTTAAAATTAGAGTTAACTGTTAGTGTTAGGATTAGGTTTAAATGTTAGTGTTAGGGTTAACTTTGACAGTTAGGTTTAGGGTTAAAGTTGAGCTTTAGGTTTAAGGTTAGGGGTTAGGCTTATGGTTAAGTGTTAGGGTCCGGATTAGGTTTAGGGTTAAGTTTTATGGTGAGGGTTAACGGTAAGGGTTAGGGTTAAGTGTTATGTTTAGGGTTTAGGGTTAGGTTTAAGGTTTTGTGATAGCATTAGGTTTACAGTTAAGGGTTATGGTTAGGGGTAGGTGTTAGGGTTAGGTTTAAGGTTTCGTGTTAGCATTAGGTTTACTGTTAAGGGTTATTTTTAGGGGTAGGTGTTAGGGTTACGTTTACGGTTCATGGTTAGTGTTAGGGTTAGGGGTTAGTGTTAGGGTTAGTTTTAGGTCTAGGCGTTAGGTTAAGGATTAGGGTTAGGGTTAGGTGTTGGTGTTGGGTTTGTAGTTGGGTTTTGCCTGGGGATTCGGGTTGAGGTTATGGTTAGAATTAGGGTTAGGGTTTGGGGTTGTGGTTGTCGTTAGGTTTGTGCTTAAGGTTAGCTATAGGAGTTATCCTTAGGGTTGGGGTTAGGTTTTGGGGTTAGGGTTAGGGATAGTGTTATGGTATGGTTAGGGTTAGTGTTAGGCGTTAGGGTAAGTATTACAGTTAGGATTTAGAGTTAGGGTTAGGGTTAGTGTTAGGATTAGAGTTAGGAGTTAGGGGTTAGGGTTAGGAATTGGGTTAGGGGTTAAGCTTAGGGTTAAGGTTAGGCTTAGGGGCTAGGTTTAAGATTAGGGTTGGGGTTAGGGTTAGGGTTAGGGGTTAAGGTTAGGGTTTGTAGTAAGGGTTAGGCTTAGGGTTAGGGGTTAGGGTTAGTGTTAGTGTTAGGTGTTAGTGTTACGATTAAGGATTAGGGGTTTTAGTTAGGGTTAGGGTTATGAGTAAGGTTAGGGTTACCTTTAGGTTTATGGCTTAGGATTACGCTTAGGTTTAGGTGTTAGGGTTATGGTTAGGGTTTGGGGTTAGTGTTAGGGTTAGGGTTAGTGGTTAGGGTTAGGGTTAAATGTTAGGATTAGAGTTGGAGTTAGGGTCAGGGGTTAGTGTTAGGGTTAGCTTTAGTGTATGGTTAGGGTTAGGGTAAGGATTTAGGGTTAAAACTTAGGGTTAGGATTTAGAGTTATGGTTAGGTTTAGTGTTAGGGTTAGTGTTACGTGTTAGGGGTTAGGGTTTGGGGTTAGGGGTTAGGATTAGGGTTAAGGTTAGGGTTAGGATTAGGCCTTAGTGTTAGGCTTAGCGTTAGGTTTAGGGGTTAGGTTTCGGGTTACAGTTAAGGGTTATGTTAGGGTTTTCTGTTACAGTTAGGGTTTTAATTAGGGTTTGTGGTTAGAGTTAGGGTTGGGCTTTGATGTTAGGGTTAGTGTTAGGGATTAGGGATTCTCGGTGTGGTTAAGGTTAGGCGTAAACTTAGGGTTAGGATTAGGGTTAGGGGTTAGGATTAGGGTCAGGTTTAGAGGTTAGTGTTAGGGTAAGGGTTTGGGGTAGGGTTAAGGTTAGGGTTAGGGGTTATGCTTAGGGTTAAAGGTTAGAATTAGGATTAGGATGAATTGTCATGGTGAAGTTTATTAGTTTTTTGTGTTAACGATTAGGGTTATAGGTTATGTTTAGCGTTAAGTTTTCGGCTTAGCGTTAGGTTTAGAGTTAAGTGTTATGGTTCCGGTTATGGGGTGACGGTTAGGTTTAGGTTTCAGGTTTAGTGTTAGCGTTAGGGGTTAAAGTTAGGAATATGGTTAGGGTTAAGTGTCAGCATTACGGTTAGGGCTTCGTGAAAGTGTAAGGGTTTAGGTTTAGGGTTATGTTTAGGGTTAGGCTGATGCTAAACCTACGTAACAATATACTAGGGCTGATGCTAACCCTAACCTTAACACTATCCTAAGGCTAACGCGAACCCTAACACTAACACTATTTTGGGCTGATACTAACCCTAACCCTAACACTATCCTAAGGCAAACGGGAACCGTAACACGAACCCTAACACTATCCTAGGGCTGACGCTAACCAGAACCCTAACCCTAACACTATCCCAGGTCTGATGCTAACCTTAAAACTAACTCTATCCTAAGTCTAACGTAAAAAATAACCCTAACAATAAAACAATCCTAGGACTGATGCTAACACTAACACTAACTCTATCCTAAGGATAACGTGAACCCTAACCCTAACCCTAACACTATCCTAGGGCTCATGCTAACGCTAACACTATGCTAAGGCTAAGGGAAACCCTACACTAACCCTAACACTATCCTAGGGCTGATGCTAACCCTAATCGTAACACGAAAACTATCAAAGGGCTGCTGCTAACCCTAACCGTAACACTATCCTAAGGTTACCGTGAACCCAAACCCTAACCCAAACACTATCCTAGGGCAGATGTTAACCATAACCCTAACCCTAACCCATGGCTAATGCAAACCCTAACCCTAACCTTAACACTATCCTAGGGCTGATGCTAACCCTAATCCTAAAACTATCCTAAGGCTAACAGGAACACTAACCCTAACGCTAAAACTATCCAAAAGCTGATGGTAACCCTAACTCTAACTCTATCCTAAGGTTAAAGCGAACCCTAACACTAACCCTACCACTAAACTAAGGCAGACGCTAACCCTAACCCTAACATTATCTTAAGGCTAACGCGAACCCTAACTGTAAACATAACACTATCCTAGGGCAGCTGCTAACCCTAACTGTAACACTATCCTGAGGCTAACGTGAACCATAAACCTAAACCAAACACTATCCTAGGGCTGATGCTAACCGTAACCCTAACTGTATCCTAATGCTAACCCAAAACCGAACAATAACCTTAACACTACCCTAGGGCTGATGCTAACCATAATCCTAACAATATCCTAAGGCTAACACAAACACTAACGCTAAGCAAAAAATGATCCTAAGGCTGATGCTAACCCTTACCATAATTCTATCCTAGGCTAATGCGAACCTTAACACTAACCCTAACACTATCCTAAGGCTGATGATAACCCTAACCCTAACAATATCCTAAGGCTAACGAGAACCATAATACTAACACTAACACTATCCTCAGGCTGATGCTAACCCTAAATCTAACACTAACACTATCCTAGGGCTGATGCTAAGCCTAACCCTAACACTATTCTAAGGGAAACGCGAACCCAAACCCTAACCCTAACACTATCCTAGTGCTGTTGGTAACCCTAACCTTAACACTATCCTAAGGCTAACGCAAACCATAACCCTAACCTTAACAGTAACCTAGGGCTGAAGCTAATCCTAACCCTAGCACTATGCTAAGGCTAACGCGAACCCTAACCCTAACCCTAACACTATCCTAAGGGTGATGCTAACGCTAACCCTAACACTGTCCTAAGGCTAACGGGAAACATAACCCTAAACCTAACACTATCTTAAGGCTGACGCTAACCCTAAACCTAACTCTATCCTAAGGCTAATGCGAACCCTAACTATAACCCCAACACTATCCTAGGGCTGATGCTAACCCTAACCGTAACCCTAACACTATCAAAGGGCTGCTGCAAACCCTAGCAATAACACTATCCTGAGGCTAAAGCGAACCCTAATCCTAACCCAAAAGTATCCTAGGGCTGATGCTAACCCAATTCATAACTCTATCCAAAGTCTAAAGTGAACCCTAAACATAACCCGAACACTATCCTAGGGTTAATGCTAACCCTAACCCTAACACTATCCTAAGGCTAACGTGAACACTAACCCTAACCCTACCACTAAACTAAGGCTGATGCTAACCCTAACCCTAACACTATTTAAGGCTAACGCGAACACTAAATGTATCCCTAACACTATGATAGGGCTACTGCTAACCATAACTGTAACACTATCCTAAGGCTAACGCGAACCCTAACCCTAACACAAACACTCTCCTAGGGCTGATGCAAACCCTAACCCTAACCGTATCCTAAGGCTAACGGGGACCCTAACCCTAACCTTAACACTATCCTAGGGCTGAGGCTAACCCTAACTCAAACAATATGCTAAGACTAACGCGAATACTAACCCTAAACATAACACTATCCTTACGTAGATACTAACCCTTTCCCAAACTCTATCCTAAGGCTAATGCAAACCCTAACCATAACCGTAAGACTATGCTAAGGCTGATGCTAACCCTAAACCTAACACTATCCTAAGGCTAACACGAACCATAATTCTAACACTAACGCTATCCTAAGACTGATGCTACCCCTAACCCTAACCCTAACACTGTCTTTGGACTGATGCTAAACGTAACCCTAACACTATCCTAAGGCTAAAGCGAACCCTAACCCTAACCATAACACTCTCCAAGGGCTGATGCTAACTCTAACACTAATACTCTTATAAGAGTAACGCGAACCCAAACCCTATCCCTAACGCTATGCTAAGGCTAATGACAACACTAACCCTAACCCTAACACTATCATAGGGCTGATGCTAACCCTAACCGTAACACTATCCTAATGCTAACACAAACGCTAATCCTAACCCTAACACTATCCTAAGGCTCATGCTAACCCTAACCCTAACTGTATCCAAAGGCTAACACGAATCATAACCCTTACCCAACACTATCCTAAGACTGACGCTAACCCGAAACCTAACACTATTCTAAGGCTAAGGTGAACCCAAACCCTAACCGTAACACTATCCTAGGGCTGATGCTAACTCTAACTCTAACACTATCCTAAGGCTAACCAGAACCATAACCATATCCTTAACACTAACCTAAGGCTGATGCTAACCCTAACCCTAACCCTACCCCTCTCCTAGGGCTGATGCTAACCCTAACCTTAACACTATCGTAAGGCTAACGAGAACCCTAACCCAAACCCTAACATTATCCTAGGGCTGATGCTAACCCTAACCCTAACACGATTCTAAGGCTAATGGGAACACTCACCCTAACCCTAACACTACCCTAGTGTGGATGCTAACACTAACCCTAACCCTGACATTATCCTAGCGCTCATGCAAACCCTAACCCTAACTCTATCCTAAGGCTAACGCGAACCCTAACACTAACCCTAACACTATCCTAAAGCTGATGATAACCCTAACCCGAATACTATCCTAAGGCTAACGTGAACACTAACACTAACACTTACACTATCCTACGGCTGATGCTAACCCTAACCCTAACTGTATCCAAAGGCTAACGCGAACCCCACCCGTAACCCTAACACTATCCTAAGGCTGATCCTAACAGTAACCCTAACACTATCCTAAGGCTAACGCGAACCCTAACCCTAACACTAACACTATCCCAGGGCTGATGCTAACCCTAATCCTAACAATACCTTAAGGCTAAAAGGAACCCTAACCCTAGCCGTAACACTTTCCGAAGGCTGATGCTCACTCTAACCCTAACCCTACACTATGCTAGGGCTGATGCTAACCGTAACCCTAACACTATCCAAAGGCTAACGCAAACCCTAACTCTAAACCTAACCCTATGCTAGGGCTGATGCTATCAGTAACGTAACCCTAACACTATCCTGGGGCCGATGATAACCCTATTCTAAACACTATAATAGGGCTGTTGCTAACCCTAACCCTAACAGTATCCTAATGCTAACGCGAACCCTAACCTTAACCCTAACACTATTCTAGGGCTGATGGTCACCATAACCCTAACAATATCAAAAGGCTAATGCGAGCCCTAACCCTAAAAGTAACACTATCCTATGGCTGATGCTAACCCTATCCCTAACACTATCCTAAGGCTAACTCGAACACTAACCCTAACCCTAACACTATCCTAATGCTGATGGTAACCTTAACCCTAAATTTACCCTAAGGCTAACGCGAATACTAACCCTAACACTAACATTATCCTACGGCTGATGCAAATCCTAACCCTAAATCTGCCATAAAATTAAGGCGAACCCTAACCGTAACACCAACACAATCTTAGGGCTGAAGCTAACCCTAACTCTAACACTAACCTAAGGTTGACGTGAACCGTAGACCTAACCATAACACCATCCCAGGGCTGATGCTAACCCTAAACCTAACACAATCCTAGGGCTAACGTGAACCCTAAACCTAACACTAACCCTATCCTACGGTTGATGCTAACCCTAACAGTAACACTATCTTAAGGCTAACGCGAACAATAACCCTAATCCTAACACTTTTCTACGGCTGATGGTAACGTGAACGCTAACTCTATCCTAAGGCTAACGCAAACCCTAACCCTAACCCTAACACTATCCTAAGTCTGATGCTAACCCTAAAGCTAACAGTATCCTAAGGCTAACGCGAACCCGAACCTTAACCCTATTACCATAATAAGACTGATGGTAACCGTAACCATATCCCTAACACTATCCTACGGCTGATGCTTATCCTAAACCTAACATTATCCTAAGGTTAACGCGAACAATAACCCTAAACCTAACAGTATCCTAGGGCTGAAGTTAACCCTAGCCCTAACGCTATCCTAAGGATAATGTGAACATTAACCCTTACGCTAACACTATCGTAGGGCTGAGGCTAAACCTAACCCCAAACCTAAGAGTATCGTAGAAATGATGCTAACCCAAAACGTAACACTATCCTAAGGCTAACATGAACACTAACCCTAACCCTATCACTATCCAAAGGCTGATGTTAACCCTTACTCTAACCCTAACACTATCATAGGGGTGATGCTAACCCTAACAGTAACTCTATCCTAAGGCTAACACGAAGCCTAACCCTAACCCTAACACTATCAAAGGGCTGATGCAAACCCCAAAACTAACTCTATACTAAGGATAACGCGAACACTAACCCTAACGGTAACACTATCCTATGGCTGATGCTAACACTAACCCTAACCCTAACACTATCTTAGGACTGATGCTAACCCTAATCCTAACACTATCCTAGGGCTGATGCTAACCCTAACACTAACCCTAACACTATCATAGTGCTGATGCTAACCCTAACCCTAACACTAGCACTATCCTACAGCTGATGCTAACCCTAAACATAAGACTATCCTAGGGCTGATTATAACCGTAACCCTAATACTAACACTATCCTAGGGCTGATGCTAACCCTAACCCTAAGAAAATCCTAAGGCTCACGTGAACTGTAATGCTAAAACTAACACTATCCTATGGCTGATGATAACCCTAACCCTAAAATTATCCTACAGTGGAGGCTAACCCTAACCCTAACCCTAATGTTATCCTAGGGATGATGCTAACCCTGACCCTATCCCTAACAGTATCGTAGGGCTGATGCCAACAAAAACCCTAACAGTTTCCTAGGGCTTATTCTAACCATAACGCTACCCCTAACACTATCCTAGGGCTGATGCTAACCCTAACACTAATCCTAACACTATCCTAGGGCTGATGCTAACCCTAACCTTAACAATATCCTAAAGCTAATGCGAACTGTAAGGCTAACACTAACACTATCCAAGGGCTGATGCTAACCCTCAACCTAACACTATCCTAGGGCTGAGGCTAACCCTAACCATAACCCTAACAGTATACTAGGGCCGATGCTAACTCTAACCCTAACACTATCCTTGGGCTGATGGTAACCCTAAACCTAACACAATCCTACATATGATGTTAACGTAACCCTAACCCTAACACTATCCTAGGACTGATGCTAACCCTAACCCTAACCCTAACACTATCCAAGGTCTCATGCTAACCGTAACAGTAACACTATCTTAAGGCTGAATCTAACTGAAACACTAACGCTAACACTATCTTAGGTCTCATCCTAACCCTACCCCTAACCCTAACACTATCCTAGGGCTGATGCCAATCCAAACCCTAACAATGTCTTAAGGCTAACGCAAACCGTAACCCTAACACTAACATTATCCTAGGGCTGTTGCTAACTCTAAAAATAACACTATACTAGGTCTGATGCTAACGCTAACTCTAACCCTAGCACTATCCTAGAGCTGATGCTAACCCTAGTCCTAACACTAACCAACGGATGATTCTAACCATAACCCTAACCCTAACAGTAATCTGGGGAAAATGCTAACCCAATCCCTAATAATATCCTAAGGCTAACGCGAACTGCAACACTAACCTTATCACTATCCTAGGGCTGATGCTAATCCTAACTGTAACACTATCCTAGGGCTGATGCTAACCTTAACCCTAACCATAACCCTATCCTAGGGCTGATGTTAACCCTAACCCTAACATTAACGCTATCCTAGGGCTGATGGTAACCCTAGCACTAACAATATGCAAAGGCTAACGCGAACTGTAACCCTAACACTAACACTCTCCTAGGGCTTATGCTAAACCTTACCCTAACACTATCATAGGGCCGAGTCTAACCGTAACCCTAACACGAACACTATCCTAGGACTGATGCTAACCCTTACCCTAACACTAACACTATTCTAGGGGTGATGCTAAACAAAACACTAACAATATCCTAAGGCTAACGCGAACTGTAACCCTAACAATAACAGTATCCTAAGAATGACGGTAACACTAACCCTGACACCATGTTAGGTCTGATGCTAACCCTAACCCTAACACGAGCCTAGGGATCAGGCTAACCCTAACCCTAACCCTAACACTATCCTAGGGCTGATGTTTACCCTAACCCTAACCCTAACACTATCCTAGGGCTGACGCTAACCCTAACCCTAACCCTAATCCTAACACTATCCTCGGGCTGGTGCTAACCCTAACCCTAACCCTAACACTATCCTAGGGCTGATGCTAACCCTAACCCTAACACTATTCTACGGCTGATGCTAACCCGATCCTTAACACTATCCTAGGGCAGATGCTAACCTTAACCCTAAACCTAACACTATCCTTGAGCTGATGCTAACCCTAACACTAATGCTAACACTATCCTAGGGCTGATGCTATCCAAAACCCTAACCCTAACACTATCCTAGGGCTGATGCTAACCCTACCCTAACGCTATCCTAGGGCTGAGGCTAACCCTAACCCTAAGCCTATCACTAGCCTAGGTCT
Organism: Lemur catta; assembly: GCF_020740605.2. Classification (NCBI taxonomy): domain Eukaryota; kingdom Metazoa; phylum Chordata; class Mammalia; order Primates; family Lemuridae; genus Lemur; species Lemur catta. Next base: position 102,758,366 of record NC_059135.1, read on the forward strand.
GATGCTAACCCTAACGCTAACCTGAGCACTATCCTAGGGCTGATGCTAACCCTGACCTTAACACTATCCCAGGGCTGATGATAACCATAACACTACTCTGAACACTATCCTAGGGCTGATGCTAACCCAAACATAACACTATCCCAGGGCTGATGCTAACCCTAACCTTAACCCTAACACTCTCCTAGGGCTGATGCTAACCCTATCCCTGACAATATCCTAAGGCTAACGTGATCTGTAACCCTAACCCTAACACTGTCCTAGGGCTCATGCTAACACTAACCCTAACACTATGCTAGGGCTGATTCCAACCTAACCCTAACACTAACACTGTGCTAGGTGTGATGCTAACGCTAACCATAACCCTAACACTACCCTAGGGATGATCTTTACACTAACCCTAACACTATCCTAGGGCTCATGCTAACACTAACCCTAACACTATCCTAGTGTGGATGCTAACCGAAACCCTAACCCTAACACTATCCTAGGGCTGATGCTAACTCTAACCCTAACAGTATACTAGGACTAATGCTAACCCTAAGCCTAACCCGAACAGTATCCCAGGGCTGATGCTAACCCTAACTCTTACCCTAACACTATCTTAGGGTTGATGCTAACCCTAACCCTAACCCTAACATTATCCTATGGCTGATGATAACCTAACCATAATAGTATCCTAGGGCTAATGCTAACCCTAAACCTAACTCTAACACTATCCCGGGGCTGATGCTAACCCTAACCATAAATGTATCAGTATCCTAGGGCTGATGATAACCCTACCCATAACACTATCCTAGGGCTGATGCTCACCCTTACAATAACCCTAACACTATCCTACTCCTGATGCTAACCATAACCCTAACAGTGTCCTAGGACTAATGCTAACCCTAACCCTAACACTATCCTTGGGATGATGCTAATGCTAACCCTAACCCTAACACGATCCTAATGCTGATGCTATCCCTATCCATAACCCTAACACTATCCTAGGGCTGATGCTAACCCTAATTCTAACCCTAACACTATATTAGGAGTGATGGTAACCCTAACCCTAAGACTATCAGAGGGCTGATGCTAACCCTAAACCTAACCCTAACACTATCCTAGGGCTGATGCTAACCCTAACCCTAAGACTATCCTAAGGCTGATGATAACTATAACGCTAACACTAACACTATCCTAGGGCGGATGCTAACGCTAACCCTAACACTATCCTAGGGCTGATGCTAACCCTAACGCGAACCCTAAAACTGTCCTAGGGCTGACGCTAACCCTAACCATAACACTATCCTAGGGCTGATGCTAACCCTATCCCTAACCCTAACACTAACCTAGGGCTGAAGCTAACCATAACACTAACACTATTTCTAACGTAGGGATGAGGCTAACGGAAACCCTACCCCTGAGACTCTCCTAGGGCTGATGCTAACCCTAACCCTAACACTGTCCTAGGCCTGAGGGTAACCCTAACCCTAACCCTAACACTATCTTACGGCTGATGCTAACCCTAACCGTAAACCTAACACTATCTTAGTGCTGATGCTAACCCTAACTCTAACCCTAACACTATCCTAAGGCTGATGCTAACCCTAACCCTAACATTATCCTAGGGTTGATGCTAACCCTAAGCCTAACCCTACCACTATCCTAGGGCTGATGCTAACCCTAACACTATCCTACGGCTGATGCTAACTATAACGCTAACTCTAACACTGTCCTAGGGCTGATGCTAACCCTAACCCTAACCCTACCACTATCCTCGGGCTTATGCTAACCCTAAACCTAACCCTAACACTATCTTAGGACTGACGCTAACCCTAACCCTAACACTACCCTTTGGCTGATGCTAATGCTAACCCTAACCTGTATACTGTCCTAGGACCCATGCTAACACTAACCCTAACACTATCCTAGGGCTGATGCTAACCCTAACCCTAACCCTAACACTACCCTGGGGCTTATGCTAACGCTAACCTTTACCCTAACACTATCCTAGGGGTGATGCTAACCCTAATTATAACCCTACCACTATATTAGGACTGATGGTAACCCTATCCCTAATACTATCCTAGGGCTGATGCTAACCCGAACCCTAAACCTAACACTATCCTAGGGCTGATGCTAACCCTAACCCGAAACCTAACAGTATCTTAGGGCTGATGCTAACCCTCACCCTAACAATAACACTATCCTACGGCTGATGCTAACCCTAATTCCAACCATAACACTATATTAGGGCTAATGCCTAGCCTAATCATAATATCCTAGGGCTGATGCTAACTCTAACCCTAAACCTAACACCATCCTTGGGCTGTTGCTAACCCTAACCCTAACCCTAACACTATCCTAAGGCTGATGCTAGCCCGAACCCTAACCTGAACACTATCCTATTGCTGATGCTAACACTACCCTAACACTATCCTAGGACTCATGCTAACCTTAACCCTAACCCTAACACGATGCTACGGCTAATGCTAACACCAGCCTTAAAACTAACACTATCCTAGGGTGATGCTAACCCTAACCCTAACACTATCCTAGGGATGATGCTAACACTAACTCTAACACTAACACTATCCTAGGGCTGATACTAACCCTAACCCTAACACTATCCTATGGCTGATGCTAAGCCTAACCCTAACCTAACACTATTTTAGGGCTGGTGCTAACCCTAACCCTAATAGTCTCCTAGGGCTCATGCTAACCCTCACACTAACCCAAACACTAACCTAGCACTGATGCTAACCCTACCCCTAAGTCTAACTCTATCCTATGGCTGAGGTTAGCCCTAACCTTAACCCTAAGACTCTCCTAGGGTTGATGCTAACCCTAACCCCAACACTATCCTAGGCCTGATGCTAACCCTAACCCTAACCCTAACACTATCCTAGGGCTGATGCTAACCGTAATCCTAATGCTTTACTAGGTCTGATGCTAACTTTAACCCCAACCCTAACACTATTCTAGGGATGATGTTAGCCCTAACATTAACAATATTCTAAGGCTAAAGCGAACTGTAACCCTAACCCTAACACTATCCTAGGGCTGATGCTAACCCTAATGCTAGCCGTAACACCATCCTAGGGCTGAGGCTAACCCTAACCCTAACACTATCTTAGGGCGGTTGCTAACCCTAAGCCTAACCCTAACACTATCCTAGGGCTGATGCTAACCCTAACAATAACCCTAAGAGTATCCGAGGGCTGATGCTAACCCTAAACCTAACACTATGCTAGGGTGGATGCTCTCCCATACCCTTACCCTCACACTATCGTAGGGCTGAAGCTAACCCTAACGCTAACACTATCCCAACTGATGCTAATATTAACCCTAACACTAACGCTATGCTAGGGCTGATGCTAACCCTAACCCTAACACTAACACTATATCAGTGCTGATGGTAACCCTAACTCTAACCCTAACACTACACTAGCGCTGACGCTAACCCTAACCCTAACCGTAACACTATCCTAGGGCTGATGCTAACCCTAACCGTAACACTAACAGTATCCGAGGGCTTATGCTAACCCTAACGCTAACACTATGCTAGGGCTGATGCTCACCCATACCCTAACCCTAACACTATTGTACAGCTGATGTTAAGCCTAACCCGAACAGTATCCTACGGCTGATGCTAACACTAACCCTAACCCTACCACTATCCTCGGGCTGTTGCTAACCCTAACCCAAACCCTAACTCTATCCTAGGACTGACGATAACCCTAACCCTAACACTGTCCTAGGGCTGATGCTAACCCTAACCCTAACCCTAAAACTGTCCAAGGACTGATGCTAAAAGTAACCCTAACACTATCCTAGGGCTTTTGGTAACCCTAACCCTAACCCGAACACTACCCTAGGGCTGATCCCAACGCTAACCATAACCCTAACACTATCCTAGGGCTGATGCTAACCCTTATTCTAACAATATCCTAGGGCAGAGGCTAACCCTAACCAGAACCCTAACACTATGCTAGGGCTTATGCAAACCCTCATCCTAAGCCGTACACTATCCTGGGGCTGATGCTAACCCTAACCCTAACCCTAACAATATGCTAGGGCTCATGGTAACACTAATCATAACTCTAACACTATCCTAGGGCTGATGCTAACCCTAACCATAAAAGTATCCTGGGTCTAATGCTCACCCTAACACTAACCCTGACACTATCCTAGGGCTGATGGTAACCCTAACCCTAACATTATCTTAGGGCTGATGCTAACCCCAACCCTACCCCTAACACTATCCTAAGGCTGATGCTAACTCTAACGCTAACACTACCCTAGGCTGATGCTAACTCTAACCCTAACCCTAACACTATCCTAGGGCTGATGCTAACTCTAACCCTAAACCTAACACTATCCTAGGGCTGAGGCTAAACCTAACTCTAACCCTAACATTATACTAGGGCTAAAGCTAACCCTAAACCTAACACTATCCTAGGGCTAATGCTACCCTAAGCCTAACACTAACAGTATCCTAGGGCTAAAGCTAACCCTAACCCTTACACTATCCTACGGCTGATGCTAACCTTAACCCTAACACTATCCTAGGGCTAAAGCTAACCCTAACCCTAACACTATCCTAGGTCTGATGCTAACCCTAACCCTAAACCTAACAGCATCCTAGTGCTGATGCTAACCCTAACCCTAACACTATCCTAGCGCTGATGCTAACCCTAACCCTAACGCTATCCTAGGGGTGATGCTAACTATAACGCTAACTCTAACACTATCATATGGCTGATGCTAATTCTAACCCTAACCCTACCACTATCCTCCGGCTGTTGCTAATCCTAACCCTAACCCTAACACTATCCTAGGACTGACCATAACCCTAACACTAACACTATCCTAGGGCTGATGCTAACCCTAAACCTAACCCTAAAACTGTCTTAGGACTGATGCTAATCCTAACCCTAACACTATCCTAGGGCTGATGCTAACGCTAACCCTAACCCCAACACTACACTAGGGCTGATGATAACACTAAGCATAACCCTAACACTATCCTAGCGCTGTTGCTAACACTAACTCTAACACTATCCTAGGGCAGATGCTAAACCTAATACTAAACCTAACACTATCCTAGGGCTGATGCTAACCCTCACTCTAAGCCTAACTCTATTCTCGGGCTGATGCTAACCCAAACCCTAATCCCAACACAATCCTAGGGCGGATGCTAAACCTAACCCTAATGCTATCACTATCCTGGGGCTGATGCCAACCCTAACCCTAAGCCTAACAATAACCTATGGATCATGGTAACACTAACCATAACCCTAACACTATCCTAGGGCTGATGCTAACCCTAACCATAACACTATCCTGGGGCTAATTTTCACCCTAAGACTAAAAATAAGAATATCCTAGGGCTGATGGTAACCATAAACCTATCACTATCTTGGGGTTGATGCTAACCCTAAACCTAACCCTAACCTAGGCTGATGCTAACTCTAACCCTAAACCTAACACTATCCTAGGGCTGATGCTTACCCTAACCCTAACACTATCCTAGGGCTGATGCTAACTCTAACCCTAAACCTAACACTACCCTAGGGCTGAGGCTATCCCTAACTTTAACACCAGCACTATCCTAGGGCTCATGCTAACCCTAACCCTAATCCTAACACTATCCTAGGGCTAAAGCTAACCCTCACCGAGACACTATTATATTGCTGATGGTAATCCTAACCCTAACCGTAACACTATCCTAGGGCTAAAGCTAACCCTAACCCTAACACTATCCTAGGTCTGATGCTAACCCTAACCCTAAACCTAACAGTATCCTAGTGCTGATGCTAACGCTAACCCTAACACTATCGTAGGGCTGATGCTCACCCTAACCCTAACCCTAAGCGTAAAAATATCCTAGGGCTGAAGCTAACTTTAACCCTAACACTATCCTAGGTCTGATGCTAACCCTAACCCTAAACCTAACAGTATCCTAGTGCTGATGCGAATACTAACCCTAACACAGTCCTAGGGCTGAGGCTCACCCTTACCCTAACCCTAATTTTATCCTATGGCTGATGCTAACCCTAAACCTAACACTATCCTAGGGCTGATGCTAACCCTAACCCTAACCCTAACAATATCCTGGGGCTGATGCTAAACTTAAACCTAACCCTAAAACTATCCTAGTACTGATGCTAACCCTAACCCTAACACTATCCTAGGACTGATGCTAACGAAACCCTAAAAATATACCAAGGCTAACACGAACTGTAACCCTAACCCTAACACTATCTTAGGGCTGATGTTAACCCTAAGCCTAACACTGCCCTAGGGCTGATGCTAACCCTAACCCTAACCCTAACACTACCCTAGGGCTGATGCTAATCCAACCCTAACCATAACGCTATCCTAGGGCTAAAGCTAACCCTAACCCTAACACTAACACTATCCTAGGGCTGATGCTAACCCTAACCCTAACATTATTCAAGGCTGATGCTAACCCTAACGCGAACCCTAAAACTGTCCTAGGGCTGACGCTAACCCTAACCATAACACTATCCTAGGGCTGATGCTAACCCTATCCCTAACCCTAACACTAACCTAGGGCTGAAGCTAACCATAACACTAACACTATTTCTAACGTAGGGATGAGGCTAACGGAAACCCTACCCCTGAGACTCTCCTAGGGCTGATGCTAACCCTAACCCTAACACTGTCCTAGGCCTGAGGGTAACCCTAACCCTAACCCTAACACTATCTTACGGCTGATGCTAACCCTAACCGTAAACCTAACACTATCTTAGTGCTGATGCTAACCCTAACTCTAACCCTAACACTATCCTAAGGCTGATGCTAACCCTAACCCTAACATTATCCTAGGGTTGATGCTAACCCTAAGCCTAACCCTACCACTATCCTAGGGCTGATGCTAACCCTAACACTATCCTACGGCTGATGCTAACTATAACGCTAACTCTAACACTGTCCTAGGGCTGATGCTAACCCTAACCCTAACCCTACCACTATCCTCGGGCTTATGCTAACCCTAAACCTAACCCTAACACTATCTTAGGACTGACGCTAACCCTAACCCTAACACTACCCTTTGGCTGATGCTAATGCTAACCCTAACCTGTATACTGTCCTAGGACCCATGCTAACACTAACCCTAACACTATCCTAGGGCTGATGCTAACCCTAACCCTAACCCTAACACTACCCTGGGGCTTATGCTAACGCTAACCTTTACCCTAACACTATCCTAGGGGTGATGCTAACCCTAATTATAACCCTACCACTATATTAGGACTGATGGTAACCCTATCCCTAATACTATCCTAGGGCTGATGCTAACCCGAACCCTAAACCTAACACTATCCTAGGGCTGATGCTAACCCTAACCCGAAACCTAACAGTATCTTAGGGCTGATGCTAACCCTCACCCTAACAATAACACTATCCTACGGCTGATGCTAACCCTAATTCCAACCATAACACTATATTAGGGCTAATGCCTAGCCTAATCATAATATCCTAGGGCTGATGCTAACTCTAACCCTAAACCTAACACCATCCTTGGGCTGTTGCTAACCCTAACCCTAACCCTAACACTATCCTAAGGCTGATGCTAGCCCGAACCCTAACCTGAACACTATCCTATTGCTGATGCTAACACTACCCTAACACTATCCTAGGACTCATGCTAACCTTAACCCTAACCCTAACACGATGCTACGGCTGATGCTAACACCAGCCTTAAAACTAACACTATCCTAGGGTGATGCTAACCCTAACCCTAACACTATCCTAGGGATGATGCTAACACTAACTCTAACACTAACACTATCCTAGGGCTGATACTAACCCTAACCCTAACACTATCCTATGGCTGATGCTAAGCCTAACCCTAACCTAACACTATTTTAGGGCTGGTGCTAACCCTAACCCTAATAGTCTCCTAGGGCTCATGCTAACCCTCACACTAACCCAAACACTAACCTAGCACTGATGCTAACCCTACCCCTAAGTCTAACTCTATCCTATGGCTGAGGTTAGCCCTAACCTTAACCCTAAGACTCTCCTAGGGTTGATGCTAACCCTAACCCCAACACTATCCTAGGCCTGATGCTAACCCTAACCCTAACCCTAACACTATCCTAGGGCTGATGCTAACCGTAATCCTAATGCTTTACTAGGTCTGATGCTAACTTTAACCCCAACCCTAACACTATTCTAGGGATGATGTTAGCCCTAACATTAACAATATTCTAAGGCTAAAGCGAACTGTAACCCTAACCCTAACACTATCCTAGGGCTGATGCTAACCCTAATGCTAGCCGTAACACCATCCTAGGGCTGAGGCTAACCCTAACCCTAACACTATCTTAGGGCGGTTGCTAACCCTAAGCCTAACCCTAACACTATCCTAGGGCTGATGCTAACCCTAACAATAACCCTAAGAGTATCCGAGGGCTGATGCTAACCCTAAACCTAACACTATGCTAGGGTGGATGCTCTCCCATACCCTTACCCTCACACTATCGTAGGGCTGAAGCTAACCCTAACGCTAACACTATCCCAACTGATGCTAATATTAACCCTAACACTAACGCTATGCTAGGGCTGATGCTAACCCTAACCCTAACACTAACACTATATCAGTGCTGATGGTAACCCTAACTCTAACCCTAACACTACACTAGCGCTGACGCTAACCCTAACCCTAACCGTAACACTATCCTAGGGCTGATGCTAACCCTAACCGTAACACTAACAGTATCCGAGGGCTTATGCTAACCCTAACGCTAACACTATGCTAGGGCTGATGCTCACCCATACCCTAACCCTAACACTATTGTACAGCTGATGTTAAGCCTAACCCGAACAGTATCCTACGGCTGATGCTAACACTAACCCTAACCCTACCACTATCCTCGGGCTGTTGCTAACCCTAACCCAAACCCTAACTCTATCCTAGGACTGACGATAACCCTAACCCTAACACTGTCCTAGGGCTGATGCTAACCCTAACCCTAACCCTAAAACTGTCCAAGGACTGATGCTAAAAGTAACCCTAACACTATCCTAGGGCTTTTGGTAACCCTAACCCTAACCCGAACACTACCCTAGGGCTGATCCCAACGCTAACCATAACCCTAACACTATCCTAGGGCTGATGCTAACCCTTATTCTAACAATATCCTAGGGCAGAGGCTAACCCTAACCAGAACCCTAACACTATGCTAGGGCTTATGCAAACCCTCATCCTAAGCCGTACACTATCCTGGGGCTGATGCTAACCCTAACCCTAACCCTAACAATATGCTAGGGCTCATGGTAACACTAATCATAACTCTAACACTATCCTAGGGCTGATGCTAACCCTAACCATAAAAGTATCCTGGGTCTAATGCTCACCCTAACACTAACCCTGACACTATCCTAGGGCTGATGGTAACCCTAACCCTAACATTATCTTAGGGCTGATGCTAACCCCAACCCTACCCCTAACACTATCCTAAGGCTGATGCTAACTCTAACGCTAACACTACCCTAGGCTGATGCTAACTCTAACCCTAACCCTAACACTATCCTAGGGCTGATGCTAACTCTAACCCTAAACCTAACACTATCCTAGGGCTGAGGCTAAACCTAACTCTAACCCTAACATTATACTAGGGCTAAAGCTAACCCTAAACCTAACACTATCCTAGGGCTAATGCTACCCTAAGCCTAACACTAACAGTATCCTAGGGCTAAAGCTAACCCTAACCCTTACACTATCCTACGGCTGATGCTAACCTTAACCCTAACACTATCCTAGGGCTAAAGCTAACCCTAACCCTAACACTATCCTAGGTCTGATGCTAACCCTAACCCTAAACCTAACAGCATCCTAGTGCTGATGCTAACCCTAACCCTAACACTATCCTAGCGCTGATGCTAACCCTAACCCTAACGCTATCCTAGGGGTGATGCTAACTATAACGCTAACTCTAACACTATCATATGGCTGATGCTAATTCTAACCCTAACCCTACCACTATCCTCCGGCTGTTGCTAATCCTAACCCTAACCCTAACACTATCCTAGGACTGACCATAACCCTAACCCTAACACTATCCTAGGGCTGATGCTAACCCTAAACCTAACCCTAAAACTGTCTTAGGACTGATGCTAATCCTAACCCTAACACTATCCTAGGGCTGATGCTAACGCTAACCCTAACCCCAACACTACACTAGGGCTGATGATAACACTAAGCATAACCCTAACACTATCCTAGCGCTGTTGCTAACACTAACTCTAACACTATCCTAGGGCAGATGCTAAACCTAATACTAAACCTAACACTATCCTAGGGCTGATGCTAACCCTCACTCTAAGCCTAACTCTATTCTCGGGCTGATGCTAACCCAAACCCTAATCCCAACACAATCCTAGGGCGGATGCTAAACCTAACCCTAATGCTATCACTATCCTGGGGCTGATGCCAACCCTAACCCTAAGCCTAACAATAACCTATGGATCATGGTAACACTAACCATAACCCTAACACTATCCTAGGGCTGATGCTAACCCTAACCATAACACTATCCTGGGGCTAATTTTCACCCTAAGACTAAAAATAAGAATATCCTAGGGCTGATGGTAACCATAAACCTAACACTATCTTGGGGTTGATGCTAACCCTAAACCTAACCCTAACCTAGGCTGATGCTAACTCTAACCCTAAACCTAACACTATCCTAGGGCTGATGCTTACCCTAACCCTAACACTATCCTAGGGCTGATGCTAACTCTAACCCTAAACCTAACACTACCCTAGGGCTGAGGCTATCCCTAACTTTAACACCAGCACTATCCTAGGGCTCATGCTAACCCTAACCCTAATCCTAACACTATCCTAGGGCTAAAGCTAACCCTCACCGAGACACTATTATATTGCTGATGGTAATCCTAACCCTAACCGTAACACTATCCTAGGGCTAAAGCTAACCCTAACCCTAACACTATCCTAGGTCTGATGCTAACCCTAACCCTAAACCTAACAGTATCCTAGTGCTGATGCTAACGCTAACCCTAACACTATCGTAGGGCTGATGCTCACCCTAACCCTAACCCTAAGCGTAAAAATATCCTAGGGCTGAAGCTAACTTTAACCCTAACACTATCCTAGGTCTGATGCTAACCCTAACCCTAAACCTAACAGTATCCTAGTGCTGATGCGAATACTAACCCTAACACAGTCCTAGGGCTGAGGCTCACCCTTACCCTAACCCTAATTTTATCCTATGGCTGATGCTAACCCTAAACCTAACACTATCCTAGGGCTGATGCTAACCCTAACCCTAACCCTAACAATATCCTGGGGCTGATGCTAAACTTAAACCTAACCCTAAAACTATCCTAGTACTGATGCTAACCCTAACCCTAACACTATCCTAGGACTGATGCTAACGAAACCCTAAAAATATACCAAGGCTAACACGAACTGTAACCCTAACCCTAACACTATCTTAGGGCTGATGTTAACCCTAAGCCTAACACTGCCCTAGGGCTGATGCTAACCCTAACCCTAACCCTAACACTACCCTAGGGCTGATGCTAATCCAACCCTAACCATAACGCTATCCTAGGGCTAAAGCTAACCCTAACCCTAACACTAACACTATCCTAGGGCTGATGCTAACCCTAACCCTAACATTATTCAAGGCTGATGCTAACCCTAACGCGAACCCTAAAACTGTCCTAGGGCTGACGCTAACCCTAACCATAACACTATCCTAGGGCTGATGCTAACCCTATCCCTAACCCTAACACTAACCTAGGGCTGAAGCTAACCATAACACTAACACTATTTCTAACGTAGGGATGAGGCTAACGGAAACCCTACCCCTGAGACTCTCCTAGGGCTGATGCTAACCCTAACCCTAACACTGTCCTAGGCCTGAGGGTAACCCTAACCCTAACCCTAACACTATCTTACGGCTGATGCTAACCCTAACCGTAAACCTAACACTATCTTAGTGCTGATGCTAACCCTAACTCTAACCCTAACACTATCCTAAGGCTGATGCTAACCCTAACCCTAACATTATCCTAGGGTTGATGCTAACCCTAAGCCTAACCCTACCACTATCCTAGGGCTGATGCTAACCCTAACACTATCCTACGGCTGATGCTAACTATAACGCTAACTCTAACACTGTCCTAGGGCTGATGCTAACCCTAACCCTAACCCTACCACTATCCTCGGGCTTATGCTAACCCTAAACCTAACCCTAACACTATCTTAGGACTGACGCTAACCCTAACCCTAACACTACCCTTTGGCTGATGCTAATGCTAACCCTAACCTGTATACTGTCCTAGGACCCATGCTAACACTAACCCTAACACTATCCTAGGGCTGATGCTAACCCTAACCCTAACCCTAACACTACCCTGGGGCTTATGCTAACGCTAACCTTTACCCTAACACTATCCTAGGGGTGATGCTAACCCTAATTATAACCCTACCACTATATTAGGACTGATGGTAACCCTATCCCTAATACTATCCTAGGGCTGATGCTAACCCGAACCCTAAACCTAACACTATCCTAGGGCTGATGCTAACCCTAACCCGAAACCTAACAGTATCTTAGGGCTGATGCTAACCCTCACCCTAACAATAACACTATCCTACGGCTGATGCTAACCCTAATTCCAACCATAACACTATATTAGGGCTAATGCCTAGCCTAATCATAATATCCTAGGGCTGATGCTAACTCTAACCCTAAACCTAACACCATCCTTGGGCTGTTGCTAACCCTAACCCTAACCCTAACACTATCCTAAGGCTGATGCTAGCCCGAACCCTAACCTGAACACTATCCTATTGCTGATGCTAACACTACCCTAACACTATCCTAGGACTCATGCTAACCTTAACCCTAACCCTAACACGATGCTACGGCTGATGCTAACACCAGCCTTAAAACTAACACTATCCTAGGGTGATGCTAACCCTAACCCTAACACTATCCTAGGGATGATGCTAACACTAACTCTAACACTAACACTATCCTAGGGCTGATACTAACCCTAACCCTAACACTATCCTATGGCTGATGCTAAGCCTAACCCTAACCTAACACTATTTTAGGGCTGGTGCTAACCCTAACCCTAATAGTCTCCTAGGGCTCAGGCTAACCCTCACACTAACCCAAACACTAACCTAGCACTGATGCTAACCCTACCCCTAAGTCTAACTCTATCCTATGGCTGAGGTTAGCCCTAACCTTAACCCTAAGACTCTCCTAGGGTTGATGCTAACCCTAACCCCAACACTATCCTAGGCCTGATGCTAACCCTAACCCTAACCCTAACACTATCCTAGGGCTGATGCTAACCGTAATCCTAATGCTTTACTAGGTCTGATGCTAACTTTAACCCCAACCCTAACACTATTCTAGGGATGATGTTAGCCCTAACATTAACAATATTCTAAGGCTAAAGCGAACTGTAACCCTAACCCTAACACTATCCTAGGGCTGATGCTAACCCTAATGCTAGCCGTAACACCATCCTAGGGCTGAGGCTAACCCTAACCCTAACACTATCTTAGGGCGGTTGCTAACCCTAAGCCTAACCCTAACACTATCCTAGGGCTGATGCTAACCCTAACAATAACCCTAAGAGTATCCGAGGGCTGATGCTAACCCTAAACCTAACACTATGCTAGGGTGGATGCTCTCCCATACCCTTACCCTCACACTATCGTAGGGCTGAAGCTAACCCTAACGCTAACACTATCCCAACTGATGCTAATATTAACCCTAACACTAACGCTATGCTAGGGCTGATGCTAACCCTAACCCTAACACTAACACTATATCAGTGCTGATGGTAACCCTAACTCTAACCCTAACACTACACTAGCGCTGACGCTAACCCTAACCCTAACCGTAACACTATCCTAGGGCTGATGCTAACCCTAACCGTAACACTAACAGTATCCGAGGGCTTATGCTAACCCTAACGCTAACACTATGCTAGGGCTGATGCTCACCCATACCCTAACCCTAACACTATTGTACAGCTGATGTTAAGCCTAACCCGAACAGTATCCTACGGCTGATGCTAACACTAACCCTAACCCTACCACTATCCTCGGGCTGTTGCTAACCCTAACCCAAACCCTAACTCTATCCTAGGACTGACGATAACCCTAACCCTAACACTGTCCTAGGGCTGATGCTAACCCTAACCCTAACCCTAAAACTGTCCAAGGACTGATGCTAAAAGTAACCCTAACACTATCCTAGGGCTTTTGGTAACCCTAACCCTAACCCGAACACTACCCTAGGGCTGATCCCAACGCTAACCATAACCCTAACACTATCCTAGGGCTGATGCTAACCCTTATTCTAACAATATCCTAGGGCAGAGGCTAACCCTAACCAGAACCCTAACACTATGCTAGGGCTTATGCAAACCCTCATCCTAAGCCGTACACTATCCTGGGGCTGATGCTAACACTAACCCTAACCCTAACAATATGCTAGGGCTCATGGTAACACTAATCATAACTCTAACACTATCCTAGGGCTGATGCTAACCCTAACCATAAAAGTATCCTGGGTCTAATGCTCACCCTAACACTAACCCTGACACTATCCTAGGGCTGATGGTAACCCTAACCCTAACATTATCTTAGGGCTGATGCTAACCCCAACCCTACCCCTAACACTATCCTAAGGCTGATGCTAACTCTAACGCTAACACTACCCTAGGCTGATGCTAACTCTAACCCTAACCCTAACACTATCCTAGGGCTGATGCTAACTCTAACCCTAAACCTAACACTATCCTAGGGCTGAGGCTAAACCTAACTCTAACCCTAACATTATACTAGGGCTAAAGCTAACCCTAAACCTAACACTATCCTAGGGCTAATGCTACCCTAAGCCTAACACTAACAGTATCCTAGGGCTAAAGCTAACCCTAACCCTTACACTATCCTACGGCTGATGCTAACCTTAACCCTAACACTATCCTAGGGCTAAAGCTAACCCTAACCCTAACACTATCCTAGGTCTGATGCTAACCCTAACCCTAAACCTAACAGCATCCTAGTGCTGATGCTAACCCTAACCCTAACACTATCCTAGCGCTGATGCTAACCCTAACCCTAACGCTATCCTAGGGGTGATGCTAACTATAACGCTAACTCTAACACTATCATATGGCTGATGCTAATTCTAACCCTAACCCTACCACTATCCTCCGGCTGTTGCTAATCCTAACCCTAACCCTAACACTATCCTAGGACTGACCATAACCCTAACCCTAATACTATCCTAGGGCTGATGCTAACCCTAAACCTAACCCTAAAACTGTCTTAGGACTGATGCTAATCCTAACCCTAACACTATCCTAGGGCTGATGCTAACGCTAACCCTAACCCCAACACTACACTAGGGCTGATGATAACACTAAGCATAACCCTAACACTATCCTAGCGCTGTTGCTAACACTAACTCTAACACTATCCTAGGGCAGATGCTAAACCTAATACTAAACCTAACACTATCCTAGGGCTGATGCTAACCCTCACTCTAAGCCTAACTCTATTCTCGGGCTGATGCTAACCCAAACCCTAATCCCAACACAATCCTAGGGCGGATGCTAAACCTAACCCTAATGCTATCACTATCCTGGGGCTGATGCCAACCCTAACCCTAAGCCTAACAATAACCTATGGATCATGGTAACACTAACCATAACCCTAACACTATCCTAGGGCTGATGCTAACCCTAACCATAACACTATCCTGGGGCTAATTTTCACCCTAAGACTAAAAATAAGAATATCCTAGGGCTGATGGTAACCATAAACCTATCACTATCTTGGGGTTGATGCTAACCCTAAACCTAACCCTAACCTAGGCTGATGCTAACTCTAACCCTAAACCTAACACTATCCTAGGGCTGATGCTTACCCTAACCCTAACACTATCCTAGGGCTGATGCTAACTCTAACCCTAAACCTAACACTACCCTAGGGCTGAGGCTATCCCTAACTTTAACACCAGCACTATCCTAGGGCTCATGCTAACCCTAACCCTAATCCTAACACTATCCTAGGGCTAAAGCTAACCCTCACCGAGACACTATTATATTGCTGATGGTAATCCTAACCCTAACCGTAACACTATCCTAGGGCTAAAGCTAACCCTAACCCTAACACTATCCTAGGTCTGATGCTAACCCTAACCCTAAACCTAACAGTATCCTAGTGCTGATGCTAACGCTAACCCTAACACTATCGTAGGGCTGATGCTCACCCTAACCCTAACCCTAAGCGTAAAAATATCCTAGGGCTGAAGCTAACTTTAACCCTAACACTATCCTAGGTCTGATGCTAACCCTAACCCTAAACCTAACAGTATCCTAGTGCTGATGCGAATACTAACCCTAACACAGTCCTAGGGCTGAGGCTCACCCTTACCCTAACCCTAATTTTATCCTATGGCTGATGCTAACCCTAAACCTAACACTATCCTAGGGCTGATGCTAACCCTAACCCTAACCCTAACAATATCCTGGGGCTGATGCTAAACTTAAACCTAACCCTAAAACTATCCTAGTACTGATGCTAACCCTAACCCTAACACTATCCTAGGACTGATGCTAACGAAACCCTAAAAATATACCAAGGCTAACACGAACTGTAACCCTAACCCTAACACTATCTTAGGGCTGATGTTAACCCTAAGCCTAACACTGCCCTAGGGCTGATGCTAACCCTAACCCTAACCCTAACACTACCCTAGGGCTGATGCTAATCCAACCCTAACCATAACGCTATCCTAGGGCTAAAGCTAACCCTAACCCTAACACTAACACTATCCTAGGGCTGATGCTAACCCTAACCCTAACATTATTCAAGGCTGATGCTAACCCTAACCCTAAAACTATCCTATGGCTGATGCTAACCCTAACTCTAACTGTAACACTATCCTAGTGCTGATGCTAAACTTAACCCTAACACTATCCTAGGGCTGATGCTAACCCTAACCCAAAACCTAACACTATCCTAGGGCTGAAGCTAACCCTAACCGTAACCCTAACACTATCCTAGGGCTGATGCTAACCCCAACCCTAACAGTATCCTAGGGCTGATGCTAACCCTAACCCTAACCCTAACACTATCCTAGGGCTGAAGCTAACCCTAACCGTAACCCTAACAGTATCCTAGGGCTGATGCTAACCCCAACCCTAACAGTATCCTAGGGCTGATGCTAACCCCAACCCTAACCCTAACACTATCCTAGGGCTGATGCTAACCCTAACCCTAACACTATCCTAGGGCTGATGGTAACCCTAACCCAAACCCTAACACTATCCTAAGGCTGATGCTAACCCTAACCCTAACACTAACACTATCCTAGGGCTGTTGCTAACCATAACCCTAACACTGTCCTAGGGCTGATACTTACCCTAACGCTATCCTAGGGCTGATGTTAACCCTAGCCCTAACACTATCCTAGTGCTGATGCTAACCCTAAGCCTAACACTATCCTAGGGCTGAAGCAAACCCTAAACCTAACACTATCCTAGTGCTGATGCTAACACTAACCCTAAGAGTATCCTAGGGCTGATTCTAACCCTAACCCTGACACTGTCCTAGGGCTGATGCTAACCCTAAACCTAACCCTAACACTATACTAGGGCTGAAGCTAAACCTAACCCTAACACTATCCTAGTGATGATGCTAACCCTAACCGTAACACTATCCTAGGGGTGATGCTGACCCTAACCCTAACCCTGCAACTATCCTAGGGCTGTTGCTAACCCTAGCCCTAACACTAACCCAGGGCTGATGCTAACACTAACCCTAACACTATCCTAGGCCTGATGATAACAATAACCATAACCTTAACACTATCCTTCATCTGATGCTAACCCTAACCCTAACACTATCCTAGGGCTGATGCTAACCCAAACCCTAAACCTAACACTATCCTAGGGCTGATGCTAACCCTAACCCTAACACTATCCTAGGGCTGATGCTAACCCTAACACTAACCCTAACACTCTCCTAGGGCTGATGCTAACCCTAACCCTAACACTATAATAGGGCTGATGCGAACCCTAACCCTAACCCTAACACTACCCTAGGGCTGATTCTAACCCTAACCCTAACACTATCTTATTGCTGATGTTAACCCTAACTCTAACACTAACACTATCCTAGGGCTGATGCTACTCCTAACCCTAACCCTAGCACTATAATAGGGCTGATGCTAACCCTAACCCTGACACTATCCTAGGGCTGATGCTAACCCTAACCCTAACCCTAACACTATTCTAGGGCTGAAGCTAACCCTAACCCTAACACTATGCTAGAGCTAATGCTAACCCTAACCCTAACACTATCCAAGGGCTGATGCTGACCCTAACCCTTATCCTAACACTCTCCTAGTGCGGATGCTAACCTTAACCCTAACACTATTCTAGGGTTGACGCTAACCCTAACCCTAACCCTAACACTATCCTAGGGCTGATGCTAACCCTAAACCTAACCCTAACACTGTCCTAGGGCTGATGCTAACCTTAACCCTAACACTATCCTAGGGCACATGCTAACCCTAACCCTAACCCTCACACTATCCTAGGGCTGATGCTAAACGTAACCCTAACAGTATCCTAGGGCACATGCTAACCCTAACCCTAACCTTAACACTATCCTAGGGCTGATGCTAAACGTAACCCTAACACTATCGTAGGGCTGATGCTAACCATAACCCTAACCCTAACCCTAACCCTATCCTAGGGCTGATGCTGACGCTAAACCTAACCCTCTCACTATCCTATGGCTGATGTTAACCCTAGCCCTAACACTCTCCTAAGGCTGATGCTAACCCTAAGCCTAACACTATCCTAGGGCTGATGCTAACCCTAACACTAAACTTAACACTATCCTATGGCTGATGCTAACCCTAACCCTAACCCTAACACTATCCTAGGGCTGATGATAACCGTGACCCTAACAGTATCCTAGGTCTCATGCTAACAATAACCCTAACCCTAACACTATCCTAGGGCTGAAGCAAACCCTAAACCTAACACTATCCTAGTGCTGATGCTAACACTAACCCTAAGAGTATCCTAGGGCTGATGCTAACCCTAACACTGACACTATCGTAGGGCTGACGCTAACCCTAAACCTAACCCTAACACTATACTAGGGCTGAAGCTAAACCTAACCCTAACACTATCCTAGGGCTGAGGCTAACCCTAACCCTAACACTATCCTAGGGCTGATGCTAACCCTAACCCTAACCCTAACACTATCCTAAGGCTGATGCTAACCCTATCCCTAAACGTAACACTATCCTAGGGCTGATGCTAACCAAAGCCCTAACCCTAACACTATCCTAGGGCTGATGCTATCCCTAACACATACCCTAACACTATCCTAGGGCTGATGCTAACCCTTATCTTAACACTATCCTAGGGCTGATGCTAACCCTACCGTAACCCTAACACTATCCTAGGGCTGATGCTGACCCTAACTCTAACCCTGACACTATCCTGGGGCTTATGCTAACCCTAGCCTTAACACTATCCTAGGGCTGATGCTAACCATAACCCTAACAAAATACTAGGCCTGATGATAACCCTAACCCTAACCCTAACACTATCCTTGGTCTGATGCTAACCCTAACACTAGCACTATCCTATGGCTGATGCTAATGCTAACCCTAACCCTAACACTATCCTAGAGCTGATGGTAACGCTAACCCTAACACTATCCTAGGGATGATGCTAACCCTAACCATAAGCCTAACACTATCCTAGGTCTGATGCTAACCCTAAGCCTAACACTATCGTAGGGCTGATGCTAACCCTAACCTAACACTATCCTAGGGCTGATTCTAACCCTAACCCTAACACTATCTTATTGCTGATGTTAACCCTAACCCTAACCATAAAACTATCCTAGGGCTGATGCTAACCCTAACCCTAACACTAACACTATCGTAGGGCTGATTCTAACCCTAAGCCTAACACTATCCTAGGGCTGATGCTAACCCTAACCCTAACCCGAACTCTATCCTAAGGCTGATGCTAACCCTAAACCTAACACTATCCTAAGGCTGATGCTAACCCTAACCCTAACACTAACACTATCCTAGGGCTGATGCTAATCCTAACCCTAACCCTAGCACTATAATAGGGCTGATGCTAACCCTAACCCTGACACTATCCCAGGGCTGATGCTAACCCTAACACTAACCCTAACACTATCCTAGGGCTGAAGCTAACCCTAACCCAAACACTATGCTAGGGCTAATGCTAACCCTAACACTAACACTATCCTAGGGCTCATGCTGACTCTAATCCTTATGCTAACACTCTCCTAGTGCGGATGCTAACCTTAACCCTAACACTATCCTAGGGCTGATGCTAACCCTAAACCTAACCCTAACACTGTCCTAGGGCTGATGCTAACCTGAACCCTAACACTATCCTAGGGCACATGCTAACCCTCACCCTAACCCTAACACTATCCTAGGGTTGATGCTAAACGTAACCCTAACAGTATCCTAGGGCACATGCTAACCCTAACCCTAACCCTAACACTATCTTAGGACTGATGCTAAACGTAACCCTAACACTATCGTAGGGCTGATGCTAACCCTAACCCTAACCCTAACCCTATCCTAGGGCTGATGCTGACCCTAAACCTAACACTCACACTATCCTATGGCTGATGTTAACCCTAGCCCTAACACTCTCCTAAGGCTGATGCTAACCCTAAGCCTAACAGTATCCTATTGCTGATGCTAACCCTAACCCTAACCCTAACACTATCCTAGGGCTGATGATATCCGTAACCCTAACAGTATCCTAGGTCTCATGCTAACAATAACCCTAACCCTAACACTATCCTAGGGCTCAAGCAAACCCTAAACCTAACAGTATCCTAGTGCTGATGCTAACACTAACCCTAAGAGTATCCTAGGGCTGATGCTAACCCTAACCCTGACACTAACGTAGGACTGATGCTAACCCTAAACATAACCCTAACACTATACTAGGGCTGAAGCTAAACCTAACCCTAACACTATCCTAGGGCTGATGCTAACCCTAACCCTAACACTATCCTAGGGCTGATGCTAACCCTAACCCTAACCCTAACACTATCCTAGGGCTGATGGTAACCCTAACACTAACACTATCCTAAGGCTGATGCTAACCCTATCCCTAACCGTAACACTATCCTAGGGCTGATGCTAACCAAAGCCCTAACCCTAACACTATCCTAGGCCTGCTGCTAACCCTAACCCTAACACTATCCTAGGGCTGATGCTATCCCTAACCCATACCCTAACACTATCCTAGGGCTGATGTTAACCCTAATCTTATCACTATCCTAGGGCTGATGCTAACCCTACCGTAACCCTAACACTATCCTAGGGCTGATGCTGACCCTAACTCTAACCATGACACTATCCTGGGGCCTATGCTAACCCTAGCCCTAACATTATCCTAGGGCTGATGCTAACCATAACCCTAACAAAATACTAGGACTGATGATAACCCTAACCCTAACCCTAACACTATCCTTGGTCTGATGCTAACCCTAAACCTAACACTATCCTAGGGCTGATGCTAACCGTAAACCTAACACTATCCTAAGGCTGATTCTAACCCTAACCCTAACACTAACACTATCCTAGGGCTGATGGTAACCCTAACCCTAACCCTAACACTATCCTAGGGCTGATGCGAACCCTAACGCTGACAGTATCCTATGCTGATGCAAACCCTAAACCTAACAATATCCTAGGGCTGAATCTAACCATAACCGTAGCACTATCCTAGGGCTGATGCTAACCCTAACCCTAACACTATTCTAGGGCAGTAGCTGACCCTAACCGTAACACTGACACTATCCTAGGGCTGATGCTAACCCTAGCCCTAACACTATCCTAGGGCTGATGCTAACCCTACCCTAACAATATCCTAGGCCTGATGATAACCCTAACCCTAACCCTAACACTATCCTTGTTCTTATGCTAACCCTAACCATAACACTATCCTAGGGCTGATGCTAACCGTCACCCTAACACTAACACTATCCTAGGGCTGATGCTTAAACTAGCCCTGACAGTATCCTAGGGCTGATGCTAACCCTAACCCTAACCCTAACACTATCCTAGGGCTGATGCTAACCCTTACCCTAACACTATCCTAGGGCTGATGCTAACCCTAACCCTAACCCTAACATTATCCTAGGGCTGATGCGAACCACAACCCTACCATTATCCTAGGGCTAATGCTAACCCTAACACTATCCTAGGTCTGATGCTAACCCTAATCCTAACACTATCCTAGGGCTGATGCTAACCCTAGCCCTAACACTATAATAGGGCTGATGCTAACCCTAACAATGACACTATCCTAGGCCTGATGATAACCCTAACCGGAACCCCAACACTATCCTTGGTCTGAAGCTACCCCTAATCAAAACACTCTCCTAGAGCTGATGCTAACCCTAACCCTAACCCTAACACTATCCTAGGGATGATGCTATCCCTACCCTAACTCTATCCTAGGGCTGATGCTAACCATAAGCCTAACACTATCCTAGGGCTGATGCTAACCCTAACACTAACACTATCCTAGGACTGATGCTAACCCTACCCATAAGCCTAACACTATCGTAGGGCTGATGGTAACCATAAGCCTAACCCTAACCCTAACATTATCCTAGGGCTGATGCTAACCCTAAACCTAACCCTAACCCTAAAATTATCCTAGGGCTGATGCTAACCCTAACCCTCACACTATCCTAAGGCTGATGCTAACCTTTACCATAACCCTAACACTAGCCTACGGCTGATGCTAACCCTAACCCTAACACTATCCTAGGGCTGATGCTAACAATAATCCTAACCCTAACACTATCCTAGGGCTGAAGCTAACCCCAACCCTAACACTATCCTAGGGCTGATGCTAACCCAATCCCTAACAGTATCCTAGGGCTGATAATAACCCTAACATGGACACTATCCTAGGGCTGATGCTAACCCTAACCCTAACCCTAACAATATCCTAGGGCTGAAGCTAACCCTAACCCTAACACTATCCTAGGGCTGATGCTCACACTAACTCTAACACTATCCTAGGGCTGATGCTGACCCTAACCCTAACCCTGACACTATCTTAGGGCTGATGATAACCCTAGCCCTAACACTATCCTAGGGCTGATGCTAAACGTAACTCTAACACTATCCTAGGGCTGATGCTAACCCTAAACCTAACCCTAACACTATCCTGGGTCTCATGCTCACCCTAACCCTAACACTATCCTAGGACTGATGTTAACCCTAAGCCTAACCCTAACACTTTCCTAGGGCTGATGCAGACCCTAACCCTAACATTATCCTAGGGCTGATGCTGACTCTAACCCTAACACTATCCTAGGGCTGATGTTAACCCTAACCCTAACCCTAACACTTTCCTAGGGCTGATGCAGACCCTAATCCTAACACTATCCTAGGGCTGATGCTGACTCTAACCCTAACAATATCCTAGGGCTGATACTTACCCTAACACTATCCTAGGGCTGATGTTAACCCTAGCCCTAACACTATCCTAGGGCTGTTGCTAACCCTAAGCCTAACACTATCCTAGGGCTGAAGCAAACTCTAAACCTAACACTATCCTAGTGCTGATGCTAATGCTAACCCTAAGAGTATAATAGGGCTGATTCTAACCCTAACCCTGACACTATCCTAGGGCTGATGCTAACCCTAAACCTAACCCTAACACTATACTAGGGCTGAAGCTAAACCCAACACTAACACTATCCTAGTGATGATGCTAACCCTAACCCTAACACTATCCTAGGGGTGATGCTGACCATAACCCTAACCCTGCCACTATCCTAGGGCTTATGCTAACCCTAGCCCTAACACTATCCCAGGGCTGATGCTAACCCTAACCCTAACACTATCCTAGGGCTGATGCTAACCCTAACACTAACCCTAACACTCTCCTAGGGCTGATGCTAACCCTAACCCTAACACTATAATAGGCTGATGCTAACCCTAACCCTAACCCTAACACTATCCTAGGGCTGATTCTAACCCTAACCCTAACACTATCTTAAGGCTGATATTAACCCTAACCCTAACCATAACACTATCCTAGGGCTGATGCTAACCCTAACCATAACACTAACACTATCCTAGGGCTGATTCTAACCCTAAGCCTAACACTATCCTAGGGCTGATGCTAACCCTAACCCTAACCCTAACTCTATCCTAAGGCTGATGCTAACCCTAAACCTAACACTATCCTAAGGCTGATGCTAACCCTAACCCTAACACTAACACTATCCTAGGGCTGATGCTAATCCTAACCCTAACCCTAGCACTATAATAGGGCTGATGCTAACCCTAACCCTGACACTATCCCAGGGCTGATGCTAACCCTAACACTAACCCTAACACTATCCTAGGGCTGATGCTAACCCTAACACTAACCCTAACACTCTCCTAGGGCTGATGCTAACCCTAACCCTAACACTATAATAGGCTGATGCTAACCCTAACCCTAACCCTAACACTATCCTAGGGCTGATTCTAACCCTAACCGTAACACTATCTTAAGGCTGATATTAACCCTAACCCTAACCATAACACTATCCTAGGGCTGATGCTAACCCTAACCTTAACACTAACACTATCCTAGGGCTGATTCTAACCCTAAGCCTAACACTATCCTAGGGCTGATGCTAACCCTAAGCCTAACCCTAACTCTATCCTAAGGCTGATGCTAACCCTAAACCTAACACTATCCTAAGGCTGATGCTAACCCTAACCCTAACACTAACACTATCCTAGGGCTGATGCTAATCCTAACCCTAACCCTAGCACTATAATAGGGCTGATGCTAACCCTAACCCTGACACTATCCCAGGGCTGATGCTAACCCTAACACTAACCCTAACACTATCCTAGGGCTGAAGCTAACCCTAACCCAAACACTATGCTAGGGCTAATGCTAACCCTAACACTAACACTATCCTAGGGCTCATGCTGACCCTAACCCTTATACTAACACTCTCCTAGTGCGGATGCTAACCTTAACCCTAACACTATCCTAGGGTTTACGCTAAACCTAACCCTAACCCTAACACTATCCTAGGGCTGATGCTAACCCTAGCCCTAACACTATAATAGGGCCGATGCTAACCCTAACAATTACACTATCCTAGGCCTGATGATAACCCTAACCGGAACCCCAACACTATCCTTGGTCTGAAGCTACCCCTAATCAAAACACTCTCCTAGAGCTGATGCTAACCCTAACCCTAACCCTAACACTATCCTAGGGCTGATGCTATCCCTACGCTAACACTATCCTAGGGCTGATGCTAACCATAAGCCTAACACTATCCTAGGGCTGATGCTAACCCTAACACTAACACTATCCTAGGACTGATTCTAACCCTACCCATAAGCCTAACACTATCGTAGGGCTGATGGTAACGATAAGCCTAACCCTAACCCTAACATTATCAAAGGGCTGATGCTAACCCTAAACCTAACCCTAACCCTAACATTATCCTAGGGCTGATGCTAACCCTAACCCTCACACTATCCTAAGGCTGATGCTAACCCTTACCATAACCCTAACACTAGCCTACGGCTGATGCTAACCCTAACCCTAACACTATCCTAGGGCTGATGCTAACAATAATCCTAACCCTAACACTATCCTAGGGATGAAGCTAACCCCAACCCTAACACTATCCTAGGGTTGATGCTAACCCAATCCCTAACAGTATCCTAGGGCTGATGCTAACCCTAACATTGACACTATCCCAGGGCTGATGCTAACCCTAACCCTAACCCTAACACTATCCTAGGGCTGAAGCTAACCCTAACCCTAACACTCTCCTAGGGCTGATGCTAACCCTAGCCCTAACACTATCCTAGGGCTGATGCTAAACGTAACTCTAACACTATCCTAGGGCTGATGATAACCCTAAACCTAACCCTAACACTATCCTGGGTCTCATGCTCACCCTAACCCTAACACTATCCTATGGCTGATGTTAACCCTAACCCTAACCCTAACACTCTCCTAGGGCTGATACTGACCCTAACCCTAACACTATCCAAGGGCTGATGCTAACCCTAAACCTAACCCTAACACTATCCTAAGGCTGATGCTAACCCTACCCTAACAGTATCCTAGGCCTGATGACAACTCTAACCCTAACCTTATCACTATCCTTGTTCTGATGGTAACCCTAAGCCTAACACTATCCTAAGGCTGATGCTAACCCTAACCCTAACCCTAACACTATCCTAGGGCTGATGCTAACAATAATCCTAACCCTAACACTATCCTAGGGATGAAGCTAACCCCAACCCTAACACTATCCTAGGGTTGATGCTAACCCAATCCCTAACAGTATCCTAGGGCTGATGCTAACCCTAACATTGACACTATCCCAGGGCTGATGCTAACCCTAACCCTAACCCTAACACTATCCTAGGGCTGAAGCTAACCCTAACCCTAACACTCTCCTAGGGCTGATGCTAACCCTAGCCCTAACACTATCCTAGGGCTGATGCTAAACGTAACTCTAACACTATCCTAGGGCTGATGCTAACCCTAAACCTAACCCTAACACTATCCTGGGTCTCATGCTCACCCTAACCCTAACACTATCCTATGGCTGATGTTAACCCTAACCCTAACCCTAACACTCTCCTAGGGCTGATACTGACCCTAACCCTAACACTATCCAAGGGCTGATGCTAACCCTAAACCTAACCCTAACACTATCCTAAGGCTGATGCTAACCCTACCCTAACAGTATCCTAGGCCTGATGACAACTCTAACCCTAACCTTATCACTATCCTTGTTCTGATGTTAACCCTAAGCCTAACACTATCCTAAGGCTGATGCTAACCCTAACCCTAACCCTAACACTATCCTAGGGCTGATGCTAAACCTAGCCCTAACAGTATCCTAGGGCTGATGCTAACCCTAACCCTAACCCTAACACTATCCTAGGGCTGATGTAACCCTTACCCTAACACTATCCTAGGGCTGATGTTAACCCTAACCTTAACACTATCCTAGGGCTGATGCTAAACACAACCCTACCACTTTCCTAGGGCTAATGGTAACTCTAACACTCTCCTAGGGCTGATGCTAACCTTAACCCTAACACTAAAAATATCCTAGGGCTGAGCTAACGCTAAACCTAACACTATCCTAGGCCTGATGCTAACCCTAACCCTAACACTATCCTAGGGCTGATGCTATCTCTAACACTAACCCTAACACAATCCTAGGGCTGATGCTAACCCTATTCCTAACACTATCCTAGGGCTGATGCTAACCCTAGCCCTAACACTATAATAGGGCTGATGCTAACCCTAACCCTAGCACTATCCCAGGCCTGATGATAACCCTAACCAGAACCCTAACACTATCCTTGGTCTGATGCTACCCCTAATCGTAACACTATCCTAGAGCTGATGCTAATCCTAACCCTAATCGTAACACTATCCTAGGGCTGATGCTAACCCTAACACTAACACTATCCTAGGGCTGAAGCTAACCGTACCCATAAGCCTAACTCTATCATAGGGCTGATGGTAACCATAAGCCTAACACTATCCTAGGGCTGATGCTAACCCTAAACCTAACCCTAACCCTAACATTATCCTAGGCTGATGCTAACCCTAACCCTCACACTATCCTAAGGCTGATGCTAACCCTTACAATAACCCTAACACTAGCCTACGGCTGATGCTAACCCTAACCCTAACACTATCCTAGGGCTGATGCTAACAATAATCCTAACCCTAACACTATCCTAGGGCTGAAGCTAACCCCAACCCTAACACTATCCTAGTGCTTATGCTAACCCAATCCCTAACAGTATCCTAGGGCTGATGCTAACCCTAACATGGACACTATCCTAGGGCTGATGCTAACCCTAACCCTAACCCTAACAGTATCCTAGGGCTGAAGCTAACCCTAACCCTAACACTATCCTAGGGCTGATGCTGACCCTAACCCTAACCCTGACACTATCTTAGGGCTGATGCTAACCCTAGCGCTAACACTATCCTAGGGCTGATGCTAAACGTAACTCTAACACTATCCTAGGGCTGATGCTAACCCTAAACCTAACCCTAACACTATCCTGGTTCTCATGGTCACCCTAACACTAACACTATCCTAGGGCTGATGTTAACCCTAACCCTAACCCTAACACTTTCCTAGGGCTGATGCAGACCCTAACCCTAACACTATCCTAGGGCTGATGCTGACTCTAACCCTTTCACTATCCTAGGGCTGATACTTACCCTAACACTATCCTAGGGCTGATGTTAACCCTAGCCCTAACACTATCCTAGGGCTGTTGCTAACCCTAAGCCTAACACTATCCTAGGGCTGAAGCAAACCCTAAACCTAACACTATCCTAGTGCTGATGCTAACACTAACACTAAGAGTATAATAGGGCTGATTCTAACCCTAACCCTGACACTATCCTAGGGCTGATGCTAACCCTAAACCTAACCCTAACACTATACTAGGGCTGAAGCTAAACCTAACTCTAACACTATCCTAGTGATGATTCTAACCCTAACCCTAACACTATCCTAGGGGTAATGATGACCCTAACCCTAACCCTGCCACTATCCTAGGGCTTATGCTAACCCTAGCCCTAACACTATCCCAGGGCTGATGCTAACCCTAACCCTAACACTATCCTAGGGCTGATGCTAACCCTAACACTAACCCTAACACTCTCCTAGGGCTGATGCTAACCCTAACCCTAACACTATAATAGGGCTGATGCTAACCCTAACCCTAACCCTAACACTATCCTAGGGCTGATTCTAACCCTAACCCTAACACTATCTTAAGGCTGATGTTAACCCTAACCCTAGCCATAACACTATCCTAGGGCTGATGCTAACCCTAACCATAACACTAACACTATCCTAGGGCTGATTCTAACCCTAACCCTAACTCTATCCTAGGGCTGATGCTAACCCTAACCCTAACCCTAACTCTATCCTAAGGCTGACGCTAACCCTAAACCTAACACTATCCTAAGGCTGATGCTAACCCTAACCCTAACACTAACACTATCCTGGGGCTGATGCTAATCCTAACCCTAACCCTAGCACTATAATAGGGCTGATGCTAACCCTAACCCTGACACTATCCTAGGGCTGATGCTAACCCTAACCCTAACCCTAACACTATCCTAGGGCTGAAGCTAACCCTAACGCAAACACTATGCTAGGTCTAATGCTAACCCTAACCCTAACACTATCCTAGGGCTGATGCTGACCCTAACCCTTATGCTAACACTCTCCTAGTGCGGATGCTAACCTTAACCCTAACACTATCCTAGGGTTGACGCTAACCCTAACCCTAAACCTAACACTATCCTAGGGCTGATGCTAACCCTAAACCTAACCCTAACACTGTCCTAGGGCTGATGCTAACCTTAACCCTAACACGATCCTAGGGCACATGCTAACCCTAACCCTAACCCTAACACTATCCTAGGGCTGATGCTAAACGTAACACTAACAGTATCCTAGGGCACATGCTAACCTTAACCCTAAACCTAACACTATCCTAGGGCTGATGCTAAACGTAACCCTAACACTATCGTAGGGCTGATGCTAACCCTAACCCTAACCCTAACCGTATCCTAGGGCTGATGCTGACCCTAAACCTAACCCTCACACTATCCTATGGCTGATGTTAACCCTAGCCCTAACACTCTCCTAAGGCTGATGCTAACCCTAAGCCTAACACTATCCTACTGCTGATGCTAACCCTAACACTAAACTTAACACTATCCTAGGGCTGATGCTAACCCTAACCATAACCCTAACACTATCCTAGGGCTGATGATAACCGTAACCCTAACAGTATCCTCGGTCTCATGCTAACAATAACCCTAACCCTAACACTATCCTAGGGCTGAAGCAAACCCTAAACCTAACACTATCCTAGTGCTGATGCTAACACTAACCCTAAGAGTATCCTAGGGCTGATGCTAACCCTAACCCTGACACTATCGTAGGGCTGATGCTAACCCTAAACATAACGCTAACACTATACTAGGGCTGAAGCTAAACTTAACCCTAACACTATCCTAGGGCTGATGCTAACCCTCACCCTAACCCTAACACTATCCTAGGGCTGATGGTAACCCTAACCCTAACACTATCCTAAGGCTGATGCTAACCCTATTCCTAACCGTAACACTATCCTAAGGCTGATGCTAACCAAAGCCCTAACCCTAACACTATCCTAGGCCTGCTGCTAACCCTAACAATAACACTATCCTAGGGCTGATGCTATCCATAACCCATACCCTAACACTATCCTAGGGCTGATGCTAACCCTAATCTTAACACTATCCTAGGACTGCTGCTAACCCTACCGTAACCCTAACACTATCCTAGGGCTGATGCTGACCCTAACCCTAACCCTGACACTATCGTGGGGCTTATGCTAACCCTAGCCCTAACACTATCCTAGGGCTTATGCTAACCATAACCCTAACAAAATACTAGGCCTGATGATAACCCTAACCCTAACCCTAACACTATCCTTCGTCTGATGCTAATCCTAACACTAGCACTATCCTATGGCTGATGCTAATCCTAACCCTAACCCTAACACTATGCTAGAACTGATGGTAACGCTAACCCTAACACTATCCTAGTGATGATGCTAACCCTAACCATAAGCCTAACACTATCCTAGGTCTGATGCTAACCCTAAGCCTAACACTATCGTAGGGCTGATGCTAACCCTAAACCTAACACTATCCTAGGGCTGCTGCTAACCGTAAACCTAACACTATCCTAAGGCTGATTCTAACACTAACCCTAACACTAACACTATCCTAGGGCTGATGGTAACCCTATCCCTAACCCTAACACTATCCTAGGGCTGATGCGAACCCTAACGCTGACACTATCCTGTCCTGATGCAAACCCTAAACCTAACACTATCCTAGGGCTGAAGCTAACCATAACCGTAACACTATCCTAGGGCTGATGCTAACCATAACCCTAACACTATCCTAGGGCTGATACTTACCCTATGACTATCCTAGGGCTGATGTTAACCCTAGCCCTAACACTATCCTAGGGCTGATGCTAACCCTAAGCCTAACACTATCCTAGGGGTGAAGCAAACCCTAAACCTAACACTATCCTAGTGCTGATGCTAACATTAACCCTAAGAGTATCCTAGGGCTGATTCTAACCATAACCCTGACACTATCCTAGGGCTGATGCTAACCCTAAACCTAACCCTAACACTATACTAGGGCTGAAGCTAAACCTAACCCTAACACTATCCTAGTGATGATGCTAACCCTAACCCTAACACTATCCTAGGGGTGATGCTGACCCTAACCCTAACCCTGCCACTATCCTAGGGCTGATGCTAACCCTAGCCCTAACACTATCCCAGGGCTGATGCTAACCCTAACACTAACACTATCCTAGGCCTGATGATAACAATAACCATAACCTTAACACTATCCTTCATCTGATGCTAACCCTAACCCTAACACTATATTAGGGCTGATGCTAACCCTAACCCTAACCCTAACACTATCCTAGGGCTGATGCTAACCCTAACCCTAACACTATCCTAGGGCTCATGCTAACCGTAATACTAACCCTAAAACTCTCCTAGGGCTGATGCTACCCCTAATCCTAACACTATAATAGGGCTGATGCTAACCCTAACCCTAACCCTAACACTATCCTAGGGCTGATTCTAACCCTAACCCTAACACTATCTTAAGGCTGATGTTAACACTAACCCTAACCATAACACTATCCTAGGGCTGATGCTAACCCTAACCCTAACACTAACACTATCCTAGGGCTGATTCTAACCCTAAGCCTAACACTATCCTAGGGCTGATGTTAACCCTAACTCTAACAATAACTCTATCCTAAGGCTGATGCTAACCCTAAACTTAACACTATCCTAAGGCTGATGCTAACCCTAACTTTAACACTAACATTATCCGAGGGCTGATGCTAATCCTAACCCTATCCCTAGCACTATAATAGGGCTGATGCTAACCCTAACCCTGACACTATCCTAGGGCGGATGCTAACCCTAACCCTAACCCTAACACTATCCTACGGCTGATGCTATCCCTACCCTAACACTATCCTAGGGCTGATGCTAACCCTAACACTAACACTATCCTAGGACTGATGCTAACCCTACCTATAAGCCTAAGACTATCGTAGGGCTGATGGTAACCATAAGCCTAACACTATCCTAGGGCTGATGCTAACCCCAACCCTCACACTATCCTAAGGCTGATGCTAACCCAATCCCTAACAGTATCCTAGGGCTGATGCTAACCCTAACATGGACACTATCCTAGGGCTGATGCTAACCCTAACCCTAACCCTAACACTATCCTAGGGCTGAAGCTAACCCTAACCCTAACACTATACTAGGGCTGATGCTAACCCTAACTCTAACACTATCCTAGGGCTGATGCTAACCCAATGCCTAAGAGTATCCCGGGACTGATGCTAACAATAATCGTAACCCTAACACTATCCTAGGGCTGAAGCTAACCCCAACCCTAACACTATCCTAGGGCTGATGCTAACCCAATCCCTAACAGTATCCTAGGGCTGATGCTAACCCAATCCCTAACAGTATCCTAGGGCTGATGCTAACCCTAACATGGACACTATCCTAGGGCTGATGCTAACCCTAACCCTAACCCTAACACTATCCTAGGGCTGAAGCTAACCCTAATCCTAACACTATCCTAGGGCTGATGCTAACCCTAACTCTAACACTATCTTAGGGCTGATGCTGACCCTAACCCTAACCCTGACACTATCCTAAGGCTGATGCTAACCCTAGCCCTAACACTATCCTAGGGCTGATGCTAAACGTAACTCTAACACTATCCTAGGGCTGATGCTAACTCTAAACCTAACCCTAACACTATCCTGGGTCTCATGCTCACCCTAACCCCAACACTATCCTAGGGCTGATGTTAACCCTAACCCTAACCCTAACACTCTCCTAGGGCTGATGCTGACCCTAACCCTAACACTATCCTACGGCTGATGCTAACCCCAACCTTAACCCTAACACTATCCTAAGGCTGATGCTAACCCTAACCCTAACACTAACACTATCCTAGGGCTGTTGCTAACCATAACCCTAACACTATCCTAGGGCTGATACTTACCCTAACACTATCCTAGGGCTGATGTTAACCCTAGCCCTAACACTATCCTAGGGCTGATGCTGACCCTAAACCTAAACCTCACACTTTCCTATGGCTGATGTTAAGTCTAGCCCTAACACTCTCCTAAGGCTGATGCTAACCCTAAGCCTAACACTATCCTAGGGCTGATGCTAACCCTAACACTAAACCTAACACTATCCTAGGGCTGATGCTAACCAAAATCCTAACATTATCCTACGCTGAAGATAACCCTAACCCTAACCCTAACACTATCCTAGGGCTGATGCTAACCCTAACCCTAACCCTAACACTATCCTAGGGCTGATGATAACCGTAACCCTAACAGTATCCTAGGTCTCATGCTAACAATAACCCTAACCCTAACACTATCCTAGGGCTGAAGCAAACCCTAAAGCTAACACTATCCTAGTGCTGATGCTAACACTAACCCTAAGACAATCCTAGGGCTGATGCTAACCCTAACCCTGACACTATCCTAGGGCTGATGCTAACCCTAAACATAACCCTGACACTATACTGGGGCTGAAGCTAAACCTAACCCTAACACTATCCTAGGGCTGATGCTAACCCTAACCCTAACACTATCCTAGGGCTGATGCTAACCCTAACCCTAACCCTAACACTATCCTAGGGCTGATGGTAACCCTAACCCTAACACTATCCTAAGGCTGATGCTAACCCTATCCCTAACCGTAACACTATCCTAGGGCTGATGCTAACCAAAGCCCTAACCCTAACACTATCCTAGGGCTGATGGTAACCCTAACTCTAACACTATCCTAAGGCTGATGCTAACCCTATCCCTAACCCTAACACTATCCTAGGGCTGATGCTATCCCTAACCCATACCCTAACACTATCCTAGGGCTGATGCTAACCCTAATCTTAACACTATCCTAGGGCTGATGCTAACCCTACCATAACCCTAACACTATCCTAGGGCTGATGCTGACCCTAACCCTAACCCTGACACTATCCGGGGGCTTATGCTAACCCTAGCCCTAACACTATCCTAGGGCTGATGCTAACCATAACCCTAACAAAATACTAGGCCTGATGATAACCCTAACCCTAACCCTAACACTATCCTTGGTCTGATGCTAACCCTAACACTCGCACTATCCTATGGCTGATGCTAATAATAACCCTAACCCTAACACTATCCTAGAGCTGATGGTAACGCTAACCCTAACACTATCCTTGGTCTGATGCTAACCCTAAGCCTAACACTATCGTAGGGCTGATGCTAACCCTAAACCTATCACTATCCTAGGGCTGCTGCTAACCGTAAACCTAACACTATCCTAAGGCTGATTCTAACCCTAACCCTAACACTAACACTATCCTAGGGCTGATGGTAACCCTAACCCTAACCCTAACACTATCCTAGGGCTGATGCGAACCCTAACACTGACACTATCCTATGCTGATGCAAACCCTAAACCTAACACTATCCTAGGGCTGAAGCTAACCATAACCGTAACACTATCCTTGGGCTGATGCTAACCCTAACCGTAACACTGACACTATCCTAGGGCTGATGCTAACCCTAACCCTAACCCTAACACTCTCCTAGGGCTGAAGCTAACCCTAACCCTAACACTATCCTAGGGCTGATGCTCACCCTAACCCTAAGCCTAACTCTATCCTAGGGCTGATGGTAACCCTAACCCTATCACTATCGTAGGGGTGATGCTAACCCTAACCCTAACACTATCCTAGGCCTGAAACTAACCCTAACCCTAACCCTAACACTGTCCTAGGGCTGAAGCTAACCCTATCCCTAACACTATCCTAGGGCTGATGCTAACCCTAACCCTAACCCTAACACTATCCTAGGGCTGATGCTAACCCTAACCCTAACCCTAACACTATCCTAGGGC
Source organism: Lemur catta (assembly GCF_020740605.2). Classification (NCBI taxonomy): domain Eukaryota; kingdom Metazoa; phylum Chordata; class Mammalia; order Primates; family Lemuridae; genus Lemur; species Lemur catta. Next base: position 102,793,567 of record NC_059135.1, read on the forward strand.
TGATGCTAACCCTAACCCTAACCCTAACACTATCCTAGGGCTGATGCTAACCCTAACCCTAACCCTAACACTATCCTAGGGCTGATGCTAACCCTAACCGTAACCCTAACACTATCCTAGAGCTGATGCTAACCCTAACCCTAACACTATCCTAGGGCTGATGCTAACCCTATCCCTAACCCTACAACACTCCTAGGGCTGAGGCTAACCCTAACTCTAACACAATCCTAGGGCTGATGCTAACCCTAACCCTAACCCTAACACTATCCTAGGGCTGATGCTAACCCTAACCCTAACACTATCCTAGGGATGATGCTTACCCAATCATTAACCCTAACACTATCCTATTGCTGATGCTAACCCTAACCCTAACACTATCCTAGGGCTGACGCTTACCCTAACCCTAACCCTAACACTATCCTAGGGCTGATGCTAACCCTAACCCTAACACTATCCTAGGGCTGATGCTAACCCTAACCCTAACCCTAACACTATCCTAGGCTGATGCTAACCCTAACCCTAACCCTAACATTCTCCTAGGTCTCAGGCTAACCCTAACCCTAACACTATCCTAGTGCTGATGCTAACCCTAACCCTAACCCTAACACTATCCTAGGCCTGATGCTAACCCTAACCCTAACCCTAACACTATCCTAGGGCTGATGCTAACCCTAACCCTAACACTGTCCTAGGCTTGATGCTAACCCTAACCCTATCCCTAACACTATCCTAGGGCTGATGCTAACCCTAACCCTAACACTATCTTACGGCTGATGCTAACCCTAACCCTAACCCTAACACTATCCTAGGGATGATGCTAACTCTAACCCTAACACTATCCTAGTGCTGACGCTAACCCTAACCCTAACTCTAACACTATCCTAGGGCTGAGGCTAACCCTAACCCTAACACTATCCTACGGCTGATGCTAACCTTAACCCTAACCCTAACCCTAACACTATCCTAGGGCTGATGCTAACCCTAACCCTAACACTATCCTAGGGCTGATGCTAACCTTAACCCTAACCCTAACACTATCCTAGGGCTGATGCTAACCCTAACCCTAACCCTACAACTCTCCTAGGGCTGAGGCTAACCCTAACCCTAACACTATCCTAGGGCTGATGCTAACCCTAACACTAACCCTAACACTATCCTAGGGCTGATGTTAACCCTAACCCTAACACTATCCTAGGGCTGATGCTTACCCTAACCCTAACCCTAACACTATCCTAGGGCTGATGCTAACCCTAACCCTAACACTATCCTAGGGCTGATGCTAACCCTAACCCTAACTCTAACACTATCCTAGGCCTGATGCTAACCCTAACACTAACACTATCCTAGGCCTGGTGATAACCCTAACCCTAACCCTAACACCATCCTAGGGCTGATGCTAACCCTAACCCTAACACTATCCTAGGGCTGATGCTAACCCTAACCATAACCCTAACACTATCCTAGGCATGATGCTAACCCTAACCCTAACCCTAACACTATCCTAGGGCTGATTATAACCCTAAACATAACACTATCCTAGGGCTGATGCTAACCCTACCCCTAACACTAACACTATCCTAGGCTGATGCTAACCCTAACCCTAACACTATCCTAGGGCTGATGCTAACCCTAACCCTAACCCTAACACTATCCTAGGGCTGAAGCTAACCCTAACCCTAACTCTAACACTGTCCTAGGGCTGAGGCTAACCCTAACCCTAACACTACCCTCGGCTGATACTAACCCTAATCCTACCCCTAACACTATCCTAAGGCTGATGCTAACCCTAACACTAACACTATCCTAGGCCTGGTGCTAACCCTAACCCTAACCCTAACACTATCCTAGGGCTGATGCTAACCCTAACCCAAACACTATCCTAGGGCTGATGCTAACCCTAACCCTAACCCTAACACTATCGTAGGACTGATGCTAACCCTAACCATAACCCTAACACTATCCTAGGGCTGATTCTAACCCTAACCCTAACCCTAACACTATCCTAGTGCTGATGCTAACCCTAATCCTAACACTATCCTAGGCCTGATGGTATCCCTAACCCTAACCCTAACACTATCCTATGGCTGATGTTGACCCTACACTAACACTATCCTAGGGCTGATTCTAACCGTAACCCTAACCCTAACACTATCCTAAGCTGATGCTAACCCTAACCCTAACAGTATCCTAGGGCTGATGCTAACCCTAACCCTAACACTAACACTCTCCTAGGGCTGAGGCTAACCCTAACCCTAACACTATCTTAGGGCTGAAGCTAACCCTAACCCTTTCCCTAACACTATCCTAGGGCTGATGCTAAACCTAACCATAACCCTAACACTATCCTAGGGCTGATGCTATCCCTAACCCTAACAATATTATAGGGCTCATGCTAACCCTACACCTAACCGTAACACTCTCCTAGGGCTGAGGCTAACCCTAACCCTAACACTATCCTTGGGCTGATGCTAACCCTAACCCTAACCCTAACACTATCCTAGGGCTGATGCTAACCCTAACCCTAACCCTAACACTATCCTAGGGCTGATGCTAACCCTGTCCCTAACCCTAACACTCTCCTAGGGCTGAGGCTAACCCTAACCCTAACACTATCCTAGGGCTGATGCTCACCCTAACCCTAACCCTAACTCTATCCTAGGGCTGATGGTAACCGTAACCCTATCACTATCGTAGGGCTGATGCTAACCCTAACCCTAACACTATCCTAGGGCTGATGCTAACCCTAACCCTAACACTATCCTAGGCCTGAAACTAACCCTAACCCTAACCCTAACACTGTCCTAGGGCTGATGCTAACCCTATGCCTAACACTATCCTAGGGCTGATGCTAACCCTAACCCTAACCCTAACACTATCCTAGGGCTGATGCTAACCCTAACCCTAACCCTAACACTATCCTAGGGCTGATGCTAACCCTCACCCTAACCCTAACAATATCCTAGGGCTGATGCTAACCCTAACCCTAACCCTAACACTATCCTAGAGCTGATGCTAACCCTAACCCTAACACTATCCTAGGGCTGATGCTAACCCTATCCCTAACCCTACAACACTCCTAGGGCTGAGGCTAACCCTAACCCTAACACTATCCTAGGGCTGATGCTAACCCTAATCCTAACCCTAACACTATCCTAGGGCTGTTGCTTACCCTATCATTAACCCTAACACTATCCTAGGGCTGATGCTAACCCTAACCCTAACACTATCCTAGGGCTGATGCTAACCCTAACCCTAACCCTAACACTATCCTAGGGCTGATGATAACCGTAACCCTAACAGTATCCTAGGTCTCATGCTAACAATAACCCTAACCCTAACACTATCCTAGGGCTGAAGCAAACCCTAAAGCTAACACTATCCTAGTGCTGATGCTAACACTAACCCTAAGACAATCCTAGGGCTGATGCTAACCCTAACCCTGACACTATCCTAGGGCTGATGCTAACCCTAAACATAACCCTGACACTATACTGGGGCTGAAGCTAAACCTAACCCTAACACTATCCTAGGGCTGATGCTAACCCTAACCCTAACACTATCCTAGGGCTGATGCTAACCCTAACCCTAACCCTAACACTATCCTAGGGCTGATGGTAACCCTAACCCTAACACTATCCTAAGGCTGATGCTAACCCTATCCCTAACCGTAACACTATCCTAGGGCTGATGCTAACCAAAGCCCTAACCCTAACACTATCCTAGGGCTGATGGTAACCCTAACTCTAACACTATCCTAAGGCTGATGCTAACCCTATCCCTAACCCTAACACTATCCTAGGGCTGATGCTATCCCTAAACCATACCCTAACACTATCCTAGGGCTGATGCTAACCCTAATCTTAACACTATCCTAGGGCTGATGCTAACCCTACCATAACCCTAACACTATCCTAGGGCTGATGCTGACCCTAACCCTAACCCTGACACTATCCGGGGGCTTATGCTAACCCTAGCCCTAACACTATCCTAGGGCTGATGCTAACCATAACCCTAACAAAATACTAGGCCTGATGATAACCCTAACCCTAACCCTAACACTATCCTTGGTCTGATGCTAACCCTAACACTCGCACTATCCTATGACTGATGCTAATAATAACCCTAACCCTAACACTATCCTAGAGCTGATGGTAACGCTAACCCTAACACTATCCTAGGTCTGATGCTAACCCTAAGCCTAACACTATCGTAGGGCTGATGCTAACCCTAAACCTAACACTATCCTAGGGCTGATGCTAACCGTAAACCTAACACTATCCTAAGGCTGATTCTAACCCTAACCCTAACACTAACACTATCCTAGGGCTGATGCTAACCCTAACCCTAACTCTAACACTATCCTAGGCCTGATGCTAACCCTAACACTAACACTATCCTAGGCCTGGTGATAACCCTAACCCTAACCCTAACACCATCCTAGGGCTGATGCTAACCCTAACCCTAACACTATCCTAGGGCTGATGCTAACCCTAACCATAACCCTAACACTATCCTAGGCATGATGCTAACCCTAACCCTAACCCTAACACTATCCTAGGGCTGATTATAACCCTAACCATAACACTATCCTAGGGCTGATGCTAACCCTAACCCTAACACTAACACTATCCTAGGCTGATGCTAACCCTAACCCTAACACTATCCTAGGGCTGATGCTAACCCTAACCCTAACCCTAACACTATCCTAGCGCTGAAGCTAACCCTAACCCTAACTCTAACACTGTCCTAGGGCTGAGGCTAACCCTAACCCTAACACTACCCTCGGCTGATACTAACCCTAATCCTACCCCTAACACTATCCTAAGGCTGATGCTAACCCTAACACTAACACTATCCTAGGCCTGGTGCTAACCCTAACCCTAACCCTAACACTATCCTAGGGCTGATGCTAACCCTAACCCAAACACTATCCTAGGGCTGATGCTAACCCTAACCCTAACCCTAACACTATCCTAGGACTGATGCTAACCCTAACCCTAACCCTAACACTATCCTAGGGCTGATGCTAACCCTAACCCTAACCCTAACACTATCCTAGTGCTGATGCTAACCCTAATCCTAACACTATCCTAGGCCTGATGGTATCCCTAACCGTAACCCTAACACTATCCTATGGCTGATGATGACCCTACACTAACACTATCCTAGGGCTGATTCTAACCCTAACCCTAACCCTAACACTATCCTAAGCTGATGCTAACCCTAACCCTAACAGTATCCTAGGGCTGATGCTAACCCTAACCCTAACACTAACACTCTCCTAGGGCTGAGGCTAACCCTAACCCTAACACTATCTTAGGGCTGAAGCTAACCCTAACCCTTTCCCTAACACTGTCCTAGGGCTGATGCTAAACCTAACCATAACCCTAACACTATCCTAGGGCTGATGCTATCCCTAACCCTAACACTATTATAGGGCTCATGCTAACCCTAAACCTAACCGTAACACTCTCCTAGGGCTGAGGCTAACCCTAACCCTAACACTATCCTTGGGCTGATGCTAACCCTAACCCTAACCCTAACACTATCCTAGGGCTGATGCTAACCCTAACCCTAACCCTAACACTATCCTAGGGCTGATGCTAACCCTGTCCCTAACCCTAACACTCTCCTAGGGCTGAGGCTAACACTAACCCTAACACTATCCAAGGGCTGATGCTCACCCTAACCCTAACCCTAACTCCATCCTAGGGCTGATGGTAACCGTAACCCTATCACTATCGTAGGGCTGATGCTAACCCTAACCCTAACACTATCCTAGGGCTGATGCTAACCCTAACCCTAACACTATCCTAGGCCTGAAACTAACCCTAACCCTAACCCTAACACTGTCCTAGGGCTGATGCTAACCCTATGCCTAACACTATCCTAGGGCTGATGCTAACCCTAACCCTAACCCTAACACTACCCTAGGGCTGATGCTAACCCTAACCCTAACCCTAACACTATCCTAGGGCTGATGCTAACCCTCACCCTAACCCTAACAATATCCTAGGGCTGATGCTAACCCTAACCCTAACCCTAACACTATCCTAGAGCTGATGCTAACCCTAACCCTAACACTATCCTAGGGCTGATGCTAACCCTATCCCTAACCCTACAACACTCCTAGGGCTGAGGCTAACCCTAACCCTAACACTATCCTAGGGCTGATGCTAACCCTAACCCTAACCCTAACACTATCCTAGGGCTGATGCTTACCCTATCATTAACCCTAACACTATCCTAGGGCTGATGCTAACCCTAACCCTAACACTATCCTAGGGCTGATGCTAACCCTAACCCTAACTCTAACACTATCCTAGGCCTGATGCTAACCCTGACATTAACACTATCTTAGGCCTGGTGATAACCCTAACCCTAACCATAACACTATCCCAGGGCTGATGCTAACCCTAACCCTAACACTATCCTAGGGCTGATGCTAACCCTAACCCTAACCCTAACACTATCCTAGGCTGATGCTATCCCTAACCCTAACCCTAACATTCTCCTAGGTCTCAGGCTAACCCTAACCCTAACACTATCCTAGGGCTGATGCTAACCCTAACCCTAACACTAACACTAAACCAGGGCTGATGCTAACCCTAACCCTAACACTATCCTAGGGCTGATGCTAACCCTAACCCTAACCCTAACACTATCCTAGGCTGATGCTAACCCTAACCCTAACCATAACATTCTCCTAGGTCTCAGGCTAACCCTAACCCTAACACTATCCTAGGCCTGATGCTAACCCTAACCCTAAGCCTAACACTATCCTAGGGCTGATGCTAACCCTAACCATAACACTAACCTAGGGCTGATGCTAACCCTAACCATAACCCTAACACTATCCTAGGGCTGATGCTAACGCTAACCCTAACACTATCCTAGGGCTGATGCTAACCCTAACCCTAACTCTAACACTATCCTAGGGCTGAGCTAACCCTAACCCTAACACTATCCTACGGCTGATGCTAACCTTAACCCTAACCCTATCCCTAACACTATCCTAGGGCTGATGCTAACCCTAACCCTAACACTATCCTAGGGCTGATGCTAACCTTAACCCTAACCCTAACACTATCCTAGGGCTGATGCTAACCCTAACCCTAACCCTACAACTCTCCTAGGGCTGAGGCTAACCCTAACCCTAACATTATCCAAGGGCTGATGCTAACCCTAACCCTAACCCTAACACTCTCCGAGGGCTGATGCTAACCCTAACCCTAACACTATCATAGGGCTGATGCTTACCCTAACCCTAACCCTAACACTATCCTAGGGCTGATGCTAACCCTAACCCTAACACTATCCTAGGGCTGATGCTAACCCTAACCCTAACTCTAACACTATCCTAGGCCTGATGCTAACCCTAACACTAACACTATCCTAGGCCTGGTGATAACCCTAACCCTAACCCTAACACTATCCTAGGGCTGATGCTAACCCTAACCCTAACACTACCCTAGGGCTGATGCTAACCCTAACCATAACCCTAACACTATCCTAGGCCTGATGATAACCCTAACCCTAACCCTAACACTATCCTAGGGCTGATGATAACCCTAACCCTAACACTATCCTAGGGCTGATGCTAACCCTAACCCTAACCCTAACACTATCCTAGACTGATGCTAACCCTAACCCTAACACTATCCTAGGGCTGATGCTAACCCTAACCCTAACCCGAACACTATCCTAGGGCTGATGCTAACCCTAACCCTAACTCTAACACTGTCCTAGGGCTGAGGCTAACCCTAACTCTAACACTACCCTCGGCTGATACTAACCCTAATCCTACCCGTAACACTATCCTAAGGCTGATGCTAACCCTAACACTAACACTATCCTAGGCCTGGTGCTAACCCTAACCCTAACCCTAACACTATCCTAGGGCTGATGCTAACCCTAACCCTAACACTATCCTAGAGCTGAAGCTAACCCTAACCCTAACCCTAACACTATCCTAGGGCTGATGCTAACCCTAAACCTAACCCTAACACTATCCTAGGCTGATGCTAACCCTAACCCTAACCCTAACACTATTCTAGTGCTGATGCTAACCCTAATCCTAACACTATCCTAGGCCTGATGGTATCCCTAACCCTAACCCTAACACTATCCTATGGCTGATGATGACCCTAACACTAACAGTATCCTAGGGCTGATTCTAACCGTAACCCTAACCCTAACACTACCCTAGGGCTGATGCTAACCCTAACCCTAACACTATCCTAGGGCTGATGCTAACCCTAACCCTAACACTAACACTCTCCTAGGGCTGAGGCTAACCCTAACCCTAACACTATCTTAGGGCTGATGCTAACCCTAACCCTTACCCTAACACTGTCATCGGTTTGATGCTAAACCTAACCATAACCCTAACACTATCATAGGGCTGATGCTATCCCTAACCCTAACACTATCCTAGGGCTCATGCTAACCCTAAACCTAACCGTAACACTCTCCTAGGGCTGAGGCTAACCCTAACCCTAACACTGTCCTAGGGCTGATGCAAACCCTAACCCTAACCCTAACACTATCCTAGGGCTGATACTAACCATAACCCTAACCCTAACACTATCCTAGGGCTGATGCTAACCCTAACCATAACCCTAACACTCTCCTCGCCTGAGGCTAACCGTAACCCTAACACTATCCTAGGGCTGATGCTCACCCTAACCCTAACCCTAACTCTATCCTAGGGCTGATGGTAACCCTAACCCTATCACTATCGTAGGGCTGATGCTAACCCTAACCCTAACACTATCCTAGGGCGGAATCTAACCCTAACCGTAACCCTAACACTATCCTAGGGCTGATGCTAACCCTAACCCTAACACTATCCTAGGCCTGAAACTAACCCTAACCCTAACCTTAACACTGTCCTACTGCTGATGCTAACCCTATGCCTAACACTATCCTAGGGCTGATGCTAACCCTAACCCTAACCCTAACACTATCCTAGGGCTGATGCTAACCCTAACCCTAACCCTAACACTATCCTAGGGCTGATGCTAACCCTCACCCTAACCCTAACAATATCCTAGGGCTGATGCTAACCCTAACCCTAACCCTAACACTATCCTAGAGCTGATGCTAACCCTAACCCTAACACTATCCTAGGGCTGATGCTAACCCTATCCCTAACCCTACAACACTCCTAGGGCTGAGGCTAACCCTAACCCTAACACTATCCTAGGGCTGATGCTAACCCTAACCCTAACCCTAACACTATCCTAGGGCTGATGCTTACCCTATCATTAACCCTAACACTATCCTAGGGCTGATGCTAACCCTAACCCTAACTCTAACACTATCCTAGGCCTGATGCTAACCCTAACATTAACACTATCATAGGCCTGGTGATAACCCTAACCCTAACCCTAACACTATCCCAGGGCTGATGCTAACCCTAACCCTAACAGTATCCTAGGGCTGATGCTAACCCTATCCCTAACCCTAACACTATCCTAGGGCTGATGCCAACCCTAACCCTAACACTATCCTAGGGCTGATGGTAACCCTAACCCTAACCCTAACACTATCCTAGGGATGATGCTAACTCTAACCCTAACACTATCCTAGGGCTGATGCTAACCCTAACACTAACACTATCCTAGGGCTGATGCTAACCCTAACCCTAACCCTAACACTATCCTAGGGATGATGCTAACTCTAACCCTAACACTATCCTAGGGCTGATGTTAACCCTAACCCTAACTCTAACACTATCCTTGGGCTGAGGCTAACCCTAACCCTAACACTATCCTACGGCTGATGCTAACTTTAACCCTAACCCTAACCCTAACACTATCCTAGGGCTGATGCTAACCCTAACCCTAACATTATCATAGGGCTGATGATTACCCTAACCCTAACCCTAACACTATCCTAGGGCTGATGCTAACCCTAACCCTAACACTATCCTAGGGCTGATGCTAACCCTAACCCTAACTCTAACACTATCCTAGGCCTGATGCTAACCCTAACACTAACACTATCCTAGGCCTGGTGATAACCCTAACCCTAACCCTAACACTATCCTAGGGCTGATGCTAACCCTAACCCTAACACTACCCTAGGGCTGATGCTAACCCTAACCATAACCCTAACACTATCCTAGGCCTGATGATAACCCTAACCCTAACCCTAACACTATCCTAGGGCTGATGATAACCCTAACCCTAACACTATCCTAGGGCTGATGCTAACCCTAACCCTAACCCTAACACTATCCTAGACTGATGCTAACCCTAACCCTAACACTATCCTAGGGCTGATGCTAACCCTAACCCTAACCCGAACACTATCCTAGGGCTGATGCTAACCCTAACCCTAACTCTAACACTGTCCTAGGGCTGAGGCTAACCCTAACTCTAACACTACCCTCGGCTGATACTAACCCTAATCCTACCCGTAACACTATCCTAAGGCTGATGCTAACCCTAACACTAACACTATCCTAGGCCTGGTGCTAACCCTAACCCTAACCCTAACACTATCCTAGGGCTGATGCTAACCCTAACCCTAACACTATCCTAGAGCTGAAGCTAACCCTAACCCTAACCCTAACACTATCCTAGGGCTGATGCTAACCCTAAACCTAACCCTAACACTATCCTAGGCTGATGCTAACCCTAACCCTAACCCTAACACTATTCTAGTGCTGATGCTAACCCTAATCCTAACACTATCCTAGGCCTGATGGTATCCCTAACCCTAACCCTAACACTATCCTATGGCTGATGATGACCCTAACACTAACAGTATCCTAGGGCTGATTCTAACCGTAACCCTAACCCTAACACTACCCTAGGGCTGATGCTAACCCTAACCCTAACACTATCCTAGGGCTGATGCTAACCCTAACCCTAACACTAACACTCTCCTAGGGCTGAGGCTAACCCTAACCCTAACACTATCTTAGGGCTGATGCTAACCCTAACCCTTACCCTAACACTGTCATCGGTTTGATGCTAAACCTAACCATAACCCTAACACTATCATAGGGCTGATGCTATCCCTAACCCTAACACTATCCTAGGGCTCATGCTAACCCTAAACCTAACCGTAACACTCTCCTAGGGCTGAGGCTAACCCTAACCCTAACACTGTCCTAGGGCTGATGCTAACCCTAACCCTAACCCTAACACTATCCTAGGGCTGATACTAACCATAACCCTAACCCTAACACTATCCTAGGGCTGATGCTAACCCTAACCATAACCCTAACACTCTCCTCGCCTGAGGCTAACCGTAACCCTAACACTATCCTAGGGCTGATGCTCACCCTAACCCTAACCCTAACTCTATCCTAGGGCTGATGGTAACCCTAACCCTATCACTATCGTAGGGCTGATGCTAACCCTAACCCTAACACTATCCTAGGGCGGAATCTAACCCTAACCGTAACCCTAACACTATCCTAGGGCTGATGCTAACCCTAACCCTAACACTATCCTAGGCCTGAAACTAACCCTAACCCTAACCTTAACACTGTCCTACTGCTGATGCTAACCCTATGCCTAACACTATCCTAGGGCTGATGCTAACCCTAACCCTAACCCTAACACTATCCTAGGGCTGATGCTAACCCTAACCCTAACCCTAACACTATCCTAGGGCTGATGCTAACCCTCACCCTAACCCTAACAATATCCTAGGGCTGATGCTAACCCTAACCCTAACCCTAACACTATCCTAGAGCTGATGCTAACCCTAACCCTAACACTATCCTAGGGCTGATGCTAACCCTATCCCTAACCCTACAACACTCCTAGGGCTGAGGCTAACCCTAACCCTAACACTATCCTAGGGCTGATGCTAACCCTAACCCTAACCCTAACACTATCCTAGGGCTGATGCTTACCCTATCATTAACCCTAACACTATCCTAGGGCTGATGCTAACCCTAACCCTAACTCTAACACTATCCTAGGCCTGATGCTAACCCTAACATTAACACTATCATAGGCCTGGTGATAACCCTAACCCTAACCCTAACACTATCCCAGGGCTGATGCTAACCCTAACCCTAACAGTATCCTAGGGCTGATGCTAACCCTATCCCTAACCCTAACACTATCCTAGGGCTGATGCCAACCCTAACCCTAACACTATCCTAGGGCTGATGGTAACCCTAACCCTAACCCTAACATTATCCTAGGGATGATGCTAACTCTAACCCTAACACTATCCTAGGGCTGATGCTAACCCTAACACTAACACTATCCTAGGGCTGATGCTAACCCTAACCCTAACCGTAACACTATCCTAGGGATGATGCTAACTCTAACCCTAACACTATCCTAGGGCTGATGTTAACCCTAACCCTAACTCTAACACTATCCTTGGGCTGAGGCTAACCCTAACCCTAACACTATCCTACGGCTGATGCTAACCTTAACCCTAACCCTAACCCTAACACTATCCTAGGGCTAATGCTAACCCTAACCCTAACATTATCATAGGGCTGATGATTACCCTAACCCTAACCCTAACACTATCCTAGGGCTGATGCTAACCCTAACCCTAACACTATCCTAGGGCTGATGCTAACCCTAACCCTAACTCTAACACTATCCTAGGCCTGATGCTAACCCTAACACTAACACTATCCTAGGCCTGGTGATAACCCTAACCCTAACCCTAACACTATCCTAGGGCTGATGCTAACCCTAACCCTAACACTACCCTAGGGCTGATGCTAACCCTAACCATAACCCTAACACTATCCTAGGCCTGATGATAACCCTAACCCTAACCCTAACACTATCCTAGGGCTGATGATAACCCTAACCCTAACACTATCCTAGGGCTGATGCTAACCCTAACCCTAACCCTAACACTATCCTAGACTGATGCTAACCCTAACCCTAACACTATCCTAGGGCTGATGCTAACCCTAACCCTAACCCGAACACTATCCTAGGGCTGATGCTAACCCTAACCCTAACTCTAACACTGTCCTAGGGCTGAGGCTAACCCTAACTCTAACACTACCCTCGGCTGATACTAACCCTAATCCTACCCGTAACACTATCCTAAGGCTGATGCTAACCCTAACACTAACACTATCCTAGGCCTGGTGCTAACCCTAACCCTAACCCTAACACTATCCTAGGGCTGATGCTAACCCTAACCCTAACACTATCCTAGAGCTGAAGCTAACCCTAACCCTAACCCTAACACTATCCTAGGGCTGATGCTAACCCTAAACCTAACCCTAACACTATCCTAGGCTGATGCTAACCCTAACCCTAACCCTAACACTATTCTAGTGCTGATGCTAACCCTAATCCTAACACTATCCTAGGCCTGATGGTATCCCTAACCCTAACCCTAACACTATCCTATGGCTGATGATGACCCTAACACTAACACTATCCTAGGGCTGATTCTAACCGTAACCCTAACCCTAACACTACCCTACGGCTCATGCTAACCCTAACCCTAACACTATCCTAGGGCTGATGCTAACCCTAACCCTAACACTAACACTCTCCTAGGGCTGAGGCTAACCCTAACCCTAACACTATCTTAGGGCTGATGCTAACGCTAACCCTTACCCTAACACTATCATCGGTTTGATGCTAAACCTAACCATAACCCTAACACTATCATAGGGCTGATGCTATCCCTAACCCTAACACTATCCTAGGGCTCATGCTAACCCTAAACCTAACCGTAACACTCTCCTAGGGCTGAGGCTAACCCTAACCCTAACACTGTCCTAGGGCTGATGCTAACCCTAACCCTAACCCTAACACTATCCTAGGGCTGATACTAACCATAACCCTAACCCTAACACTATCCTAGGGCTGATGCTAACCCTAACCATAACCCTAACACTCTCCTCGCCTGAGGCTAACCGTAACCCTAACACTATCCTAGGGCTGATGCTCACCCTAACCCTAACCCTAACTCTATCCTAGGGCTGATGGTAACCCTAACCCTATCACTATCGTAGGGCTGATGCTAACCCTAACCCTAACCCTAACACTATCCTAGAGCTGATGCTAACCCTAACCCTAACACTATCCTAGGGCTGATGCTAACCCTATCCCTAACCCTATAACACTCCTAGGGCTGAGGCTAACCCTAACCCTAACACTATCCTAGGGCTGATGCTAACCCTAACCCTAACCCTAACACTATCCTAGGGCTGATGCTTACCCTATCATTAACCCTAACACTATCCTAGGGCTGATGCTAACCCTAACCCTAACACTATCCTAGGGCTGATGCTAACCCTAACCCTAACTCTAACACTATCCTAGGCCTGATGCTAACCCTGACATTAACACTATCTTAGGCCTGGTGATAACCCTAACCCTAACCCTAACACTATCCCAGGGCTGATGCTAACCCTAACCCTAACACTATCCTAGGGCTGATGCTAACCCTAACCCTAACCCTAACACTATCCTAGGCTGATGCTATCCCTAACCCTAACCCTAACATTCTCCTAGGTCTCAGGCTAACCCTAACCCTAACACTATCCTAGGGCTGATGCTAACCCTAACCCTAACACTAACACTAAACCAGGGCTGATGCTAACCCTAACCCTAACACTATCCTAGGGCTGATGCTAACACTAACCCTAACCCTAACACTATCCTAGGCTGATGCTAACCCTAACCCTAACCATAACATTCTCCTAGGTCTCAGGCTAACCCTAACCCTAACACTATCCTAGGCCTGATGCTAACCCTAACCCTAAGCCTAACACTATCCTAGGGCTGATGCTAACCCTAACCATAACACTAACCTAGGGCTGATGCTAACCCTAACCATAACCCTAACACTATCCTAGGGCTGATGCTAACGCTAACCCTAACACTATCCTAGGGCTGATGCTAACCCTAACCCTAACTCTAACACTATCCTAGGGCTGAGCTAACCCTAACCCTAACACTATCCTACGGCTGATGCTAACCTTAACCCTAACCCTATCCCTAACACTATCCTAGGGCTGATGCTAACCCTAACCCTAACACTATCCTAGGGCTGATGCTAACCTTAACCCTAACCCTAACACTATCCTAGGGCTGATGCTAACCCTAACCCTAACCCTACAACTCTCCTAGGGCTGAGGCTAACCCTAACCCTAACATTATCCAAGGGCTGATGCTAACCCTAACCCTAACCCTAACACTCTCCGAGGGCTGATGCTAACCCTAACCCTAACACTATCATAGGGCTGATGCTTACCCTAACCCTAACCCTAACACTATCCTAGGGCTGATGCTAACCCTAACCCTAACACTATCCTAGGGCTGATGCTAACCCTAACCCTAACTCTAACACTATCCTAGGCCTGATGCTAACCCTAACACTAACACTATCCTAGGCCTGGTGATAACCCTAACCATAACCCTAACACTATCCTAGGGCTGATGCTAACCCTAACCCTAACACTACCCTAGGGCTGATGCTAACCCTAACCATAACCCTAACACTATCCTAGGCCTGATGATAACCCTAACCCTAACCCTAACACTATCCTAGGGCGGATGATAACCCTAACCCTAACACTATCCTAGGGCTGATGCTAACCCTAACCCTAACCCTAACACTATCCTAGACTGATGCTAACCCTAACCCTAACACTATCCTAGGGCTGATGCTAACCCTAACCCTAACCCGAACACTATCCTAGGGCTGATGCTAACCCTAACCCTAACTCTAACACTGTCCTAGGGCTGAGGCTAACCCTAACTCTAACACTACCCTCGGCTGATACTAACCCTAATCCTACCCGTAACACTATCCTAAGGCTGATGCTAACCCTAACACTAACACTATCCTAGGCCTGGTGCTAACCCTAACCCTAACCCTAACACTATCCTAGGGCTGATGCTAACCCTAACACTAACACTATCCTAGAGCTGAAGCTAACCCTAACCCTAACCCTAACACTATCCTAGGGCTGATGCTAACCCTAAACCTAACCCTAAGACTATCCTAGGCTGATGCTAACCCTAACCCTAACCCTAACACTATTCTAGTGCTGATGCTAACCCTAATCCTAACACTATCCTAGGCCTGATGGTATCCCTAACCCTAACCCTAACACTATCCTATGGCTGATGATGACCCTAACACTAACAGTATCCTAGGGCTGATTCTAACCGTAACCCTAACCCTAACACTACCCTAGGGCTGATGCTAACCCTAACCCTAACACTATCCTAGGGCTGATGCTAACCCTAACCCTAACACTAACACTCTCCTAGGGCTGAGGCTAACCCTAACCCTAACACTATCTTAGGGCTGATGCTAACCCTAACCCTTACCCTAACACTGTCATCGGTTTGATGCTAAACCTAACCATAACCCTAACACTATCATAGGGCTGATGCTATCCCTAACCCTAACACTATCCTAGGGCTCATGCTAACCCTAAACCTAACCGTAACACTCTCCTAGGGCTGAGGCTAACCCTAACCCTAACACTGTCCTAGGGCTGATGCTAACCCTAACCCTAACCCTAACACTATCCTAGGGCTGATACTAACCATAACCCTAACCCTAACACTATCCTAGGGCTGATGCTAACCCTAACCATAACCCTAACACTCTCCTCGCCTGAGGCTAACCGTAACCCTAACACTATCCTAGGGCTGATGCTCACCCTAACCCTAACCCTAACTCTATCCTAGGGCTGATGGTAACCCTAACCCTATCACTATCGTAGGGCTGATGCTAACCCTAACCCTAACACTATCCTAGGGCGGAATCTAACCCTAACCGTAACCCTAACACTATCCTAGGGCTGATGCTAACCCTAACCCTAACACTATCCTAGGCCTGAAACTAACCCTAACCCTAACCTTAACACTGTCCTACTGCTGATGCTAACCCTATGCCTAACACTATCCTAGGGCTGATGCTAACCCTAACCCTAACCCTAACACTATCCTAGGGCTGATGCTAACCCTAACCCTAACCCTAACACTATCCTAGGGCTGATGCTAACCCTCACCCTAACCCTAACAATATCCTAGGGCTGATGCTAACCCTAACCCTAACCCTAACACTATCCTAGAGCTGATGCTAACCCTAACCCTAACACTATCCTAGGGCTGATGCTAACCCTATCCCTAACCCTACAACACTCCTAGGGCTGAGGCTAACCCTAACCCTAACACTATCCTAGGGCTGATGCTAACCCTAACCCTAACCCTAACACTATCCTAGGGCTGATGCTTACCCTATCATTAACCCTAACACTATCCTAGGGCTGATGCTAACCCTAACATTAACACTATCATAGGCCTGGTGATAACCCTAACCCTAACCCTAACACTATCCCAGGGCTGATGCTAACCCTAACCCTAACAGTATCCTAGGGCTGATGCTAACCCTATCCCTAACCCTAACACTATCCTAGGGCTGATGCCAACCCTAACCCTAACACTATCCTAGGGCTGATGGTAACCCTAACCCTAACCCTAACACTATCCTAGGGATGATGCTAACTCTAACCCTAACACTATGCTAGGGCTGATGCTAACCCTAACCCTAACACTATCCTAGGGCTGATGCTAACCCTAACCCTAACCCTAACACTATCCTAGGGATGATGCTAACTCTAACCCTAACACTATCCTAGGGCTGATGTTAACAATAACCCTAACTCTAACACTATCCTAGGGCTGAGGCTAACCCTAACCCTAACACTATCCTACGGCTGATGCTAACCTTAACCCTAACCCTAACCCTAACACTATCCTAGGGCTGATGCTAACCCTAACCCTAACACTATCTATCCTAGGGCTGATGCTAACCTTAACCCTAACCCTAACACTATCCTAATGCTGATGCTAACCCTAACCCTAACCCTACAACTCTACTAGGGCTGAGGCTAACCCTAACCCTAACACTATCCTAGGGCTGATGCTAACCCTAACCCTAACCCTAACACTATCCTAGGGCTGATGCTAACCCTAACCCTAACACTATCCTAGGGCTGATGCTTACCCTAACCCTAACCCTAACACTATCCTAGGGCTGATGCTAACCCTAACCCTAACACTATCCTAGGGCTGATGCTAACCCTAACCCTAACTCTAACACTATCCTAGGCCTGATGCTAACCCTAACACTAACACTATCCTAGGCCTGGTGATAACCCTAATCCTAACCCTAACACTATCCTAGGGCTGATCCTAACCCTAACCCTAACACTCTCCTAGGGCTGATGCTAACCCTAACCATAACTCTAACACTATCCTAGGCCTGATGCTAACCCTAACCCTAACCCTAACACTATCCTAGGTCTGATTATAACCCTAACCATAACACTATCCTAGGGCTGATGCTAACCCTAACCCTAACACTAACACTATCCTACGCTGATGCTAACCCTAACCCTAACACTATCCTAGGGCTGATGCTAACCCTAACCCTAACCGTAACACTATCCTAGCGCTGATGCTAACCCTAACCCTAACTCTAACACTGTCCTAGGGCTGAGGCTAACCCTAACCCTAACACTACCCTCGGCTGATACTAACCCTGATCCTACCCCTAACACTAACCTAAGGCTGATGCTAACCCTAACACTAACACTATCCTAGGCCTGGTGCTAACCCTAACCCTAACCCTAACACTATCCTAGGGCTGATGCTAACCCTAACCCTAACACTATCCTAGGGCTGATGCTAACCCTAACCCTAACACTAACACTATCCTAGGGCTGATGCTAACCCTAACCCTAACCCTAACACTATCCTAGGGATGATGCTAACTCTAACCCTAACACTATCCTAGGGCTGATGTTAACCCTAACCCTAACTCTAACACTATCCTAGGGCTGAGGCTAACCCTAACCCTAACACTATCCTACGGCTGATGCTATCCTTAACCCTAACCCTAACCCTAACACTATCCTAGGGCTGATGCTAACCCTAACCCTAACACTATCCTAGGGCTGATGCTAACCTTAACCCTAACCCTAACACTATCCTAGGGCTGATGCTAACCTTAACCCTAACCCTAACACTATCCTAATGCTGATGCTAACCCTAACCCTAACCCTACAACTCTACTAGGGCTGAGGCTAACCCTAACCCTAACACTATCCTAGGGCTGATGCTAACCCTAACCCTAACCCTAACACTATCCTAGGGCTGATGCTAACCCTAACCCTAACACTATCCTAGGGCTGATGCTTACCCTAACCCTAACCCTAACACTATCCTAGGGCTGATGCTAACCCTAACCCTAACACTATCCTAGGGCTGATGCTAACCCTAACCCTAACTCTAACACTATCCTAGGCCTGATGCTAACCCTAACACTAACACTATCCTAGGCCTGGTGATAACCCTAATCCTAACCCTAACAGTATCCTAGGGCTGATCCTAACCCTAACCCTAACACTCTCCTAGGGCTGATGCTAACCCTAACCATAACTCTAACACTATCCTAGGCCTGATGCTAACCCTAACCCTAACCCTAACACTATCCTAGGTCTGATTATAACCCTAACCATAACACTATCCTAGGGCTGATGCTAACCCTAACCCTAACACTAACACTATCCTACGCTGATGCTAACCCTAACCCTAACACTATCCTAGGGCTGATGCTAACCCTACCCCTAACCCTAACACTATCCTAGCGCTGATGCTAACCCTAACCCTAACTCTAACACTGTCCTAGGGCTGAGGCTAACCCTAACCCTAACACTACCCTCGGCTGATACTAACCCTGATCCTACCCCTAACACTAACCTAAGGCTGATGCTAACCCTAACACTAACACTATCCTAGGCCTGGTGCTAACCCTAACCCTAACCCTAACACTATCCTAGGGCTGATGCTAACCCTAACCCTAACACTATCCTAGGGCTGATGCTAACCCTAACCCTAACACTAACACTATCCTAGGGCTGATGCTAACCCTCACCCTAACCCTAACAATATCCTAGGGCTGATGCTAACCCTAACCCTAACCCTAACACTATCCTAGAGCTGATGCTAACCCTAACCCTAACACTATCCTAGGGCTGAAGATAACCCTATCCCTAACCCTACAACACTCCTAGGGCTGAGGCTAACCCTAACCCTAACACTATCCTAGGGCTGATGCTAACCCTAACCCTAACCCTAACACTATCCTAGGGATGATGCTAACTCTAACCCTAACACTATCCTAGGGCTGATGCTAACCCTAACCCTAACTCTAACACTATCCTAGGGCTGAGGCTAACCCTAACCCTAACACTATCCTACGGCTGATGCTAACCTTAACCCTAACCCTAACCCTAACACTATCCTAGGGCTGATGCTAACCCTAACCCTAACACTATCCTAGGGCTGATGCTAACCTTAACCCTAACCCTAACACTGTCCTAATGCTGATGCTAACCCTAACCCTAACCATACAACTCTCCTAGGGCTGAGGCTAACCCTAACCCTAACACTATCCTAGGGCTGATGCTAACCCTAACCCTAACACTAACACTATCCTAGGGCTGATGCTAACCCTAACCCTAACACTATCCTAGGGCTGATGCTTACCCTAACCCTAACCCTAACACTATCCTAGGGCTGATGCTAACCCTAACCCTAACACTATCCTAGGGCTGATGCTAACCCTAACCCTAACTCTAACACTATCCTAGGCCTGATGCTAACCCTAACACTAACACTATCCTAGGCCTGGTGATAACCCTAACCCTAACCCTAACACTATCCTAGGGCTGATGCTAACCCAAACCCTAACCCTAACACTATCATAGCGCTGATGCTAACCCTAAACCTAACTCTAACACTGTCCTAGGGCTGAGGCTAACCCTAACCCTAACACTACCCTCGGCTGATACTAACCCTAATCCTACCCCTAACACTAACCTAAGGCTGATGCTAACCCTAACACTAACACTATCCTAGGCCTGGTGCTAACCCTAACCCTAACCCTAACACTATCCTAGGGCTGATGCTAACCCTAACCCTAACACTATCCTAGGGCTGATGCTAACCCTAACCCTAACCCTAACACTATCCTAGGGCTGATGCTAACCCTAACCCTAACCCTAACACTATCCTAGGGCTGATGCTAACCCTAACCCTAACCCTAACACTATCCTAGTGCTGATGCTAACCCTAATCCTAACACTATCCTAGGCCTGATGGTATCCCTAACCCTAACCCTAACACTATCCTATGGCTGATGATGACCCTAACACTAACACTATCCTAGGGCTGATTCTAACCGTAACCCTAACCCTAACACTATCCTAGGGCTGATGGTAACCCTAACCCTAACAGTATCCTAGGGCTGATGCTAACCCTAACCCTAACACTAACACTCTCCTAGGGCTGAGGCTAACCCTAACCCTAACACTATCTTAGGGCTGATGCTAACCCTAACCCTTACCCTAACACTATCCTAGGGCTGATGCTAAACTTAACCATAACACTAACACTATCCTAGGGCTGATGCTATCCCTAACCCTAACACTATTATAGGGCTCATGCTAACCGTAAACCTAACCGTAACACTCTCCTAGGGTTGAGGCTAACCCTAACCCTAACACTATCCTTGGGCTGATGCTAACCCTAACTCTAACCCTAACACTATCCTAAGGCTAATGCTAACCCTAACCCTAACCCTAACACTATCCTAGGGCTGATGCTAACCCTAACCCTTACCCTACCACTATCATCGGGCTGATGCTAAACCTAACCATAACCCTAACACTATCCTAGGGTTGATGCTATCCCTAACCCTAACACTATCCTAGGGCTGAAGATAACCCTAACCCTAACACTAACATTCTCCTAGGGCTGGGGCTAACCCTAACCCTAACACTATCTTAGGGCTGATGCTAACCCTAACCCTTACCCTAACACTATCATCGGGCTGATGCTAAACCTAACCCTAACCCTAACACTATCTTAGGGCTGATGCTAACCCTAACCCTTACCCTAACACTATCATCGGGCTGATGCTAAACCTAACCATAACCCTAACACTCTCCTAGGGCTGAGGCTAACCCTAACCCTAACACTATCCTAGGGCTGATGCTAACCCTAACCCTAACCCTAACACTATCCTAGGGCTGATACTAACCCTAACCCTAACCCTAACACTATCCAAGGGCTCATGCTAACCCTAACCATAACCCTAACACTCTCCTCGGGCTGAGGCTAACCCTAACCCTAACACTATCCTAGGGCTGATGCTCACCCTAACCCTAACGCTAACTCTATCCTAGGGCTGATGGTAACCCTAACCCTATCACTATCGTAGGGCTGATGCTAACCCTAACCCTAACACTATCCTAGGGCGGAATCTAACCCTAACCGTAACCCTAACACTATCCTAGGGCTGATGCTAACCCTAATCCTAACACTATCCTAGGCCTGAAACTAACCCTAACCCTAACCCTAACACTGTCCTACTGCTGATGCTAACCCTATGCCTAACACTATCCTAGGGCTGATGCTAACCCTAACCCTAACCCTAACACTATCCTAGGGCTGATGCTAACCCTAACCCTAACCCTAACACTATCCTAGGGCTGATGCTAACCCTCACCCTAACCCTAACAATATCCTAGGGCTGATGCTAACCCTAACCCTAACCCTAACACTATCCTAGAGCTGATGCTAACCCTAACCCTAACACTATCCTAGGGCTGATGCTAACCCTATCCCTAACCCTACAACACTCCTAGGGCTGAGGCTAACCCTAACCCTAACACTATCCTAGGGCTGATGCTAACCCTAACCCTAACCCTAACACTATCCTAGGGCTGATGCTTACCCTATCATTAACCCTAACACTATCCTAGGGCTGATGCTAACCCTAACCCTAACTCTAACACTATCCTAGGCCTGATGCTAACCCTAACATTAACACTATCTTAGGCCTGGTGATAACCCTAACCCTAACCCTAACACTATCCCAGGGCTGATGATAACCCTAACCCTAACACTATCCTAGGGCTGATGCTAACCCTAACCCTAACCCTAACACTATCCTAGGGCTGATGCTAACCCTAACCCTAACACTATCCTAGGGCTGATGTTAACCCTAACCCTAACCCTAACACTATCCTAGGGATGATGCTAACTCTAACCCTAACACTATCCTAGGGCTGATGCTAACCCTAAACCTAACACTATCCTAGGGCTGATGCTAACCCTAACCCTAACCCTAACACTATCCTAGGGATGATGCTAACTCTAACCCTAAAACTATCCTAGGGCTGAGGCTAACCCTAACCCTAACACTATCCTACGGCTGATGCTAACCTTAACGCTAAACCTAACCCTAACACTATCCTAGGGCTGATGCTAACCCTAACCCTAACACTATCCTAGGGCTGATGCTAACCTTAACCCTAACCCTAACACTATCCTAATGCTGATGCTAACCCTAACCCCAACCCTACAACTCTCCTAGGGCTGAGGCTAACCCTAACCCTAACACTATCCTAGGGCTGATGCTAACCCTAACCCTAACCCTAACACTATCCTATTGCTGATGCTAACCCTAACCCTAACACTATCCTAGGGCTGATGCTTACCCTAACCCTAACCCTAACACTATCCTAGGGCTGATGCTAACCCTAACCCTAACACTATCCTAGGGCTGATGCTAACCCTAACCCTAACTCTAACACTATCCTAGGCCTGATGCTAACCCTAACACTAACACTATCCTAGGCCTGGTGATAACCCTAACCCTAACCCTAACACTATCCTAGGGCTGATGCTAACCAAAACCCTAACCCTAACACTATCCTAGCGCTGATGCTAACCCTAACCCTAACTCTAACACTGTCCTAGGGCTGAGGCTAACCCTAACCCTAACACTACCCTCGGCTGATACTAACCCTAATCCTACCCCTAACACTAACCTAAGGCTGATGCTAACCCTAACACTAACACTATCCTAGGCCTCTTGCTAACCCTAACCCTAACCCTAACACTATCCTAGGGCTGATGCTAACCCTAACCCTAACACTATCCTAGGGCTGATGCTAACCCTAACCCTAACTCTAACACTATCCTAGGCCTGATGCTAACCCTAACACTAACACTATCCTAGGCCTGGTGATAACCCTAACCCTAACCCTAACACTATCCTAGGGCTGATGCTAACCCAAACCCTAACCCTAACACTATCATAGCGCTGATGCTAACCCTAAACCTAACTCTAACACTGTCCTAGGGCTGAGGCTAACCCTAACCCTAACACTACCCTCGGCTGATACTAACCCTAATCCTACCCCTAACACTAACCTAAGGCTGATGCTAACCCTAACACTAACACTATCCTAGGCCTGGTGCTAACCCTAACCCTAACCCTAACACTATCCTAGGGCTGATGCTAACCCTAACCCTAACACTATCCTAGGGCTGATGCTAACCCTAACCCTAACCCTAACACTATCCTAGGGCTGATGCTAACCCTAACCCTAACCCTAACACTATCCTAGGGCTGATGCTAACCCTAACCCTAACCCTAACACTATCCTAGTGCTGATGCTAACCCTAATCCTAACACTATCCTAGGCCTGATGGTATCCCTAACCCTAACCCTAACACTATCCTATGGCTGATGATGACCCTAACACTAACACTATCCTAGGGCTGATTCTATCCGTAACCCTAACCCTAACACTATCCTAGGGCTGATGGTAACCCTAACCCTAACAGTATCCTAGGGCTGATGCTAACCCTAACCCTAACACTAACACTCTCCTAGGGCTGAGGCTAACCCTAACCCTAACACTATCTTAGGGCTGATGCTAACCCTAACCCTTACCCTAACACTATCCTAGGGCTGATGCTAAACTTAACCATAACACTAACACTATCCTAGGGCTGATGCTATCCCTAACCCTAACACTATTATAGGGCTCATGCTAACCCTAAACCTAACCGTAACACTCTCCTAGGGTTGAGGCTAACCCTAACCCTAACACTATCCTTGGGCTGATGCTAACCCTAACTCTAACCCTAACACTATCCTAAGGCTAATGCTAACCCTAACCCTAACCCTAACACTATCCTAGGGCTGATGCTAACCCTAACCCTTACCCTAACACTATCATCGGGCTGATGCTAAACCTAACCATAACCCTAACACTATCCTAGGGTTGATGCTATCCCTAACCCTAACACTATCCTAGGGCTGAAGATAACCCTAACCCTAACACTAACATTCTCCTAGGGCTGGGGCTAACCCTAACCCTAACACTATCTTAGGGCTGATGCTAACCCTAACCCTTACCCTAACACTATCATCGGGCTGATGCTAAACCTAACCCTAACCCTAACACTATCTTAGGGCTGATGCTAACCCTAACCCTTACCCTAACACTATCATCGGGCTGATGCTAAACCTAACCATAACCCTAACACTCTCCTAGGGCTGAGGCTAACCCTAACCCTAACACTATCCTAGGGCTGATGCTAACCCTAACCCTAACCCTAACACTATCCTAGGGCTGATACTAACCCTAACCCTAACCCTAACACTATCCAAGGGCTCATGCTAACCCTAACCATAACCCTAACACTCTCCTCGGGCTGAGGCTAACCCTAACCCTAACACTATCCTAGGGCTGATGCTCACCCTAACCCTAACGCTAACTCTATCCTAGGGCTGATGGTAACCCTAACCCTATCACTATCGTAGGGCTGATGCTAACCCTAACCCTAACACTATCCTAGGGCGGAATCTAACCCTAACCGTAACCCTAACACTATCCTAGGGCTGATGCTAACCCTAATCCTAACACTATCCTAGGCCTGAAACTAACCCTAACCCTAACCCTAACACTGTCCTACTGCTGATGCTAACCCTATGCCTAACACTATCCTAGGGCTGATGCTAACCCTAACCCTAACCCTAACACTATCCTAGGGCTGATGCTAACCCTAACCCTAACCCTAACACTATCCTAGGGCTGATGCTAACCCTCACCCTAACCCTAACAATATCCTAGGGCTGATGCTAACCTTAACCCTAACCCTAACACTATCCTAGAGCTGATGCTAACCCTAACACTACTACTATCCTAGGGCTGATGCTAACCCTATCCCTAACCCTACAACACTCCTAGGGCTGAGGCTAACCCTAACACTAACACTATCCTAGGGCTGATGCTAACCCTAACCCTAACCCTAACACTATCCTAGGGCTGATGCTTACCCTATCATTAACCCTAACACTATCCTAGGGCTGATGCTAACCCTAACCCTAACTCTAACACTATCCTAGGCCTGATGCTAACCCTAACATTAACACTATCTTAGGCCTGGTGATAACCCTAACCCTAACCCTAACACTATCCCAGGGCTGATGATAACCCTAACCCTAACACTATCCTAGGGCTGATGCTAACCCTAACCCTAACCCTAACACTATCCTAGGGCTGATGCTAACCCTAACCCTAACACTATCCTAGGGCTGATGTTAACCCTAACCCTAACCCTAACACTATCCTAGGGATGATGCTAACTCTAACCCTAACACTATCCTAGGGCTGATGCTAACCCTAAACCTAACACTATCCTAGGGCTGATGCTAACCCTAACCCTAACCCTAACACTATCCTAGGGATGATGCTAACTCTAACCCTAAAACTATCCTAGGGCTGAGGCTAACCCTAACCCTAACACTATCCTACGGCTGATGCTAACCTTAACCCTAACCCTAACCCTAACACTATCCTAGGGCTGATGCTAACCCTAACCCTAACACTATCCTAGGGCTGATGCTAACCTTAACCCTAACCCTAACACTATCCTAATGCTGATGCTAACCCTAACCCCAACCCTACAACTCTCCTAGGGCTGAGGCTAACCCTAACCCTAACACTATCCTAGGGCTGATGCTAACCCTAACCCTAACCCTAACACTATCCTAGGGCTGATGCTAACCCTAACCCTAACACTATCCTAGGGCTGATGCTTACCCTAACCCTAACCCTAACACTATCCTAGGGCTGATGCTAACCCTAACCCTAACACTATCCTAGGGCTGATGCTAACCCTAACCCTAACTCTAACACTATCCTAGGCCTGATGCTAACCCTAACACTAACACTATCCTAGGCCTGGTGATAACCCTAACCCTAACCCTAACACTATCCTAGGGCTGATGCTAACCCAAACCCTAACCCTAACACTATCCTAGCGCTGATGCTAACCCTAACCCTAACTCTAACACTGTCCTAGGGCTGAGGCTAACCCTAACCCTAACACTACCCTCGGCTGATACTAACCCTAATCCTACCCCTAACACTAACCTAAGGCTGATGCTAACCCTAACACTAACACTATCCTAGGCCTCTTGCTAACCCTAACCCTAACCCTAACACTATCCTAGGGCTGATGCTAACCCTAACCCTAACACTATCCTAGGGCTGATGCTAACCCTAACCCTAACCCTAACACTATCCTAGGGCTGATGCTAACCCTAACCCTAACCCTAACACTATCCTAGGGCTGATGCTAACCCTAACCCTAACCCTAACACTATCCTAGTGCTGATGCTAACCCTAATCCTAACACTATCCTAGGCCTGATGGTATCCCTAACCCTAACCCTAACACTATCCTATGGCTGATGATGACCCTAACACTAACACTATCCTAGGGCTGATTCTAACCGTAACCCTAACCCTAACACTATCCTAGGGCTGATGGTAACCCTAACCCTAACAGTATCCTAGGGCTGATGCTAACCCTAACCCTAACACTAACACTCTCCTAGGGCTGAGGCTAACCCTAACCCTAACACTATCTTAGGGCTGATGCTAACCCTAACCCTTACCCTAACACTATCCTAGGGCTGATGCTAAACTTAACCATAAACCTAACACTATCCTAGGGCTGATGCTATCCCTAACCCTAACACTATTATAGGGCTCATGCTAACCCTAAACCTAACCGTAACACTCTCCTAGGGTTGAGGCTAACCCTAACCCTAACACTATCCTTGGGCTGATGCTAACCCTAACTCTAACCCTAACACTATCCTAAGGCTGATGCTAACCCTAACCATAACCCTAACACACTCCTAGGGCTGAGGCTAACCCTAACCCTAACACTATCCTAGGGCTGATGCTCACCCTAACCCTAACCCTAACTCTATCCTAGGGCTGATGGTAACCGTAACCCTATCACTATCGTAGGGCTGATGCTAACCCTAATCCTAACACTATCCTAGGGCTGCTGCTAACCCTAACCGTAACCCTAACACTATACTAGGGCTGATGCTAACCCTAACACTAACACTATCCTAGGCCTGAAACTAACCCTAACCCTAACCCTAACACTGTCCTAGGGCTGATGTTAACCCTATGCCTAACACTATCCTAGGGCTGATGCTAACCCTAACCCTAACCCTAACACTATCCTAGGGCTGATGCTAACCCTAACCCTAACCCTAACACTATCCTAGGGCTGATGCTTACCCTATCATTAACCCTAACACTATCCTAGGGCTGATGCTAACCCTAACCCTAACTCTAACACTATCCTAGGCCTGATGCTACCCCTAACATTAACACTATCTTAGGCCTGGTGATAACCCTAACCCTAACCCTAACACTATCCCAGGGCTGATGCTAACCCTAACCCTAACACTATCCTAGGGCTGATGCTAACCCTAACCCTAACCCTAACACTATCCTAGGGCTGATGCTAACCCTAACCCTAACACTATCCTAGGGCTGATGCTAACCCTAACCCTAACCCTAACACTATCCTAGGGATGATGCTAACTCTAACCCTAACACTATCCTAGGGCTGATGCTAACCCTAACCCTAACACTATCCTAGGGCTCATGCTAACCCTAACCCTAACCCTAACACTATCCTAGGGATGATGCTAACTCTAACCCTAACACTATCCTAGGGCTGATGCTAACCCTAACCCTAACTCTAACACTATGCTAGGGTGAGGCTAACCCTAACCCTAACACTATCCTACGGCTGATGCTAACCTTAACCCTAACCCTAACCCTAACACTATCCTAGGGCTGATGCTAACCCTAACCCTAACACTATCCTAGGGCTGATGCTAACCTTAACCCTAACCCTAACACTATCCTAATGCTGATGCTAACCCTAACCCTAACCCTACAACTCTCCTAGGGCTGAGGCTAACCCTAACCCTAACACTATCCTAGGGCTGATGCTAACCCTAACCCTAACCCTAACACTATCCTAGGGCTGATGCTAACCCTAACCCTAACACTATCCTAGGGCTGATGCTTACCCTAACCCTAACCCTAACACTATCCTAGGGCTGATGCTAACCCTAACCCTAACACTATCCTAGGGCTGATGCTAACCCTAACCCTAACTCTAACACTATCCTAGGCCTGATGCTAACCCTAACACTAACACTATCCTAGGCCTGGTGATAACCCTAACCCTAACCCTAACACTATCCTAGGGCTGATGCTAACCCTAACCCTAACACTCTCCTAGGGCTGATGCTAACCCTAACCATAACCCTAACACTATCCTAGGCCTGATGCTAACCCTAACCCTAACCCTAACACTATCCTAGGTCTGATTATAACCCTAACCATAACACTATCCTAGGGCTGATGCTAACCCTAACCCTAACACTAACACTATCCTACGCTGATGCTAACCCTAACCCTAACACTATCCTAGGGCTGATGCTAACCCTAACCCTAACCCTAACACTATCCTAGCGCTGATGCTAACCCTAACCCTAACTCTAACATTGTCCTAGGGCTGAGGCTAACCCTAACCCTAACACTACCCTCGGCTGATACTAACCCTAATCCTACCCCTAACACTAACCTAAGGCTGATGCTAACCCTAACACTAACACTATCCTTGCCTGGTGCTAACCCTAACCCTAACCCTAACACTATCCTAGGGCTGATGCTAACCCTAACCCTAACACTATCCTAGGGCTGATGCTAACCCTAACCCTAACCCTAACACTATCCTAGGGCTGATGCTAACCCTAACCCTAACCCTAACACTATCCTAGGGCTGATGCTAACCCTAACCCTAACCCTAACACTATCCTAGTGCTGATGCTAACCCTAATCCTAACACTATCCTAGGCCTGATGGTATCCCTAACCCTAACCCTAACACTATCCTATGGCTGATGGTGACCCTAACACTAACACTATCCTAGGGCTGATGCTAACCGTAACCCTAACCCTAACACTATCCTAGGGCTGATGGTAACCCTAACCCTAACAGTATCCTAGGGCTGATGCTAACCCTAACCCTAACACTAACACTCTCCTAGGGCTGAGGCTAACCCTAACCCCAACACTATTTTAGGGCTGATGCTAAACCTAACCCTTACCCAAACACTATCCTAGGGCTGATGCTAAACTTAACCATAACCCTAACACTATCCTAGGGTTGATGCTATCCCTAACCCTAACACTATTATAGGGCTCATGCTAACCCTAAACCTAACCGTAACACTCTCCTAGGGCTGAGGCTAACCCTAACCCTAACACTATCCTTGGGCTGATGCTAACCCTAACTCTAACCCTAACACTATCCTAAGGCTAATGCTAACCCTAACCCTAACCCTAACACTATCCTAGGGCTGATTCTAACCGTAACCCTAACCCTAACACTACCCTAGGGCTGATGCTAACCCTAACCCTAACACTATCCTAGGGCTGATGCTAACCCTAACCCTAACACTAACACTCTCCTAGGGCTGAGGCTAACCCTAACCCTAACACTATCTTAGGGCTGATGCTAACCCTAACCCTTACCCTAACACTATCATCGGGCTGATGCTAAACTTAACCATAACCCTAACACTATCCTAGGGCTGATGCTATCCCTAACCCTAACACTATCCTAGGGCTCATGCTAACCCTAAACCTAACCGTAACACTATCCTAGGGCTGAGGCTAACCCTAACCCTAACACTATCCTAGGGCTGATGCTAACCCTAACCCTAACCCTAACACTATCCTAGGGCTGATACTAACCCTAACCCTAACCCTAACACTATCCTAGGGCTGATGCTAACCCTAACCATAACCCTAACACTCTCCTCGGGCTGAGGCTAACCCTAACCCTAACACTATCCTAGGGCTGATGCTCACCCTAACCCTAACCCTAACTCTATCCTAGGGCTGATGGTAACCCTAACCCTATCACTATCGTAGGGCTGATGCTAACCCTAACCCTAACACTATCCTAGCGCGGAATCTAACCCTAACCGTAACCCTAACACTATCCTAGGGCTGATGCTAACCCTAACCCTAACACTATCCTAGGCCTGAAACTAACCCTAACCCTAACCCTAACACTGTCCTACTGCTGATGCTAACCCTATGCCTAACACTATCCTAGGGCTGATGCTAACCCTAACCCTAACCCTAACACTATCCTAGGGCTGATGCTAACCCTAACCCTAACCCTAACACTATCCTAGGGCTGATGCTAACCCTCACCCTAACCCTAACAATATCCTAGGGCTGATGCTAACCCTAACCCTAACCCTAACACTATCCTAGAGCTGATGCTAACCCTAACCCTAACACTATCCTAGGGCTGATGCTAACCCTATCCCTAACCCTACAACACTCCTAGGGCTGAGGCTAACCCTAACCCTAACACTTTCCTAGGGCTGATGCTAACCCTAACCCTAACCCTAACACTATCCTAGGGCTGATGCTTACCCTATCATTAACCCTAACACTATCCTAGGGCTGATGCTAACCCTAACCCTAACCCTAACACTATCCTAGGGCTGAGGCTAACCCTAACCCTAACACTACCCTCGGCTGATACTAACCCTAATCCTTCCCCTAACACTAACCTAAGGCTGATGCTAACCCTAACACTAACACTATCCTAGGCCTGGTGCTAACCCTAACCCTAACCATAACACTATCCTAGGGCTGATGCTAACCCTAACCCTAACACTATCCTAGGGCTGATGCTAACCCTAACCCTAAACCTAACACTATCCTAGGGCTGATGCTAACCCTAACCCTAATCCTAACACTATCCTAGGGCTGATGCTAACCCTAACCCTAACCCTAACACTATCCTAGTGCTGATGCTAACCCTAATCCTAACACTATCCTAGGCCTGATGGTATCCCTAACCCTAACCCTAACACTATCCTATGGCTGATGATGACCCTAACACTAACACTATCCTAGGGCTGATTCTAACCGTAACCCTAACCCTAACACTATCCTAGGGCTGATGGTAACCCTAACCCTAACAGTATCCTAGGGCTGATGCTAACCCTAACCCTAACACTAACACTCTCCTAGGGCTGAGGCTAACCCTAACCCTAACACTATCTTAGGGCTGATGCTAACCCTAACCCTTACCCTAACACTATCCTAGGGCTGATGCTAAACTTAACCATAACCCTAACACTATCCTAGGGCTGATGCTATCCCTAACCCTAACACTATTATACGGTTCATGCTAACCCTAAACCTAACCGTAACACTCTCCTAGGGTTGAGGGCTAACCCTAACCCTAACACTATCCTAGGGCTGATGCTAACCCTAACCATAACCCTAACACACTCCTAGGGCTGAGGCTAACCCTAACCCTAACACTATCCTAGGGCTGATGCTCACCCTTTACCTAACCCTAACTCTATCCTAGGGCTGATGGTAACCGTAACCCTATCACTATCGTAGGGCTGATGCTAACCCTAATCCTAACACTATCCTAGGGCTGCTGCTAACCCTAACCGTAACCCTAACACTATACTAGGGCTGATGCTAACCCTAACCCTAACACTATCCTAGGCCTGAAACTAACCCTAACCCTAACCCTAACACTGTCCTAGGGCTGATGCTAACCCTATGCCTAACACTATCCTAGGGCTGATGCTAACACTAACCCTAACCCTAACACTATCCTAGGGCTGATGCTAACACTAACCCTAACCCTAACACTATCCTAGGGCTGATGCTTACCCTATCATTAACCCTAACACTATCCTAGGGCTGATGCTAACCCTAACCCTAACTCTAACACTATCCTAGGCCTGATGCTAACCCTAACATTAACACTATCTTAGGCCTGGTGATAACCGTAACCCTAACCCTAACACTATCCCAGGGCTGATGCTAACCCTAACCCTAACACTATCCTAGGGCTGATGCTAACCCTAACCCTAACCCTAACACTATCCTAGGGCTGATGCTAACCCTAACCCTAACACTATCCTAGGGCTGATGCTAACCCTAACCCTAACCCTAACACTATCCTAGGGATGATGCTAACTCTAACCCTAACACTATCCTAGGGCTGATGCTAACCCTAACCCTAACACTATCCTAGGGCTCATGCTAACCCTAACCCTAACCCTAACACTATCCTAGGGATGATGCTAACTCTAACCCTAACACTATCCTAGGGCTGATGCTAACCCTAACCCTAACTCTAACACTATCCTAGGGCTGAGGCTAACCCTAACCCTAACACTATCCTACGGCTGATGCTAACCTTAACCCTAACCCTAACCCTAACACTATCCTAGGGCTGATGCTAACCCTAACCCTAACACTATCCTAGGGCTGATGCTAACCTTAACCCTAACCCTAACACTATCCTAATGCTGATGCTAACCCTAACCCTAACCCTACAACTCTCCTAGGGCTGAGGCTAACCCTAACCCTAACACTATCCTAGGGCTGATGCTAACCCTAACCCTAACCCTAACACTATCCTAGGGCTGATGCCAACCCTAACCCTAACACTATCCTAGGGCTGAGGCTTACCCTAACCCTAACCCTAACACTATCCTAGGGCTGATGCTAACCCTAACCCTAACACTATCCTAGGGCTGATGCTAACCCTAACCCTAACTCTAACACTATCCTAGGCCTGATGCTAACCCTAACACTAACACTATCCTAGGCCTGGTGATAACCCTAACCCTAACCCTAACACTATCCTAGGGCTGATGCTAACCCTAACCCTAACACTCTCCTAGGGCTGATGCTAACCCTAACCATAACCCTAACACTATCCTAGGCCTGATGCTAACCCTAACCCTAACCCTAACACTATCCTAGGTCTGATTATAACCCTAACCATAACACTATCCTAGGGCTGATGCTAACCCTAACCCTAACACTAACACTATCCTACGCTGATGCTAACCCTAACCCTAACACTATCCTAGGGCTGATGCTAACCCTAACCCTAACCCTAACACTATCATAGCGCTGATGCTAACCCTAACCCTAACTCTAACATTGTCCTAGTGCTGAGGCTAACCCTAACCCTAACACTACCCTCGGCTGATACTAACCCTAATCCTACCCCTAACACTAACCTAAGGCTGATGCTAACCCTAACACTAACACTATCCTAGGCCTGGTGCTAACCCTAACCCTAACACTAACACTATCCTAGGGCTGATGCTAACCCTAACCATAACCCTAACACACTCCTAGGGCTGAGGCTAACCCTAACCCTAACACTATCCTAGGGCTGATGCTCACCCTAACCCTAACCCTAACTCTATCCTAGGGCTGATGGTAACCGTAACCCTATCACTATCGTAGGGCTGATGCTAACCCTAATCCTAACACTATCCTAGGGCTGCTGCTAACCCTAACCGTAACCCTAACACTATACTAGGGCTGATGCTAACCCTAACCCTAACACTATCCTAGGCCTGAAACTAACCCTAACCCTAACCCTAACACTGTCCTAGGGCTGATGCTAACCCTATCCCTAACACTATCCTAGGGCTGATGCTAACCCTAACCCTAACCCTAACACTATCCTAGGGCTGATGCTAACCCTAACCCTAACCCTAACACTATCCTAGGGCTGATGCTTACCCTATCATTAACCCTAACACTATCCTAGGGCTGATGCTAACCCTAACCCTAACACTAACACTATCCTAGGCCTGATGCTAACCCTAACATTAACACTATCTTAGGCCTGGTGATAACCCTAACCCTAACCCTAACACTATCCCAGGGCTGATGCTAACCCTAACCCTAACACTATCCTAGGGCTGATGCTAACCCTAACCCTAACCCTAACACTATCCTAGGGCTGATGCTAACCTTAACCCTAACCCTAACACTATCCTAATGCTGATGCTAACCCTAACCCTAACCCTACAACTCTCCTAGGGCTGAGGCTAACCCTAACCCTAACACTATCCTAGGGCTGATGCTAACCCTAACCCTAACCCTAACACTATCCTAGGGCTGATGCTAACCCTAACCCTAACACTATCCTAGGGCTGATGCTTACCCTAACCCTAACCCTAACACTATCCTAGGGCTGATGCTAACCCTAACCCTAACACTATCCTAGGGCTGATGCTAACCCTAACCCTAACTCTAACACTATCCTAGGCCTGATGCTAACCCTAACACTAACACTATCCTAGGCCTGGTGATAACCCTAACCCTAACCCTAACACTATCCTAGGGCTGATGCTAACCCTAACCCTAACACTCTCCTAGGGCTGATGCTAACCCTAACCATAACCCTAACACTATCCTAGGCCTGATGCTAACCCTAACCCTAACCCTAACACTATCCTAGGTCTGATTATAACCCTAACCATAACACTATCCTAGGGCTGATGCTAACCCTAACCCTAACACTAACACTATCCTACGCTGATGCTAACCCTAACCCTAACACTATCCTAGGGCTGATGCTAACCCTAACCCTAACCCTAACACTATCCTAGCGCTGATGCTAACCCTAACCCTAACTCTAACATTGTCCTAGTGCTGAGGCTAACCCTAACCCTAACACTACCCTCGGCTGATACTAACCCTAATCCTACCCCTAACACTAACCTAAGGCTGATGCTAACCCTAACACTAACACTATCCTAGGCCTGGTGCTAACCCTAACCCTAACACTAACACTATCCTAGGGCTGATGCTAACCCTAACCATAACCCTAACACACTCCTAGGGCTGAGGCTAACCCTAACCCTAACACTATCCTAGGGCTGATGCTCACCCTAACCCTAACCCTAACTCTATCCTAGGGCTGATGGTAACCGTAACCCTATCACTATCGTAGGGCTGATGCTAACCCTAATCCTAACACTATCCTAGGGCTGCTGCTAACCCTAACCGTAACCCTAACACTATACTAGGGCTGATGCTAACCCTAACCCTAACACTATCCTAGGCCTGAAACTAACCCTAACCCTAACCCTAACACTGTCCTAGGGCTGATGCTAACCCTATGCCTAACACTATCCTAGGGCTGATGCTAACCCTAACCCTAACCCTAACACTATCCTAGGGCTGATGCTAACCCTAACCCTAACCTTAACACTATCCTAGGGCTGATGCTTACCCTATCATTAACCCTAACACTATCCTAGGGCTGATGCTAACCCTAACCCTAACTCTAACACTATCCTAGGCCTGATGCTAACCCTAACATTAACACTATCTTAGGCCTGGTGATAACCCTAACCCTAACCCTAACACTATCCCAGGGCTGATGCTAACCCTAACCCTAACACTAACAATCTCCTAGGGCTGAGGCTAACCCTAACCCTAACACTATCTTAGGGCTGATGCTAACCCTAACCCTTACCCTAACACTATCCTAGGGCTGATGCTAAACTTAACCATAACCCTAACACTATCCTAGGGCTGATGCTATCCCTTACCCTAACACTATTATAGGGCTCATGCTAACCTTAAACCTAACCGTAACACTCTCCTAGGGCTGAGGCTAACCCTAACCCTAACACTATCCTTGGGCTGATGCTAACCCTAACTCTAACCCTAACACTATCCTAAGGCTAATGCTAACCCTAACCCTAACCCTAACACTATCCTAGGGCTGATTCTAACCGAAACCCTAACCCTAACACTACCCTAGGGCTGATGCTAACCCTAACCCTAACACTATCCTAGGGCTGATGCTAACCCTAACCCTAACACTAACACTCTCCTAGGGCTGAGGCTAACCCTAACCCTAACACTATCTTAGGGCTGATGCTAACCCTAACCCTTACCCTAACACTATCATCGGGCTGATGCTAAACTTAACCATAACCCTAACACTATCCTAGGGCTGATGCTATCCCTAACCCTAACACTATCCTAGGGCTCATGCTAACCCTAAACCGCACCGTAACACTCTCCTAGGGCTG
Source organism: Lemur catta (assembly GCF_020740605.2). Classification (NCBI taxonomy): domain Eukaryota; kingdom Metazoa; phylum Chordata; class Mammalia; order Primates; family Lemuridae; genus Lemur; species Lemur catta. The sequence continues at coordinate 102,830,726 of NC_059135.1, forward strand.
AGGCTAACCCTAACCCTAACACTATCCTATTGCTGATGCTAACCCTAACCCTAACCCTAACACTATCCTAGGGCTGATACTAACCCTAACCCTAACCCTAACACTATCCTAGGGCTGATGCTAACCCTAACCCTAACCCTAACACTATCCTAGGGCTGATGCTAACCCTAACCCTAACCCTAACACTATCCTAGGGCTGATGCTAACCCTAACCCTAACCCTAACACTATCCTAGTGCTGATGCTAACCCTAATCCTAACACTATCCTAGGCCTGATGGTATCCCTAACCCTAACCCTAACACTATCCTATGGCTGATGATGATCCTAACACTAACACTATCCTAGGGCTGATTCTAACCGTAACCATAACCCTAACACTATCCTAGGGCTGATGGTAACCCTAACCCTAACAGTATCCTAGGGCTGATGCTAACCCTAACCCTAACACTAACACTCTCCTAGGGCTGAGGCTAACGCTAACCCTAACACTATCTTAGGGCTGATGCTAACCCTAACCCTTACCCTAACACTATCCTAGGGCTGATGCTAAACTTAACCATAACCCTAACACTATCCTAGGGCTGATGCTATCCCTAACCCTAACACTATTATAGGGCTCATGCTAACCCTAAACCTAACCGTAACACTCTCCTAGGGTTGAGGCTAACCCTAACCCTAACACTATTCTTGGGCTGATGCTAACCCTAACTCTAACCCTAACACTATCCTAAGGCTAATGCTAACCCTAACCCTAACCCTAACACTATCCTAGGGCTGATGCTAACCCTAACCATAACCCTAACACACTCCTAGGGCTGAGGCTAACCCTAACCCTAACACTATCCTAGGGCTGATGCTCACCCTAACCCTAACACTAACTCTATCCTAGGGCTGATGGTAACCGTAACCCTATCACTATCGTAGGGCTGATGCTAACCCTAATCCTAACACTATCCTAGGGCTGCTGCTAACCCTAACCGTAACCCTAACACTATACTAGGGCTGATGCTAACCCTAACCCTAACACTATCCTAGGCCTGAAACTATCCCTAACCCTAACCCTAACACTGTCCTAGGGCTGATGCTAACCCTATGCCTAACACTATCCTAGGGCTGATGCTAACCCTAACCCTAACCCTAACACTATCCTAGGGCTGATGCTAACCCTAACCCTAACCCTAACACTATCCTAGGGCTGATGCTTACCCTATCATTAACCCTAACACTATCCTAGGGCTGATGCTAACACTAACCCTAACTGTAACACTATCGTAGGCCTGATGCTAACCCTAACATTAACACTATCTTAGGCCTGGTGATAACCCTAACCCTAACCCTAACACTATCCCAGGGCTGATGCTAACCCTAACCCTAACACTATCCTAGGGCTGATGCTAACCCTAACCCTAACCCTAACACTATCCTAGGGCTGATGCTAACCCTAACCCTAACACTATCCTACGGCTGATGCTAACCCTAACCCTAACCCTAACACTATCCTAGGGATGATGCTAACTCTAACCCTAACACTATCCTAGGGCTGATGCTAACCCTAACCCTAACACTATCCTAGGGCTCATGCTAACCCTAACCCTAACCCTAACACTATCCTAGGGATGATGCTAACCCTAACTCTAACACTATCCTAGGGCTGAGGCTAACCCTAACCCTAACACTATCCTACGGCTGATGCTAACCTTAACCCTAACCCTAACCCTAACACTATCCTAGGGCTGATGCTAACCCTAACCCTAACACTATCCTAGGGCTGACGCTAACCTTAACCCTAACCCTAACACTATCCTAATGCTGATGCTAACCCTAACCCTAACCCTACAACTCTCCTAGGGCTGAGGCTAACCCTAACCCTAACACTATCCTAGGGCTGATGCTAACCCTAACCCTAACCCTAACACTATCCTAGGGCTGATGCTAACCCTAACCCTAACACTATCCTAGGGCTGATGCTTACCCTAACCCTAACCCTAACACTATCCTAGGGCTGATGCTAACCCTAACCCTAACACTATCCTAGGGCTGATGCTAACCCTAACCCTAACCCTAACACTATCCTAGGGCTGATGCTAACCCTAACCCTAACACTCTCCTAGGGCTGATGCTAACCCTAACCATAACCCTAACACTATCCTAGGCCTGATGCTAACCCTAACCGTAACCCTAACACTATCCTAGGTCTGATTATAACCCTAACCATAACACTATCCTAGGGCTGATGCTAACCCTAACCCTAACACTAACACTATCCTACGCTGATGCTAACCCTAACCCTAACACTATCCTAGGGCTGATGCTAACCCTAACCCTAACCCTAACACTATCCTAGCGCTGATGCTAACCCTAACCCTAACTCTAACATTGTCCTAGGGCTGAGGCTAACCCTAACCCTAACACTACCCTCGGCTGATACTAACCCTAATCCTACCCCTAACACTAACCTAAGGCTGATGCTAACCCTAACACTAACACTATCCTAGGCCTGGTGCTAACCCTAACCCTAACCCTAACACTATCCTAGGGCTGATGCTAACCCTAACCCTAACACTATCCTAGGGCTGATGCTAACCCTAACCCTAACCCTAACACTATCCTAGGGCTGATGCTAACCCTAACCCTAACCCTAACACTATCCTAGGGCTGATGCTAACCCTAACCCTAACCCTAACACTATCCTAGTGCTGATGGTAACCCTAATCCTAACACTATCCTAGGCCTGATGGTATCCCTAACCCTAACCCTAACACTATCCTGTGGCTGATGGTGACCCTAACACTAACACTATCCTAGGGCTGATTCTAACCGTAACCCTAACCCTAACACTATCCTAGGGCTGATGGTAACCCTAACCCTAACAGTATCCTAGGGCTGATGGTAACCCTAACCCTAACACTAACACTCTCCTAGGGCTGAGGCTAACCCTAACCCTAACACTATCTTAGGGCTGATGCTAACCCTAACCCTTACCCTAACACTATCCTAGGGCTGATGCTAAACTTAACCATAACCCTAACACTATCCTAGGGCTGATGCTATCCCTAACCCTAACACTATTATAGGGCTCATGCTAACCCTAAACCTAACCGTAACACTCTCCTAGGGCTGAGGCTAACCCTAACCCTAACACTATCCTTGGGCTGATGCTAACCCTAACTCTAACCCTAACACTATCCTAAGGCTAATGCTAACCCTAACCCTAACCCTAACACTATCCTAGGGCTGATTCTAACCGTAACCCTAACCCTAACACTACCCTAGGGCTGATGCTAACCCTAACCCTAACACTATCCTAGGGCTGATGCTAACCCTAACCCTAACACTAACACTCTCCTAGGGCTGAGGCTAACCCTAACCCTAACACTATCTTAGGGCTGATGCTAACCCTAACCCTTACCCTAACACTATCATCGGGCTGATGCTAAACTTAACCATAACCCTAACACTATCCTAGGGCTGAGGCTAACCCTAACCCTAACACTATCCTAGGGCTGATGCTAACCCTAACCCTAACCCTAACACTATCCTAGGGCTGATACTAACCCTAACCCTAACCCTAACACTATCCTAGGGATGATGCTAACCCTAACCATAACCCTAACACTCTCCTCGGGCTGAGGCTAACCCTAACCCTAACACTATCCTAGGGCTGATGCTCACCCTAACCCTAACACTAACTCTATCCTAGGGCTGATGGTAACCGTAACCCTATCACTATCGTAGGGCTGATGCTAACCCTAATCCTAACACTATCCTAGGGCTGCTGCTAACCCTAACCGTAACCCTAACACTATACTAGGGCTGATGCTAACCCTAACCCTAACACTATCCTAGGCCTGAAACTATCCCTAACCCTAACCCTAACACTGTCCTAGGGCTGATGCTAACCCTATGCCTAACACTATCCTAGGGCTGATGCTAACCCTAACCCTAACCCTAACACTATCCTAGGGCTGATGCTAACCCTAACCCTAACCCTAACACTATCCTAGGGCTGATGCTTACCCTATCATTAACCCTAACACTATCCTAGGGCTGATGCTAACACTAACCCTAACTGTAACACTATCGTAGGCCTGATGCTAACCCTAACATTAACACTATCTTAGGCCTGGTGATAACCCTAACCCTAACCCTAACACTATCCCAGGGCTGATGCTAACCCTAACCCTAACACTATCCTAGGGCTGATGCTAACCCTAACCCTAACCCTAACACTATCCTAGGGCTGATGCTAACCCTAACCCTAACACTATCCTAGGGCTGATGCTAACCCTAACCCTAACCCTAACACTATCCTAGGGATGATGCTAACTCTAACCCTAACACTATCCTAGGGCTGATGCTAACCCTAACCCTAACACTATCCTAGGGCTCATGCTAACCCTAACCCTAACCCTAACACTATCCTAGGGATGATGCTAACTCTAACCCTAACACTATCCTAGGGCTGATGCTAACCCTAACCCTAACTCTAACACTATCCTAGGGCTGAGGCTAACCCTAACCCTAACACTATCCTACGGCTGATGCTAACCTTAACCCTAACCCTAACCCTAACACTATCCTAGGGCTGATGCTAACCCTAACCCTAACACTATCCTAGGGCTGACGCTAACCTTAACCCTAACCCTAACACTATCCTAATGCTGATGCTAACCCTAACCCTAACCCTACAACTCTCCTAGGGCTGAGGCTAACCCTAACCCTAACACTATCCTAGGGCTGATTCTAACCCTAACCCTAACCCTAACACTATCCTAGTGCTGATGCTAACCCTAACCCTAACACTATCCTAGGGCTGATGCTTACCCTAACCCTAACCCTAACACTATCCTAGGGCTGATGCTAACCCTAACCCTAACACTATCCTAGGGCTGATGCTAACCCTAACCCTAACTCTAACACTATCCTAGGCCTGATGCTAACCCTAACACTAACACTATCCTAGGCCTGGTGATTACCCTAACCCTAACCCTAACACTATCCTAGGGCTGATGCTAACCCTAACCCTAACACTCTCCTAGGGCTGATGCTAACCCTAACCATAACCCTAACACTATCCTAGGCCTGATGCTAACCCTAACCGTAACCCTAACACTATCCTAGGTCTGATTATAACCCTAACCATAACACTATCCTAGGGCTGATGCTAACCCTAACCCTAACACTAACACTATCCTACGCTGATGCTAACCCTAACCCTAACACTATCCTAGGGCTGATGCTAACCCTAACCCTAACCCTAACACTATCCTAGCGCTGATGCTAACCCGAACCCTAACTCTAACATTGTCCTAGGGCTGAGGCTAACCCTAACCCTAACACTAACCTCGGCTGATACTAACCCTAATCCTACCCCTAACACTAACCTAAGGCTGATGCTAACCCTAACACTAACACTATCCTAGGCCTGGTGCTAACCCTAACCCTAACCCTAACACTATCCTAGGGCTGATGCTAACCCTAACCCTAACACTATCCTAGGGCTGATGCTAACCCTAACCCTAACCCTAACACTATCCTAGGGCTGATGCTAACCCTAACCCTAACCCTAACACTATCCTAGGGCTGATGCTAACCCTAACCCTAACCCTAACACTATCCTAGTGCTGATGGTAACCCTAATCCTAACACTATCCTAGGCCTGATGGTATCCCTAACCCTAACCCTAACACTATCCTGTGGCTGATGGTGACCCTAACACTAACACTATCCTAGGGCTGATTCTAACCGTAACCCTAACCCTAACACTATCCTAGGGCTGATGGTAACCCTAACCCTAACAGTATCCTAGGGCTGATGGTAACCCTAACCCTAACACTAACACTCTCCTAGGGCTGAGGCTAACACTAACCCTAACACTATCTTAGGGCTGATGCTAACCCTAACCCTTACCCTAACACTATCCTAGGGCTGATGCTAAACTTAACCATAACCCTAACACTATCCTAGGGCTGATGCTATCCCTAACCCTAACACTATTATAGGGCTCATGCTAACCCTAAACCTAACCGTAACACTCTCCTAGGGCTGAGGCTAACCCTAACCCTAACACTATCCTTGGGCTGATGCTAACCCTAACTCTAACCCTAACACTATCCTAAGGCTAATGCTAACCCTAACCCTAACCCTAACACTATCCTAGGGCTGATTCTAACCGTAACCCTAACCCTAACACTACCCTAGGGCTGATGCTAACCCTAACCCTAACACTATCCTAGGGCTGATGCTAACGCTAACCCTAACACTAACACTCTCCTAGGGCTGAGGCTAACCCTAACCCTAACACTATCTTAGGGCTGATGCTAACCCTAACCCTTACCCTAACACTATCATCGGGCTGATGCTAAACTTAACCATAACCCTAACACTATCCTAGGGCTGAGGCTAACCCTAACCCTAACACTATCCTAGGGCTGATGCTAACCCTAACCCTAACCCTAACACTATCCTAGGGCTGATACTAACCCTAACCCTAACCCTAACACTATCCTAGGGATGATGCTAACCCTAACCATAACCCTAACACTCTCCTCGGGCTGAGGCTAACCCTAACCCTAACACTATCCTAGGGCTGATGCTCACCCTAACCCTAACCCTAACTCTATCCTAGGGCTGATGGTAACCCTAACCCTATCACTATCGTAGGGCTGATGCTAACCCTAACCCTAACACTATCCTAGGGCGGAATCTAACCCTAACCGTAACCCTAACACTATCCTAGGGCTGATGCTAACCCTAACCCTAACACTATCCTAGGCCTGAAACTAACCCTAACCCTAACCCTAACACTGTCCTACTGCTGATGCTAACCCTATGCCTAACACTATCCTAGGGCTGATGCTAACCCTAACCCTAACCCTAACACTATCCTAGGGCTGATGCTAACCCTAACCCTAACCCTAACACTATCCTAGGGCTGATGCTAACCCTCACCCTAACCCTAACAATATCCTAGGGCTGATGCTAACCCTAACCCTAACCCTAACACTATCCTAGAGCTGATGCTAACCCTAACCCTAACACTATCCTAGGGCTGATGCTAACCCTATCCCTAACCCTACAACACTCCTAGGGCTGAGGCTAACCCTAACCCTAACACTTTCCTAGGGCTGATGCTAACCCTAACCCTAACCCTAACACTATCCTAGGGCTGATGCTTACCCTATCATTAACCCTAACACTATCCTAGGGCTGATGCTAACCCTAACCCTAACGCTAACACTATCCTATTCCTGATGCTAACCCTAACCCTAACACTATCCTAGGGCTGATGCTTACCCTATCATTAACCCTAACACTATCCTAGGGCTGATGTTAACCCTAACCCTAACTCTAACACTATCCTAGGCCTGATGCTAACCCTAACATTAACACTATCTTAGGCCTGGTGATAACCCTAACCCTAACACTAACACTATCCCAGGGCTGATGCTAACCCTAACCCTAACACTATCCTAGGGCTGATGCTAACCCTAACCCTAACCCTAACACTATCCTAGGGCTGATGCTAACCCTAACCCTAACACTAACACTATACTAGGGCTGATGCTAACTCTAACCCTAACACTATCCTAGGGCTGATGCTAACCCTAACCCTAACACTATCCTAGGGCTGATGCTAACCCTAACCCTAACCCTAACACTATCCTAGGGATGATGCTAACTCTAACCCTAACACTATCCTAGGGCTGATGCTAACCCTAACCCTAACTCTAACACTATCCTAGGGCTGAGGATAACCCTAACCCTAACACTATCCTACGGCTGATGCTAACCTTAACCCTAACCCTAACCCTAACACTATCCTAGGGCTGATGCTAACCCTAACCCTAACACTATCCTAGGGCTGATGCTAACCTTAACCCTAACCCTAACACTATCCTAATGCTGATGCTAACCCTAACCCTAACACTACAACTCTCCTAGGGCTGAGGCTAACCCTAACCCTAACACTATCCTAGGGCTGATGCTAACCCTAACCGTAACCCTAACACTATCCTAGGGCTGATGCTAACCCTAACCCTAACACTATCCTAGGCCTGGTGATAACCCTAACCCTAACCCTAACACTATCCTAGGGCTGATGCTAACCCTAACCCTGACACTCTCCTAGGGCTGATGCTAACCCTAACCATAACCCTAACACTATCCTAGGCCTGATGCTAACCCTAACCCTAACCCTAACACTATCCTAGGTCTGATTATAACCCTAACCATAACACTATCCTAGGGCTGATGCTAACCCTAACCCTAACACTAACACTATCCTACGCTGATGCTAACCCTAACCCTAACACTATCCTAGGGCTGATGCTAACCCTAACCCTAACCCTAACACTATCCTAGCGCTGATGCTAACCCTAACCGTAACTCTAACACTGTCCTACGGCTGAGGCTAACCCTAACCCTAACACTACCCTCGGCTGATACTAACCCTAATCCTACCCCTAACACTAACCTAAGGCTGATGCTAACCCTAACACTAACACTATCCTAGGCCTGTGCTAACCCTAACCCTAACCCTAACACTATCCTAGGGCTGATGCTAACCCTAACCCTAACACTATCCTAGGGCTGATGCTAACCCTAACCCTAACCCTAACACTATCCTAGGGCTGAGGCTAACCCTAACCCTAACCCTAACACTATCCTAGGGCTGAGGCTAACCCTAACCCTAACACTCTCTTAGGGCTGATGCTAACCCTAACCCTTACCCTAACACTATCCTAGGGCTGATGCTAAACTTAACCATAACCCTAACACTATCCTAGGGCTGATGCTATCCCTAACCCTAACACTATTATAGGGCTCATGCTAACCCTAAACCTAACCGTAACACTCTCCTAGGGCTGAGGCTAACCCTAACCCTAACACTATCCTTGGGCTGATGCTAACCCTAACTCTAACCCTAACACTATCCTAAGGCTAATGCTAACCCTATCCCTAACCCTAACACTATCCTAGGGCTGATGCTAACCCTAACCATAACCCTAACACACTCCTAGGGCGGAGGCTAACCCTAACCCTAACACTATCCTAGGGCTGATGCTCACCCTAACCCTAACCCTAACTCTATCCTAGGGCTGATGGTAACCGTAACCCTATCACTATCGTAGGGCTGATGCTAACCCTAACCCTAACACTATCCTAGGGCTGATGCTAACCCTAACCGTAACCCTAACACTATCTTAGGGCTGATGCTAACCCTAACCCTAACACTATCCTAGGCCTGAAACTAACCCTAACCCTAACCCTAACACTGTCCTAGGGCTGATGCTAACCCTATGCCTAACACTATCCTAGGGCTGATGCTAACCCTAACCCTAACCCTAACACTATCCTAGGGCTGATGCTAACCCTAACCCTAACCCTAACACTATCCTAGGGCTGATGCTAACCCTATCCCTAACCCTACAACACTCCTAGGGCTGAGGCTAACCCTAACCTTAACACTATCCTAGGGCTGATGCTAACCCTAACCCTAACCCTAACACTATCCTAGGGCTGATGCTTACCCTATCATTAACCCTAACACTATCCTAGGGCTGATGCTAACCCTAACCCTAACACTATCCTGGGGCTGATGCTAAACCTAACCCTAACTCTAACACTATCCTAGGCCTGATGCTAACCCTAACATTAACACTATCTTAGGCCTGGTGATAACCCTAACCCTAACCCTAACACTATCCCAGGGCGGATGCTAACCCTAACCCTAACACTATCCTAGGGCTGATGCTAACCCTAACCCTAACCCTAACACTATCCTAGGCTGATGCTAACCCTAACCCTAACCCTAACATTCTCCTAGGTCTCAGGCGAACCCTAACCATAACACTATCTTAGGGCTGATGCTAACACTAACCCTAACCCTAACACTATCCCAGGGCTGATGCTAACCCTAAACCTAACACTATCCCAGGGCTGATGCTAACCCTAACCCTAACCCTAACACTATCCTAGGCTGATGCTAACCCTAACCCTAACCATAACATTCTCCTAGGTCTCAGGCTAACCCTAACCCTAACACTATCCTAGGGCTGATGCTAACCCTAACGCTAACACTAACACTATCCTAGGCCTGATGCTAACCCTAACACTAACCCTAACACTATCCTAGGGCTGATGCTAACCCTAACCATAACACTATCCTAGGGCTGATGCTAACCCTAACCCTAACCCTAACACTATCCTAGTGCTGATGCTAACTCTAACCCTAACAGTATCCTAGGGCTGATGCTAACCCTAACCCTAACACTATCCTAGGGCTGATGCTTACCCTAACCCTAAACCTAACACTATCCTAGGGCTGATGCTAACCCTAACCCTAACACTATCCTAGGGCTGATGCTAACGCTAACCCTAACTCTAACTCTATCCTAGGCCTGATGCTAACGCTAACACTAACACTCTCCTAGGCCTGGTGATAACCCTAACCCTAACCCAAACACTATCCTAGGGCTGATGCTAACCCTAACCCTAACACTATCCTAGGGCTGATGCTAACCCAGCCATAACCCTAACACTATCCTAGGCCTCATGCTAACCCTAACCCTAACCCTAACACTATCCTAGGGCTGATGATAACCCTAACCCTAACACTATCCTAGGGCTGATGCTAACCCTAACCCTAACCCTAACACTATCCTAGGCTGATGCGAACCCTAACCCTAACACTATCCTAGGGCTGATGCTAACCCTAACCCTAACCCTAACACTATCCTAGGGCTGATGCTAACCCTAACCCTAACTCTAACACTGTCCTAGGGCTGAGGCTAACCCTAACCCTAACACTACCCTCGGCTGATACTAACCCTAATCCTACCCTTAACACTATCCTAAGGCTGATGCGAACCCTAACACTAACACTATCCTAGGCCTGGTGCTAACCCTAACCCTAACCCTAACACTATCCTAGGGCTGATGCTAACCCTAACCCTAACACTATCCTAGGGCTGATGCTAACCCTAACCCTAACCCTAACACTATCCTAGGGCTGATGCTTACCCTATCATTAACCCTAACACTATCCTAGGGCTAATGGTAACCCTAACCCTAACTATAACACTATCCTAGGCCTGATGCTAACCCTAACATTAACACTATCTTAGGCCTGGTGATAACCCTAACCCTAACCCTAACACTATCCCAGGGCTGATGCTAACCCTAACCCTAACACTATCCTAGGGCTGATGCTAACCCTAACCCTAACCCTAACACTATCCTAGGGCTCATGCTAACCCTAACCCTAACACTACCCTAGGGCTGATGATAACCCTAACCCTAACCCTAACACTATCCTAGGGATGATGCTAACTCTAACCCTAACACTATCCTAGGGCTGATGCTAACCCTAACCCTAACACTATCCTAGGGCTGATGCTAACCCTAACCCTAACCCTAACACTATCCTAGGGATGATGCTAACTCTAACCCTAACACTATCCTAGGGCTGATGCTAACCCTAACCCTAACTCTAACACTATCCTAGGGCTGAGGCTAACCCTAACCCTAAGACTATCGTACGGCTGATGCTAACCTTAACCCTAACCCTAACCCTAACATTATCCTAGGGCTGATGCTAACCCTAACCCTAACACTATCCTAGGGCTGATGCTAACCTTAACCCTAACCCTAACACTATCCTAATGCTGATGCTAACCCTCACCCTAACCCTACAACTCTCCTAGGGCTGAGGCTAACCCTAACCCTAACACTATCCTAGGGCTGATGCTAACCCTAACCGTAACCCTAACACTATCCTAGGGCTGATGCTAACCCTAACCCTAACACTATCCTAGGCCTGGTGATAACCCTAACCCTAACCCTAACACTATCCTAGGGCTGATGCTAACCCTAACCCTGACACTCTCCTAGGGCTGATGCTAACCCTAACCATAATCCTAACACTATCCTAGGCCTGATGCTAACCCTAACCCTAACCCTAACACTATCCTAGGTCTGATTATAACCCTAACCATAACACTATCCTAGGGCTGATGCTAACCCTAACACTAACACTAACACTATCCTACGGTGATGCTAACCCTAACCCTAACACTATCCTAGGGCTGATGCTAACCCTAACCCTAACACTAACACTATCCTAGCGCTGATGCTAACCCTAACCGTAACTCTAACACTGTCCTAGGGCTGAGGTTAACCCTAACCCTAACACTACCCTCGGCTGATACTAACCCTAATCCTACCCCTAACACTAACCTAAGGCTGATGCTAACCCTAACACTAACACTATCCTAGGCCTGGTGCTAACCCTAACCCTAACCCTAACACTATCCTAGGGCTGATGCTAACCCTAACCCTAACACTATCCTACGGCTCATGCTAACCCTAACCCTAACCCTAACACTATCCTAGGGCTGATGCTAACCCTAACCCTAACCCTAACACTATCCTAGGGCTGAGGCTAACCCTCACCCTAACACTCTCTTAGGGCTGATGCTAACCCTAACCCTTACCCTAACACTATCCTAGGGCTGATGCTAAACTTAACCATAACCCTAACACTATCCTAGGGCTGATGCTATCCCTAACCCTAACACTATTATAGGGCTCATGCTAACCCTAAACCTAACCGTAACACTCTCCTAGGGCTGAGGCTAACCCTAACCCTAACACTATCCTTGGGCTGATGCTAACCCTAACTCTAACCCTAACACTATCCTAAGGCTAATGCTAACCCTAACCCTAACCCTAACACTATCCTAGGGCTGATGCTAACCCTAACCATAACCCTAACACACTCCTAGGGCTGAGGCTAACCCTAACCCTAACACTATCCTAGGGCTGATGCTCACCCTAACCCTAACCCTAACTCTATCCTAGGGCTGATGGTAACCGTAACCCTAACACTATCTTAGGGCTGATGCTAACCCTAACCCTAACACTATCCTAGGCCTGAAACTAACCCTAACCCTAACCCTAACACTGTCCTAGGGCTGATGCTAACCCTATGCCTAACACTATCCTAGGGCTGATGCTAACCCTAACCCTAACCCTAACACTATCCTAGGGCTGATGCTAACCCTAACCCTAACCCTAACACTATCCTAGGGCTGATGCTAACCCTCACCCTAACCCTAACAATATCGTAGGGCTGATGCTAACCCTAACCCTAACCCTAACACTATCCTAGAGCTGATGCTAACCCTAACCCTAACACTATCCTAGGGCTGATGCTAACCCTATCCCTAACCCTACAACACTCCTAGGGCTGAGGCTAACCCTAACCCTAACACTATCCTAGGGCTGATGCTAACCCTAACCCTAACCCTAACACTATCCTAGGGCTGATGCTTACCCTATCATTAACCCTAACACTATCCTAGGGCTGATGCTAACCCTAACCCTAACACTATGCTAGGGCTGATGCTAAACCTAACCCTAACTCTAACAGTATCCTAGGCCTGATGCTAACCCTAACATTAACACTATCTTAGGCCTGGTGTTAACCCTAACCCTAACCCTAACACTATCCCAGGGCTGATGCTAACCCTAACCCTAACACTATCCTAGGGCTGATGCTAACCCTAACCCTAACCCTAACACTATCCTAGGCTGATACTAACCCTAACCCTAACAGTAACATTCTCCTAGGTCTCAGGCGAACCCTAACCATAACACTATCTTAGGGCTGATGCTAACCCTAACACTAACCCTAACACTATCCCAGGGCTGATGCTAACCCTAACCCTAACACTATCCTAGGGCTGATGCTAACCCTAACCCTAACCCTAACACTATCCTAGGCTGATGCTAACCCTAACCCTAACCATAACATTCTCCTAGGTCTCAGGCTAACCCTAACCCTAACACTATCCTAGGGCTGATGCTAACCCTAACGCTAACACTAACACTATCCTAGGCCTGATAGTAACCCTAACACTAACCCTAACACTATCCTAGGGCTGATGCTAACCCTAACCATAACACTATCCTAGGGCTGATGCTAACCCTAACCCTAACCCTAACACTATCCTAGGACTGATGCTAACTCTAACCCTAACAGTATTCTAGGGCTGATGCTAACCCTAACCCTAACACTATCCTAGGGCTGATGCTTACCCTAACCCTAAACCTAACACTATCCTAGGGCTGATGCTAACCCTAACCCTAACACTATCCTAGGGCTGATGCTAACCCTAACCCTAACTCTAACTCTATCCTAGGCCTGATGCTAACGCTAACACTAACACTATCCTAGGCCTGGTGATAACCCTAACCCTAACCCAAACACTATCCTAGGGCTGATGCTAACCCTAACCCTAACACTATCCTAGGGCTGATGCTAACCCTAACCATAACCCTAACACTATCCTAGGCCTCAGGCTAACCCTAACCCTAACCCTAACACTATCCTAGGGCTGATGATAACCCTAACCCTAACACTATCCTAGGGCTGATGCTAACCCTAACCCTAACCCTAACACTATCCTAGGCTGATGCTAACCCTAACCCTAACACTATCCTAGGGCTGATGCTAACCCTAACCCTAACCCTAACACTATCCTAGGGCTGATGCTAACCCTAACCCTAACTCTAACACTGTCCTAGGGCTGAGGCTAACCCTAACCCTAACACTACCCTCGGCTGATACTAACCCTAATCCTACCCTTAACACTATCCTAAGGCTGATGCTAACCCTAACACTAACACTATCCTAGGCCTGGTGCTAACCCTAACCCTAACCCTAACACTATCCTAGGGCTGATGCTAACCCTAACCCTAACACTATCCTAGGGCTGATGCTAACCCTAACCCTAACCCTAACACTATCCTAGGGCTGATGCTAACCCTAACCCTAACCCTAACACTATCCTAGGTCTGATGCTAACCCTAACACTAACCGTAACACTATCCTAGTGCTGATGCTAACCCTAATCCTAAGACTATCCTAGGCCGGATCGTATCCCTAACCCTAACCCTAACACTATCCTATGGCTGATGATGACCCTAACACTAACACTATCCTAGGGCTGATTCTAACCGTAGCCCTAACACTAACACTATCCTAGGGCTGATGCTAACCCTAACCCTAACACTATCCTAGGGCTGATGCTAACCCTAACCCTAACACTAACACTCTCCTAGGGCTGAGGCTAACCCTAACCCTAACACTATCTTAGGGCTGATGCTAACCCTAACACTTACCCTAACACTATCATAGGGCTGATGCTAAACCTAACCATAACCCTAACACTATCCTAAGGCTGATGCTATCCCTAACCCTAACACTATCCTAGGGCTCATGCTAACCCTAAACCTAACCGTAACACTCTCCTAGGGCTGAGGCTAACCCTAAACCTAACACTATCCTAGGGCTGATGCTAACCCTAACCCTAACCCTAACACTATCCTAGGGCTGATGCTAACCCTAACCCTAATGCTAACACTATCCTAGGGCTGATGCTAACCCTAACCATAACCCTAACACTCTCCTAGGGCTGAGGCTAACCCTCACCCTAACACTACCCTAGGGCTGATGCTCACCCTAACCCTCACCCTAAATCTATCCTAGGGCTGATGGTAACCCTAACCCTATCACTATCGTAGGGCTGATGCTAACCCTAACCCTAACACTATCCTAGGGCGGATGCTAACCCTAACGCTAACCCTAACACTATCCTAGGGCTGATGCTAACCCTAACCCTAACACTATCCTAGGCCTGAAACTAACCCCAACCCTAACCCTAACACTGTCCTAGGGCTGATGCTAACCCTATGCCTAACACTATCCTAGGGCTGATGCTAACCCTAACCCTAACCCTAACACTATCCTAGGGCTGATGCTAACCCTAACCCTAACCCTAACACTATCCTAGGGCTGATGCTAACCCTCACCCTAACCCTAACAATATCCTAGGGCTGATGCTAACCCTAACCCTAACCCTAACACTATCCTAGAGCTGATGCTAACCCTAACCCTAACACTATCCTAGGGCTGATGCTAACCCTATCCCTAACCCTACAACACTCCTAGATCTGAGGCTAACCCTAACCCTAACACTATCCTAGGGCTGATGCTAACTCTAACCCTAACCCTAACACTATCCTAGGGCTGAGGCTTACCCTATCATTAACCCTAACACTGTCCTAGGGCTGATGATAACCCTAACCCTGACACTATCCTAGGGCTGATGCTAACCCTAACCCTAACTCTAACACTATCCTAGGCCTGATGCTAACCCTAACATTAACACTATCTTAGGCCTGGTGATAACCCTAACCCTAACCCTAACACTATCCCAGGGCTGATGCTAACCCTAACCCTAACACTATCCTAGGGCTTATGCTAACCCTAACCCTAACCCTAACACTATCCTAGGGGTGATGCTAACCCTAACCCTAACACTATCCTAGGGCTGATGCTAACCCTAACCCTAACACTAACACTATCCTAGGGCTGATTCTAACCCTAACCCTAACCCTAACACTGTACTAGGGCTCATGCTAACCCTAACCCTAACACTATCCTAAGGCTGATGCTAACCCTAACACTAACACTATCCTAGGCCTGGTGCTAACCCTAACCCTAACCCTAACACTATCCTAGGGCTGATGCTAACCCTAACCCTAACACTATCCTAGGGCTGATGCTAACCCTAATCCTAACCCTAACACTATCCTAGGGTTGATGCTAACCCTAACCCTAACCCTAACACTATAATAGGGCTGATGGTAACCCTAACCCTAACCCTAACACTATCGTAGTGCTGATGCTAACCCTAATCCTAACACTATCCTAGGCCTGATGGTATCCCTAACCCTAACCCTAACACTATCCTATGGCTGATGATGACTCTAACACTAACACTACCCTAGGGCTGATTCTAACCGTAACCCTAACCCTAACACTATCCTAGGGCTGATGCTAACCATAACCCTAACAGTATCCTAGGGCTGATGCTAACCCTAACCCTAACACTAACACTCTCCTAGGGCTGAGGCTATCCCTAACCCTAACACTATCTTAGGGCTGATGCTAACCCTAACCCTTACCCTAACCCTATCCTAGGGCTGATGCTAAACCTAACCATAACCCTAACACTATCCTAGGGCTGATGCTATCCCTAACCCTAACACTATCATAGGGCTCATGCTAACCCTAAACCTAACCGTAACACTCTCCTAGGGCTGAGGCTAACCCTAACCCTAACACTATCCTAGGGCTGATGCTAACCCTAACCCTAACCCTAACACTATCCTAGGGCTGATGCTAACCCTATCCCTAACCCTACAACACTCCTAGGTCTGAGGCTAACCCTAACCCTAACACTATCCTAGGGCTGATGCTAACTCTAACCCTAACCCTAACACTATCCTAGGGCTGAGGCTTACCCTATCATTAACCCTAACAGTGTCCTAGGGCTGATGCTAACCCTAACCCTAACACTATCCTAGGGCTGATGCTAACCCTAACCCTAACTCTAACACTATCCTAGGCCTGATGCTAACCCTAACATTAACACTATCTTAGGCCTGGTGATAACCCTAACCCTAACCCTAACACTATCCCAGGGCTGATGCTAACCCTAACCCTAACACTATCCTAGGGCTGATGCTAACCCTAACCCTAACCCTAACACTATCCTAGGGGTGATGCTAACCCTAACCCTAACACTATCCTAGGGCTGATGCTAACCCTAACCCTAACACTAACACTATCCTAGGGCTGATTCTAACGCTAACCCTAACCCTAACACTCTACTAGGGCTCATGCTAACCCTAACCCTAACACTATCCTAAGGCTGATGCTAACCCTAACACTAACACTATCCTAGGCCTGGTGGTAACCCTAACCCTAACCCTAACACTATCCTAGGGCTGATGCTAACCCTAACCCTAACACTATCCTAGGGCTGATGCTAACCCTAATCCTAACCCTAACACTATCCTAGGGTTGATGCTAACCCTAACCCTAACCCTAACACTATAATAGGGCTGATGCTAACCCTAACCCTAACCCTAACACTATCCTAGTGCTGATGCTAACCCTAATCCTAACACTATCCTAGGCCTGATGGTATCCCTAACCCTAACCCTAACACTATCCTATGGCTGATGATGACTCTAACACTAACACTATCCTAGGGCGGATTCTAACCGTAACCCTAACCCTAACACTATCCTAGGGCTGATGCTAACCATAACCCTAACAGTATCCTAGGGCTGATGCTAACCCTAACCCTAACACTAACACTCTCCTAGGGCTGATGCTATCCCTAACCCTAACACTATTATAGGGCTCATGCTAACCCTAAACCTAACCGTAACACTCTCCTAGGGCTGAGGCTAACCCTAACCCTAACACTATCCTAGGGCTGATGCTAACCCTAACCCTAAACCTAACACTATCCTAGGGCTGATGCTAACCCTAACCCTAACCCTAACACTATCCTAGGGCTGATGCTAACCCTAACCATAACCCTAACACACTCCTAGTGCTGAGGCTAACCCTAACCCTAACACTATCCTAGGGCTGATGGTCACCCTAACCCTAACCCTAACTCTATCCTAGGGCTGATGGTAAGCCTACCCCTATCACTATCGTAGGGCTGATGCTAACCCTAACCCTAACACTCTCCTAGGGCTGATGCTAACCCTAACCGTAACCCTAACACTATCCTAGGGCTGATGCTAACCCTAACCCTAACACTATCCTAGGCCTGAAACTAACCCTAACCCTAACACTAACACTGTCCTAGGGCTGATGCTAACCCTATGCCTAACACTATCCTAGGGCTGATCCTAACCCTAACCCTAACCCTAACACTATCCTAGGGCTGATGCTAACCCTAACCCTAACCCTAACACTATCCTAGGGCTGATGCTAACCCTCACCCTAACCCTAACAATATCCTAGGGCTGATGCTAACCCTAACCCTAACCCTAACACTATCCTAGAGCTGATGCTAACCCTAACCCTAACACTCTCCTAGGGCTGATGCTAACCCTATCCCTAACCGTACAACACTCCTAGGGCTGAGGCTAACCCTAACCCTAACACTATCCTAGGGCTGATGCTAACCCTAACCCTAACCCTAACACTATCCTAGGGGTGATGCTTACCCTATCATTAACCCTAACACTATCCTAGGGCTGTTGATAACCCTAACCCTAACACTATCCTAGGGCTGATGCTAACCCTAACCCTAACTCTAACACTATCCTAGGCCTGATGCTAACGCTAACATTAACACTATCTTAGGCCTGGTGATAACCCTAACCCTAACCCTAACACTATCCTAGGGCTGATGCTAACTCTAACCCTAACAGTATCCTAGGGCTGATGCTAACCCTAACCCTAACATTATCCTAGGGCTGATGCTTACCCTAACCCTAAACCTAACACTATCCTAGGGCTGATGCTAACCCTAACCCTAACACTATCCTAGGGCTGATGCTAACCCTAACCCTAACTCTAACTCTATCCTAGGCCTGATGCTAACGCTAACACTAACACTAAGCTAGGCCTGGTGATAACCCTAACACTAACCCAAACACTATCCTAGAGCTGATGCTAACCTTAACCCTAACACTATCCTAGGGCTGATGCTAACCCTAACCATAACCCTAACACTATCCTAGGCCTCATGCTAACCCTAACCCTAACCCTAACACTATCCTAGGGCTGATGATAACCCTAACCCTAACACTATCCTAGGGCTGATGCTAACCCTAACCCTAACCCTAACACTATCCTAGGCTGATGCTAACCCTAACCCTAACACTATCCTAGGGCTGATGCTAACCCTAACCCTAACCCTAACACTATCCTAGGGCTGATGCTAACCCTAACCCTAACTCTAACACTGTCCTAGGGCTGAGGCTAACCCTAACCCTAACACTACCCTCGGCTGATACTAACCCTAATCCTACCCTTAACACTATCCTAAGGCTGATGCTAACGCTAACACTAACACTATCCTAGGCCTGGTGCTAACCCTAACCCTAACCCTAACACTATCCTAGGGCTGATGCTAACCCTAACCCTAACACTATCCTAGGGCTGATGCTAACCCTAACACTAACCCTAACACTATCCTAGGGCTGATGCTAACCCTAACCCTAACCCTAACACTATCCTAGGTCTGATGCAAACCCTAACACTAACCGTAACACTATCCTAGTGCTGATGCTAACCCTAATCCTAAGACTATCCTAGGCCTGATGGTATCCCTAACCCTAACCCTAACACTATCCTATGGCTGATGATGACCCTAACACTAACACTATCCTAGGGCTGATTCTAACCGTAACCCTAACACTAACACTATCCTAGGGCTGATGCTAACCCTAACCCTAACACTATCCTAGGGCTGATGCTAACCCTAACCCTAACACTAACACTCTCCTAGGGCTGAGGTTAACCCTAACCCTAACACTATCTTAGGGCTGATGCTAACCCTAACACTTACCCTAACACTATCATAGGGCTGATGCTAAACCTAACCATAACCCTAACACTATCCTAGGGCTGATGCTATCCCTAACCCTAACACTATCCTAGGGCTCATGCTAACCCTAAACCTAACCGTAACACTCTCCTAGGGCTGAGGCTAACCCTAAACCTGACACTATCCTAGGGCTGATGCTAACCCTAACCCTAACCCTAACACTATCCTAGGGCTGATGCTAACCCTAACCCTAGTGCTAACACTATCCTAGGGCTGATGCTAACCCTAACCATAACCCTAACACTCTCCTAGAGCTGAGGCTAACCCTAACCCTAACACTATCCTAGGGCTGATGCTCACCCTAACCCTAACCCTAAATCTATCCTAGGGCTGATGGTAACCCTAACCCTATCACTATCGTAGGGCTGATGCTAACCCTAACCCTAACACTATCCTAGGCCTGAAACTAACCCCAACCCTAACCCTAACACTGTCTTAGGGCTGATGCTAACCCTATGCCTAACACTATCTTAGGGCTGATGCTAACCCTAACCCTAACCCTAACACTATCCTAGGGCTGATGCTAACCCTAACCCTAACCCTAACACTATCCTAGGGCTGATGCTAACCCTCACCCTAACCCTAACAATATCCTAGGGCTGATGCTAACCCTAACCCTAACCCTAACACTATCCTAGAGCTGATGCTAACCCTAACCCTAACACTATCCTAGGGCTGATGCTAACCCTATCCCTAACCCTACAACACTCCTAGGTCTGAGGCTAACCCTAACCCTAACACTATCCTAGGGCTGATGCTAACTCTAACCCTAACCCTAACACTATCCTAGGGCTGAGGCTTACCCTATCATTAACCCTAACACTGTCCTAGGGCTGATGCTAACCCTAACACTAACACTATCCTAGGGCTGATGCTAACCCTAACCCTAACTCTAACACTATCCTAGGCCTGATGCTAACCCTAACATTAACACTATCTTAGGCCTGGTGATAACCCTAACCCTAACCCTAACACTATCCCAGGGCTGATGCTAACCCTAACCCTAACACTATCCTAGGGCTGATGCTAACCCTAACCCTAACCCTAACACTATCCTAGGGGTGATGCTAACCCTAACCCTAACACTATCCTAGGGCTGATGCTAACCCTAACCCTAACACTAACACTATCCTAGGGCTGATTCTAACCCTACCCCTAACCCTAACACTCTACTAGGGCTCATGCTAACCCTAACCCTAACACTATCCTAAGGCTGATGCTAACCCTAACCCTAACTCTAACACTATCCTAGGCCTGATGCTAACGCTAACATTAACACTATCTTAGGCCTGGTGATAACCCTAACCCTAACCCTAACACTATCCCAGGGCTGATGCTAACCCTAACCCTAACACTATCCTAGGGCTGATGCTAACCCTAACCCTAACACTAACACTATCCTAGGCTGATGCTAACCCTAACCCTAACCCTAACATTCTCCTAGGTCTCAGGCTAACCCTAACCCTAACACTAACCTAGGGCTGATGCTAACCCTAACCCTCACAATAACACTATCCCAGGGCTGATGCTAACCCTAACCCTAACACTATCCAAGGGCTGATGCTAACCCTAACCCTAACCCTAACACTATCCTAGGCTGATGCTAACCCTAACCCTAACCATAACATTCTCCTAGGTCTCAGGCTAACCCTAACCCTAACACTATCCTAGGGCTGATGCTAACCCTAACCCTAACCCTAACACTATCCTAGGCCTGATGCTAACCCTAACCCTAACCCTAACACTATCCTAGGGCTGATGCTAACCCTAACCCTAACACTATCCTAGGCTTGATGCTAACCCTAACCCTAACCCTAACACTATCCTAGGGCTGATGCTAACCCTAACCCTAACTCTAACACTATCCTACGGCTGAGGCTAACCCTAACCCTAACACTATCCTACGGCTGATGCTAACCTTAACCCTAACCCTATCCCTAACACTATCCTAGGGCTGATGCTAACCCTAACCCTAACACTATCCTAGGGCTGATGCTAACCTTAACCCTAACCCTAACACTATCCTAGGGCTGATACTAACCCTAACCCTAACCCTAACACTATCCTAGGCTGATGCTAACCCTAACCCTAACACTATCCTAGGGCTGATGCTAACCCTAACCCTAACCCTAACACTATCCTAGGGCTGATGCTAACCCTAACCCTAACTCTAACACTGTCCTAGGGCTGAGGCTAACCCTAACCCTAACAGTACCCTCGGCTGATACTAACCCTAATCCTACCCCTAACACTATCCTAAGGCTGATGCTAACCCTAACAATAACACTATCCTAGGCCTGGTGCTAACCCGAACCCTAATCCTAACACTATCCTAGGGTGATGCTAACCCTAAAACTAACAATATCCTAGGGCTGATTCTAACCCTAACCCTAACCCTAACACTATCCTTGGGCAGATGCTAACCCTAACCCTAACCCTAACACTATCCTAGGGCTGATGCTAACCCTAACCCTAACCGTAACACTATCCTAGTGCTGATGCTAACCCTAATCCTAAGACTATCCTAGGCCTGATGGTATCCCTAACCCTAACCCTAACACTATCCTATGGCTGATGATGACCCTAACACTAACACTATCCTAGGGCTGATTCTAACCGTAACCCTAACACTAACACTATCCTAGGGCTGATGCTAACCCTAACCCTAACACTATCCTAGGGCTGATGCTAACCCTAACCCTAACACTAACACTCTCCTAGGGCTGAGGCTAACCCTAACCCTAACACTATCTTAGGGCTGATGCTAACCCTAACACTTACCCTAACACTATCATAGGGCTGATGCTAAACCTAACCATAACCCTAACACTATCCTAGGGCTGATGCTATCCCTAACCCTAACACTATCCTAGGGCTCATGCTAACCCTAAACCTAACCGTAACACTCTCCTAGGGCTGAGGCTAACCCTAAACCTGACACTATCCTAGGGCTGATGCTAACCCTAACCCTAACCGTAACACTATCCTAGTGCTGATGCTAACCCGAATCCTAACACTATCGTAGGCCTTATGGTATCCCTAACCCTAACCCTAACACTATCCTATGGCTGATGATGACCCTAACACTAACACTATCCTAGGGCTGATTCTAACCGTAACACTAACCCTAACACTATCCTAGGGCTGATGCTAACCCTAACCCTAACACTATCCTAGGGCTGATGCTAACCCTAACCGTAACACTAAGACTCTCCTAGGGCTGAGGCTAACCCTAACCCTAACACTATCTTAGGGCGGATGCTAACCCTAACCCTTACCCTAAAACTATCATAGGGCTGATGCTAAACCTAACCATAACCATAACACTATCCTAGGGCTGATGCTATCCCTAACACTAACACTATCCTAGGGCTGATGCTAACCCTAACCATAACCCTAATACTCTCCTAGGGCTGAGGCTAACCCTAACCCTAACACTATCCTAGGGCTGATGCTCACCCTAACCCTAACACTAACTCTATCCTAGGGCTGATGGTAACCCTAACCCTATCACTATCGTAGGGCTGATGCTAACCCTAACCCTAACACTATCCTAGGGCGGATGCTAACCCTAACCGTAACCCTAACACTATCCTAGGGCTGATGCTAACCCTAACCCTAACACTATCCTAGGCCTGAAACTAACCCTAACCCTAACCCTAACACTGTCCTAGGGCTGATGCTAACCCTATGCCTAACACTATCCTAGGGCTGATGCTAACCCTTACCCTAACCCTAACACTATCCTAGGGCTGATGCTAACCCTAACCCTAACCCTAACACTATCCTAGGGCTGATGCGAACCCTAACCCTAACCCTAACACTATCCTAGTGCTGATGCTAACCCTAATCCTAACACTATCCTAGGCCTGATGGTATCCCTAACCCTAACCCTAACACTATCCTATGGCTGATTATGACCCTAACACTAACACTATCCTAGGGCTGATTCTAACCGTAACCCTAACACTAACACTATCCTAGGGCTGATGCTAACCCTAACCCTAACACTATCCTAGGGCTGATGCTTACCCTAACCCTAACACTAACACTCTCCTAGGGCTGAGGCTAACCCTAACCCTAACAGTATCTTAGGGCTGATGCTATCCCTAACCCTTACCCTAACACTATCGTAGGGCTGATGCTAAACCTAACCATAACCCTAACACTATCCTAGGGCTGATGCTATCCCTAACCCTAACACTATCCTAGGGCTGATGCTAACCCTAACCCTAACCCTAACACTATGCTAGGATGATGCTAACCCTAACCCTAACACTATCCTAGGGCTCATGCTAACCCTAACCTTAACCCTAACACTATCCTGGGGCTGATGCTAACCCTAACCCTAACCCTAACACTATCCTAGGGCTGATGCTAACCCTAACCATAACCCTAACACTCTCCTAGGGCTGAGGCTAACACTCACCCTAACACTATCCTAGGGCTGATGCTCACCCTAACCCTAACCCTAACTCTATCCTAGGGCTGATGGTAACCCTAACCCTGTCACTATCGTAGGGCTGATGCTAACCCTAACCCTATCACTATCCTAGGGCGGATGCTAACCCTAACCGTAACCCTAACACTATCCTAGGGCTGATGCTAACCCTAACCCTAACACTATCCTAGGCTTGATGCTAACCCTAACCCTAACCCTAACACTATCCTAGGGCTGATGCTAACCCTAACCATAACACTATCCTAGGGCTGATGCTAACCCTAACCCTAACCCTAACACTATCCTAGGGCTGATGCTAACCCTAACCCTAACCGTAACACTATCCTAGTGCTGATGCTAACCCGAATCCTAACACTATCGTAGGCCTGATGGTATCCCTAACCCTAACCCTAACACTATCCTATGGCTGATGATGACCCTAACACTAACACTATCCTAGGGCTGATTCTAACCGTAACCCTAACCCTAACACTATCCTAGGGCTGATGCTAACCCTAACCCTAACACTATCCTAGGGCTGATGCTAACCCTAACCGTAACACTAAGACTCTCCTAGGGCTGAGGCTAACCCTAACCCTAACACTATCTTAGGGCGGATGCTAACCCTAACCCTTACCCTAACACTATCATAGGGCTTATGCTAAACCTAACCATAACCATAACACTATCCTAGGGCTGATGCTATCCCTAACACTAACACTATCCTAGGGCTGATGCTAACCCTAACCATAACCCTAATACTCTCCTAGGGCTGAGGCTAACCCTAACCCTAACACTATCCTAGGGCTGATGCTCACCCTAACCCTAACACTAACTCTATCCTAGGGCTGATGGTAACCCTAACCCTATCACTATCGTAGGGCTGATGCTAACCCTAACCCTAACACTATCCTAGGGCGGATGCTAACCCTAACCGTAACCCTAACACTATCCTAGGGCTGATGCTAACCCTAACCCTAACACTATCCTAGGCCTGAAACTAACCCTAACCCTAACCCTAACACTGTCCTAGGGCTGATGCTAACCCTATGCCTAACACTATCCTAGGGCTGATGCTAACCCTAACCCTAACCCTAACACTATCCTAGGGCTGATGCTAACCCTAACCCTAACCCTAACACTATCCTAGGGCTGATGCGAACCCTAACCCTAACCCTAACACTATCCTAGTGCTGATGCTAACCCTAATCCTAACACTATCCTAGGCCTGATGGTATCCCTAACCCTAACCCTAACACTATCCTATGGCTGATTATGACCCTAACACTAACACTATCCTAGGGCTGATTCTAACCGTAACCCTAACACTAACACTATCCTAGGGCTGATGCTAACCCTAACCCTAACACTATCCTAGGGCTGATGCTAACCCTAACCCTAACACTAACACTCTCCTAGGGCTGAGGCTAACCCTAACCCTAACAGTATCTTAGGGCTGATGCTATCCCTAACCCTTACCCTAACACTATCGTAGGGCTGATGCTAAACCTAACCATAACCCTAACACTATCCTAGGGCTGATGCTATCCCTAACCCTAACACTATCCTAGGGCTGATGCTAACCCTAACCCTAACCCTAACACTATGCTAGGCTGATGCTAACCCTAACCCTAACACTATCCTAGGGCTCATGCTAACCCTAACCTTAACCCTAACACTATCCTGGGGCTGATGCTAACCCTAACCCTAACCCTAACACTATCCTAGGGCTGATGCTAACCCTAACCATAACCCTAACACTCTCCTAGGGCTGATGCTAACCCTAACCCTAACACTATCCTAGGGCTGATGCTAACCCTAACCCTAACCCTAACACTATCCTAGGGCTGATGCTAACCCTAACCCTAACCCTAACACTATCCTAGGGCTGATGCTAACTCTAACCCTAACACTATCCTAGGGCTGATGCTAACCCTAACCCTAACTCTAACACTATCCTAGGCCTGATGCTAACCCTAACATTAACACTATCTTAGGCCTGGTGATAACCCTAAGCCTAACCCTAACACTATCCCAGGGCTGATGCTAACCCTAACCCTAACACTATCCTAGGGCTGATGCTAACCCTAACCCTAACCCTAACACTATCCTAGGGCTGATGCTAACCCTAACCCTAACACTATCCTAGGGCTGATGCTAACCCTAACCCTAACCCTAACACTATCCTAGGGCTGATGCTAACCCTAACCCTAACACTATCCTAGGGCTGATGCTAACCCTAACCCTAACCCTAACACTATCCTAGGGCTGATGCTAACCCTAACCCTAACACTATCCTAGGGCTGATGCTAACCCTAACCCTAACCTTAACACTCTCCTAGGGCTGAGGCTAACCCTAACCCTAACACTATCCTAGGGCTGATGCTAACCCTAACCCTAACCCTAACACTATCCTAAGGCTGATGTTAACCCTAAACCTAACACTATCCTAGGGCTGATGCTAACCCTAACACTAACCCTAACACTATCCTAGGGCTGATGCTAAACCTAACCCTAACCCTAACACTATCCTAGGGCTGATGTTAACCCTAACCCTAACACTATCCTAGGGCTGATGCTAACCCTAACCCTAACCCTAACACTCTCCTAGGGCTGAGGCTAACCCTAACCCTAACACTATCCTAGGGCTGATGCTAACCCTAACCCTAACCCTAACACTACCCTAGGGCTGATGCTAACCCTAACCCTAACACTATCCTAGGGCTGACGCTTACCCTAACCCTAACCCTAACACTATCCTAGGGCTGATGCTAAATCTAACCCTAACACTATCCTAGGGCTGTCGCTAACCCTAACCCTAACCCTAACACTATCCTAGGGCTGATGCTAACACTAACCCTAACACTATCCTAGGGCTGACGCTAACCCTAACCCTAACTCTGACAGTATCCTAGGCCTGATGCTAACCCTAACATTAACACTATCCTAGGCCTGGTGATAACCCTAACCCTAACCCTAACACTATCCTAGGGTTGATGCTAACCCTAACACTACACTATCCTAGGGCTGAGCTAACCCTAACCCTAACCCTAACACTATCCTAGGGCTGATGTTAACCCTAACCCTAACCCTAACACTATCCCAGGCCTGATGCTAACCCTATCACTAACCCTAACACTCTCCTAGAGCTGAGGCTAACCCTAACCCTAACACTATCCTAGGGCTAATGCTAACCCTTACCCTAACCCTAACACTATCCTAGGGCTGATGCTAACCCTAACCCTAACACTATTCTAGGGCTGATGCTAACCCTAACCCTAACACTATCCTAGGCTTGATGCTAACCCTAACCCTAACCCTAACACTATCCTAGGGCTGATGCTAACCCTAACCCTAACACTATCCTAGGGCTGATGCTAACCCTAACCCTAAGCCTAACATTATCCTAGGGCTGATGCTAACCCTAACCCTAACACTATCCTAGGGCTGATGCTAACCCTAACCCTAACACTAACACTATCCTAGGGCTGATGCTAACCCTAACCCTAACCCTAACACTCTACTAGGGCTGATGCTAACCCTAACCCTAACCTTAACACTTTCCTAGGGCTGAGGCTAACCCTAACCCTAACACTATCCTAGGGCTGATGCTAACCCTAACCCCAACCCTAACACTATCCTAAGGCTGATGTTAACCCTAAACCTAACACTATCCTAGGGCTGATGCTAACCCTAACACTAACCCTAACACTATCCTAGGCCTGATGCTAACCCTATCCCTAACCCTAACACTCTCCTAGGGCTGATGATAACCCTAACCCTAACCATAACACTATCCTAATGATGATGCTATCCCTAACACTAACACTATCCTTGGGCTGATGCTAACCCTAACCCTAACCTTAACACTATCCTAGGGCTGATGCTAACCCTAACCCTAACCGTAACACTATCCTAGGGTTGATGCTAACCCTAACCCTAACACTAACCTAGGGCTGATGCTAAACCTAACCCTAACCCTAACACTCTTCTAGGGCTGAGGCTAACCTTAACCCTAACACTATCTTAGAGCTGATGCTAACCCTAACCCTTACCCTAACACTGTCCTATGGCTGATGCTAAACCTAACCCTAACCCTAACACTATCCTAGGGCTGATGCTAACCCTAACCCTTACACTATCCTAGGGCTGATGCTAACCCTAACCCTAACCCTAACACTCTCCTAGGGCTGAGGCTAACCCTAACCCTAACACTATCCTAGGGCTGATGCTAACCCTAACCCTAACCCTAACACTATCCTAGGGCTGATGCTAACCCTAACCCTAACACTATCCTAGGGCTGACGCTTACCCTAACCCTAACCCTAACACTATCCTAGGGCTGATGCTAAATCTAACCCTAACACTATTCTAGGGCTGTCGCTAACCCTAACCCTAACCCTAACACTATCCTAAGGCTGATGTTAACCCTAAACCTAACACTATCCTAGGGCTGATGCTAACCCTAACACTAACCCTAACACTATCCTAGGCCTGATGCTAACCCTATCCCTAACCCTAACACTCTCCTAGGGCTGATGATAACCCTAACCCTAACCCTAACACTATCCTAGGGCTGATGCTAACCCTAACCCTAACCGTAACACTATCCTAGGGTTGATGCTAACCCTAACACTAACACTAACGTAGGGCTGATGCTAACCCTAACCCTAACCCTAACACTCTTCTAGGGCTGAGGCTAACCTTAACCCTAACACTATCTTAGAGCTGATGCTAACCCTAACCCTTACCCGAACACTGTCCTCGGGCTGATGCTAAACCTAACCCTAACCCTAACACTATCCTAGGGCTGATGCTAACCCTAACCCTAACACTATCCTAGGGGTGATGCTAACCCTAACCCTAACCCTAACACTCTCCTAGGGCTGAGGCTAACCTTAACCCTAACACTATCCTAGGGATGATGCTAACCCTAACCCTAACCCTAACACTACCCTAGGGCTGATGCTAACCCTAACCCTAACACTATCCTAGGGCTGACGCTTACCCTAACCCTAACCCTAACACTATCCTAGGGCTGATGCTAATTCTAACCCTAACACTATCCTAGGGCTGTCGCTAACCCTAACCCTAACCCTAACACTATCCTAGGGCTGATGCTAACACAAACCCTAACACTATCCTAGGGCTGACGCTAACCCTAACCCTAACTCTGACAGTATCCTAGGCCTGATGCTAACCCTAACATTAACACTATCCTAGGCCTGGTGATAACCCTAACCCTAACCCTAACACTATCCTAAGGTTGATTCTAACCCTAACACTACACTATCCTAGGGCTGAGCTAACCCTAACCCTAACCCTAACACTATTCTAGGGCTGATGCTAACCCTAAACCTAACCCTAACACTCTCCTAGGGCTTGAGGCTAACCCTAACCCTAACACTATCCTAGGGCTGATGCTAACCCTAACACTAACACTATCCTAGGGCTGATGCTAACCCTAACCCTAACCCTAACACTATCCTAGGCTGATGCTAACCCTAACCCTAACCCTAACCTTCTCCTAGGTCTGAGGCTAACCCTAACGCTAACACTATCCTAGGGCTGATGCTAACCCTAACCCTAACCCTAACACTATCCCAGGCCTGATGCTAACCCTATCACTAACCCTAACACTCTCCTAGAGCTGAGGCTAACCCTAACCCTAACACTATCCTAGGGCTAATGCTAACCCTTACCCTAACCCTAACACTATCCTAGGGCTGATGCTAACCCTAACCCTAACACTATTCTAGGGCTGATGCTAACCCTAACCCTAACACTATCCTAGGCTTGATGCTAACCCTATCCCTAACCCTAACACTCTCCTAGGGCTGATGATAACCCTAACCCTAACCATAACACTATCCTAATGATGATGCTATCCCTAACCCTAACACTATCCTTGGGCTGATGCTAACCCTAACCCTAACCCTAACACTATCCTAGGGCTGATGCTAACCCTAACCCTAACCGTAACACTATCCTAGGGTTGATGCTAACCCTAACCCTAACACTAACCTAGGGCTGATGCTAACCCTAACCCTAACCCTAACACTCTTCTAGGGCTGAGGCTAACCTTAACCCTAACACTATCTTAGAGCTGATGCTAACCCTAACCCTTACCCTAACACTGTCCTAGGGCTGATGCTAAACCTAACCCTAACCCTAACACTATCCTAGGGCTGATGCTAACCCTAACCCTAACACTATCCTAGGGCTGATGCTAACCCTAACCCTAACCCTAACACTCTCCTAGGGCTGAGGCTAACCCTAACCCTAACACTATCCTAGGGCTGATGCTAACCCTAACACTAACACTATCCTAGGCCTGATGCTAACCCTAACCCTAACCCTAACACTATCCTAGGGCTGATGCTAACCCTAACACTAACAGTATCCTAGGGCTGATGCTAACCCTAACCCTAACTCTAACACTATCCTAGGGCTGATGCTAACTGTAACCGTAACACTGTCCTAGGGCTGATGCTAACCCTAACCCTAACTCTAACACTATCCTAGGGCTGAGGCTAACCCTAACCCTAACACTATCCTACGGCTGATGCTAACCCTAAACCTAACCCTAACACTATCCTGAGGCTGATTCTATCCCTAACACTAACAGTATCCTAGGCCTGGTGCTAACCCTAACCCTAACCCTAACACTATCCTAGGGCTGATGCTAACCCTAACCCTAACACTATCCTAGGGCTGATGCTAACCTTAACCCTAACCCTAACACTATCCTAGGGATGATGCTAACCCTAACCTTAACCCTACAACTCTCCCAGGGCTGAGGCTAACCCTAACCCTAACACTATCCTAGGACTGATGCTAACCCTAACCCTAACCCTAACACTATCCTAGGGCTGATGCTAACCCTAACCCTAACACTATCCTAGGGCTGATGCTAACCCTAACCCTAAACCTAACACTATCCTAGGGCTAATGCTAACCCTAACCCTAACCCTAACACTATCCTAGGGCTGATGCTAACTCTAACCCTAACACTATCCTAGGGCTGATGCTAACCCTAACCCTAACTCTAACACTATCCTAGGCCTGATGCTAACCCTAACATTAACACTATCTTAGGCCTGGTGATAACCCTAAGCCTAACCCTAACACTATCCCAGGGCTGATGCTAACCCTAACCCTAACACTATCCTAGGGCTGATGCTAACCCTAACCCTAACCCTAACCCTAACACTATCCTAGGGCTGATGCTAACCCTAACCCTAACACTATCCTAGGGCTGATGCTAACCCTAACCCTAACCCTAACACTCTCCTAGGGCTGATGCTAACCCTAACCCTAACCCTAACACTCTACTAGGGCTGATGCTAACCCTAACCCTAACCTTAACACTCTCCTAGGGCTGAGGCTAACCCTAACCCTAACACTATCCTAGGGCTGATGCTAACCCTAACCCTAACCCTAACACTATCCTAAGGCTGATGTTAACCCTAAACCTAACACTATCCTAGGGCTGATGCTAACCCTAACACTAACCCTAACACTATCCTAGGCCTGATGCTAACCCTATCCCTAACCCTAACACTCTCCTAGGGCTGAGGCTAACCCTAACCCTAACACTATCCTAGGGCTGATGCTAACCCTAACCCTAACCCTAACACTACCCTAGGGCTGATGCTAACCCTAACCCTAACACTATCCTAGGGCTGACGCTTACCCTAACCCTAACCCTAACACTATCCTAGGGCTGATGCTAAATCTAACCCTAACACTATCCTAGGGCTGTCGCTAACCCTAACCCTAACCCTAACACTATCCTAGGGCTGATGCTAACACTAACCCTAACACTATCCTAGGGCTGACGCTAACCCTAACCCTAACTCTGACAGTATCCTAGGCCTGATGCTAACCCTAACATTAACACTATCCTAGGCCTGGTGATAACCCTAACCCTAACCCTAACACTATCCTAGGGTTGATGCTAACCCTAACACTACACTATCCTAGGGCTGAGCTAACCCTAACCCTAACCCTAACACTATCCTAGGGCTGATGCTAACCCTAACCCTAACCCTAACACTATCCCAGGCCTGATGCTAACCCTATCACTAACCCTAACACTCTCCTAGAGCTGAGGCTAACCCTAACCCTAACACTATCCTAGGGCTAATGCTAACCCTTACCCTAACCCTAACACTATCCTAGGGCTGATGCTAACCCTAACCCTAACACTATTCTAGGGCTGATGATAACCCTAACCCTATCACTATTCTAGGCTTGATGCTAACCCTAACCCTAACCCTAACACTATCCTAGGGCTGATGCTAACCCTAACCCTAACACTATCCTAGGGCTGATGCTAACCCTAACCCTAAGCCTAACATTATCCTAGGGCTGATGCTAACCCTAACCCTAACACTATCCTAGGGCTGATGCTAACCCTAACCCTAACACTAACACTATCCTAGGGCTGATGCTAACCCTAACCCTAACCCTAACACTCTACTAGGGCTGATGCTAACCCTAACACTAACCTTAACACTTTCCTAGGGCTGAGGCTAACCCTAACCCTAACACTATCCTAGGGCTGATGCTAACCCTAACCCCAACCCTAACACTATCCTAAGGCTGATGTTAACCCTAAACCCAACACTATCCTAGGGCTGATGCTAACCCTAACACTAACCCTAACACTATCCTAGGCCTGATGCTAACCCTATCCCTAACCCTAACACTCTCCTAGGGCTGATGATAACCCTAACCCTAACCATAACACTATCCTAATGATGATGCTATCCCTAACACTAACACTATCCTTGGGCTGATCCTAACCCTAACCCTAACCTTAACACTATCCTAGGGCTGATGCTAACCCTAACCCTAACCGTAACACTATCCTAGGGTTGATGCTAACCCTAACCCTAACACTAACCTAGGGCTGATGCTAACCCTAACCCTAACCCTAACACTCTTCTAGGGCTGAGGCTAACCTTAACCCTAACACTATCTTAGAGCTGATGCTAACCCTAACCCTTACCCTAACACTGTCCTAGGGCTGATGCTAAACCTAACCCTAACCCTAACACTATCCTAGGGCTGATGCTAACCCTAACCCTTACACTATCCTAGGGCTGATGCTAACCCTAACCCTAACCCTAACACTCTCCTAGGGCTGAGGCTAACCCTAACCCTAACACTATCCTAGGGCTGATGCTAACCCTAACCCTAACCCTAACACTATCCTAGGGCTGATGCTAACCCTAACCCTAACACTATCCTAGGGCTGACGCTTACCCTAACCCTAACCCTAACACTATCCTAGGGCTGATCCTAAATCTAACCCTAACACTATTCTAGGGCTGTCGCTAACCCTAACCCTAACCCTAACACTATCCTAAGGCTGATGTTAACCCTAAACCTAACACTATCCTAGGGCTGATGCTAACCCTAACACTAACCCTAACACTATCCTAGGCCTGATGCTAACCCTATCCCTAACCCTAACACTCTCCTAGGGCTGATGATAACCCTAACCCTAACCCTAACACTATCCTAGGGCTGATGCTAACCCTAACCCTAACCCTAACACTACCCTAGGGCTGATGCTAACCCTAACCCTAACACTATCCTAGGGCTGACGCTTACCCTAACCCTAACCCTAACACTATCCTAGGGCTGATGCTAACACTAACCCTAACACTATCCTAGGGCTGACGCTAACCCTAACCCTAACTCTGACAGTATCCTAGGCCTGATGCTAACCCTAACATTAACACTATCCTAGGCCTGGTGATAACCCTAACCCTAACCCTAACACTATCCTAGGGTTGATTCTAACCCTAACACTACACTATCCTAGGGCTGAGTTAACCCTAACCCTAACCCTAACACTATTCTAGGGCTGATGCTAACCCTAAACCTAACCCTAACACTCTCCTAGGGCTTGAGGCTAACCCTAACCCTAACACTATCCTAGGGCTGATGCTAACCCTAACCCTAACCCTAACACTATCCTAGGCTGATGCTAACCCTAACCCTAACCCTAACCTTCTCCTAGGTCTGAGGCTAACCCTAACGCTAACACTATCCTAGGGCTGATGCTAACCCTAACCCTAACCCTAACACTATCCCAGGCCTGATGCTAACCCTATCACTAACCCTAACACTCTCCTAGAGCTGAGGCTAACCCTAACCCTAACACTATCCTAGGGCTAATGCTAACCCTTACCCTAACCCTAACACTATCCTAGGGCTGATGCTAACCCTAACCCTAACACTATTCTAGGGCTGATGCTAACCCTAACCCTAACACTATCCTAGGTTTGATGCTAACCCTAACCCTAACCCTAACACTATCCTAGGGCTGATGCTAACCCTAACCCTAACACTATCCTAGGGCTGATGCTAACCCTAACCCTAAGCCTAACATTATCCTAGGGCTGATGCTAACCCTAACCCTAACACTATCCTAGGGCTGATGCTAACCCTAACCCTAACACTAACACTATCCTAGGGCTGATGCTAACCCTAACCCTAACCCTAACACTCTACTAGGGCTGATGCTAACCCTAACCCTAACCTTAACACTCTCCTAGGGCTGAGGCTAACCCTAACCCTAA
The DNA here is from genome assembly GCF_020740605.2 of Lemur catta. Lineage (NCBI taxonomy): Eukaryota > Metazoa > Chordata > Mammalia > Primates > Lemuridae > Lemur > Lemur catta. The sequence goes on from NC_059135.1 coordinate 102,866,261, forward strand.
CACTATCCTAGGGCTGATGCTAACCCTAACCCCAACCCTAACACTATCCTAAGGCTGATGTTAACCCTAAACCTAACACTATCCTAGGGCTGATGCTAACCCTAACACTAACCCTAACACTATCCTAGGCCTGATGCTAACCCTATCCCTAACCCTAACACTCTCCTAGGGCTGATGATAACCCTAACCCTAACCATAACACTATCCTAATGATGATGCTATCCCTAACCCTAACACTATCCTTGGGCTGATGCTAACCCTAACCCTAACCCTAACACTATCCTAGGGCTGATGCTAACCCTAACCCTAACCGTAACACTATCCTAGGGTTGATGCTAACCCTAACCCTAACACTAACCTAGGGCTGATGCTAACCCTAACCCTAACCCTAACACTCTTCTAGGGCTGAGGCTAACCTTAACACTAACACTATCTTAGAGCTGATGCTAACCCTAACCCTTACCCTAACAATGTCCTAGGGCTGATGCTAAAGCTAACCCTAACCCTAACACTATCCTAGGGCTGATGCTAACCCTAACCCTTACACTATCCTAGGGCTGATGCTAACCCTAACCCTAACCCTAACACTCTCCTAGGGCTGAGGCTAACCCTAACCCTAACACTATCCTAGGGCTGATGCTAACCCTAACCCTAACCCTAACACTGTCCTAGGGCTGATGCTAACCCTAACCCTAACACTATCCTAGGGCTGACGCTTACCCTAACCCTAACCCTAACACTATCCTAGGGCTGATGCTAAATCTAACCCTAACACTATCCTAGGGCTGTCGCTAACCCTAACCCTAACCCTAACACTATCCTATGGCTGATGCTAACCCTAACCCTAACCCTAACACTATCCTAGGGCTGATGCTAACCCTAACACTAACACTATCCTAGGCCTGATGCTAACCCTAACCCTAACCCTAACACTATCCTAGGGCTGATGCTAACCCTAACACTAACAGTATCCTAGGGCTGATGCTAACCCTAACCCTAACTCTAACACTATCCTAGGGCTGATGCTAACTTTAACCCTAACACTATCCTAGGGCTGATGCTAACCCTAACCCTAACTCTAACACTATCCTAGGGCTGAGGATAACCCTAACCCTAACACTATCCTACGGCTGATGCTAACCCTAAACCTAACCCTAACACTATCCTGAGGCTGATTATATCCCTAACACTAACAGTATCCTAGGCCTGGTGCTAACCCTAACCCTAACCCTAACACTATCCTAGGGCTGATGCTAACCCTAACCCTAACACTATCCTAGGGCTGATGCTAACCTTAACCCTAACCCTAACACTATCCTAGGGATGATGCTAACCCTAACCTTAACCCTACAACTCTCCCAGGGCTGAGGCTAACCCTAACCCTAACACTATCCTAGGACTGATGCTAACCCTAACCCTAACCCTAACACTATCCTAGGGCTGATGCTAACCCTAACCCTAACACTATCCTAGGGCTGATGCTAACCCTAACCCTAACCCTAACACTATCCTAGGGCTGATGCTTACCCTATCATTAACCCTAACACTATCCTAGGGATGATGCTAACTCTAACCCTAACACTATCCTAGGGCTGATGCTAACCCTAACCCTAACTCTAACACTATCCTAGGCCTGATGCTAACCCTAACATTAACACTATCTTAGGCCTGGTGATAACCCTAAGCCTAACCCTAACACTATCCCAGGGCTGATGCTAACCCTAACCCTAACACTATCCTAGGACTGATGCTAACCCTAACCCTAACCCTAACACTATCCTAGGGCTGATGCTAACCCTAACACTATCCTAGGGCTGATGCTAACCCTAACCCTAACCCTAACACTATCCTAGGGCTGATGCTTACCCTATCATTAACCCTAACACTATCCTAGGGATGATGCTAACTCTAACCCTAACACTATCCTAGGGCTGATGCTAACCCTAACCCTAACTCTAACACTATCCTAGGCCTGATGCTAACCCTAACATTAACACTATCTTAGGCCTGGTGATAACCCTAAGCCTAACCCTAACACTATCCCAGGGCTGATGCTAACCCTAACCCTAACACTATCCTAGGGCTGATGCTAACCCTAACCCTAACCCTAACACTATCCTAGGGCTGATGCTAACCCTAACCCTAACCCTAACACTATCCTAGGGCTGATGCTAACCCTAACCCTAACCCTAACACTCTACTAGGGCTGATGCTAACCCTAACCCTAACCTTAACACTCTCCTAGGGCTGAGGCTAACCCTAACCCTAACACTATCCTAGGGCTGATGCTAACCCTAACCCTAACCCTAACACTATCCTAAGGCTGATGTTAACCCTAAACCTAACACTATCCTAGGGCTGATGCTAACCCTAACACTAACCCTAACACTATCCTAGGCCTGATGCTAACCCTATCCCTAACCCTAACACTCTCCTAGGGCTGATGATAACCCTAACCCTAACCCTAACACTATCCTAGGGCTGATGCTAACCCTAACCCTAACCGTAACACTATCCTAGGGTTGATGCTAACCCTAACCCTAACACTAACGTAGGGCTGATGCTAACCCTAACCCTAACCCTAACACTCTTCTAGGGCTGAGGCTAACCTTAACCCTAACACTATCTTAGAGCTGATGCTAACCCTAACCCTTACCCGAACACTGTCCTCGGGCTGATGCTAAACCTAACCCTAACCCTAACACTATCCTAGGGCTGATGCTAACCCTAACCCTAACACTATCCTAGGGCTGATGCTAACCCTAACCCTAACCCTAACACTCTCCTATGGCTGAGGCTAACCCTAACCCTAACACTATCCTAGGGCTGATGCTAACCCTAACCCTAACCCTAACACTATCCTAGGGCTGATGCTAACCCTAACCCTAACACTATCCTAGGGCTGACGCTTACCTTAACCCTAACCCTAACACTATCCTAGGGCTGATGCTAAATCTAACCCTAACACTATCCTAGGGCTGTCGCTAACCCTAACCCTAACCCTAACACTATCCTAGGGCTGATGCTAACACTAACCCTAACACTATCCTATGGCTGACGCTAACCCTAACCCTAACTCTGACAGTATCCTAGGCCTGATGCTAACCCTAACATTAACACTATCCTAGGCCTGGTGATAACCCTAACCCTAACCCTAACACTATCCTAGGGTTGATGCTAACCCTAACACTACACTATCCTAGGGCTGAGCTAACCCTAACCCTAACCTTAACACTATTCTAGGGCTGATGCTAACCCTAAACCTAACCCTAACACTCTCCTAGGGCTGAGGCTAACCCTAACCCTAACACTATCCTAGGGCTGATGCTAACCCTAACACTAACACTATCCTAGGGCTGATGCTAACCCTAACCCTAACCCTAACACTATCCTAGGCTGATGCTAACCCTAACCCTAACCCTAACCTTCTCCTAGGTCTGAGGCTAACCCTAACGCTAACACTATCCTAGGGCTGATGCTAACCCTAACCCTAACCCTAACACTATCCTAGGGCTGATGCTAACCCTAACCCTAACACTATCCTAGGGCTGATGCTAACCCTAAACCTAACCCTAACACTATCCTAAGGGTGATTCTAACCCTAACACTAACACTATCCTAGGCCTGGTGCTAACCCTAACCCTAACCCTAACACTATCCTAGGGCTGATGCTAACCCTAACCCTAACACTATCCTAGGGCTGATGCTAACCCTAACCCTAACCCTAACACTATCCTAGGGCTGATGTTAACTCTAACCCTAACACTATCCTAGGGCTGATGCTAACCCTAAACCTAACTCTAACACTATCCTAGGGCTGAGGCTAACCCTAACCCTAACAATATCCTACGGCTGATGCTAACCCTAAACCTAACCCTAACACTATCCTAAGGGTGATTCTAACCCTAACACTAACACTATCCTAGGCCTGGTGCTAACCCTAACCCTAACCCTAACACTATCCTAGGGCTGATGCTAACCCTAACCCTAACACTATCCTAGGGCTGATGCTAACCCTAACCCTAACCCTAACACTATCCTAGGGCTGATGTTAACTCTAACCCTAACACTATCCTAGGGCTGATGCTAACCCTAAACCTAACTCTAACACTATCCTAGGGCTGAGGCTAACCCTAACCCTAACAATATCCTACGGCTGATGCTAACCCTAAACCTAACCCTAACACTATCCTAAGGCTAATTCTAACCCTAACACTAACACTATCCTAGGCCTGATGCTAACCCTATTCCTAACCCTAACACTATCCTAGCGCTGATGCTAACCCTAACCCTAACCCTAACACTATCGTAGGGCTGATGCTAACCCTAACCCTAACACTATCCTAGGGCTGATGCTAACCCTAACCCCAACCCTAACACTATTCTAGGGCTGATGCTAACCCTAACCCTAACTCTAACAGTACCCTAGGGCTGAGGCTAACCCTAACCCTAACACTATCCTACGGCTGTTGATAACCCTAAACCTAACCCTGACACTATTCTAAGGGTGATTCTAACCCTAACACTAACACTCTCCTAGGCCTGGTGCTAACCCTAACCCTAACCCTAACACTATCCTAGGGCTGATGCTAACCCTAACCCTAACACTATCCTAGGGCTGATGCTAACCCTAACCCTAAGCCTAACACTATCCTAGGGCTGATGCTAACCCTAACCCTAACACTATCCTAGGGCTGATGCTTACCCTAACCCTAACTCTAACACTATCCTAGGGCTGATGCTAACCCTAACCCTAACACTATCCTAGGGCTGATCCTAATCCTAACCCTAACTCTAACACTATCCTAGGGCTGATGCTAACCCTAACCCTAACACTATCCTAGGGCTGATGCTAACCCTAACCCTAACTCTAACACTATACTAGGCCTGATGCTAACTCTAACACTAACTCTATCCTAGGCCTGGTGATAACCCTAACCCTAACCCTAACACTATCCTAGGGCTTATGCTAACCCTAACCCTAACACTATCCTAGGGCTGATGCTAACCCTAACCCTAACCCTAACACTATCCTAGGCCTGATGCTAACCCTAACCCTAACTCTAACACTATCCTAGGGCTGATGATAACCCTAACACTAACACTATCCTAGGGCTGATGTTAACCCTAACCCTAACCCTAACACTATCCTAGGCTGATGCTAACCCTAACACTAACACTATCCTAGGGCTGATGCTAACCCTAACCCTAACCCTAACACTATCCTAGGGCTGATGCTAACCCTAACCCTAACTCTAACACTGTCCTAGTGCTGAGGCTAACCCTAACCCTAACACTATCCTACGGCTGATACTAACCCTAACCCTACCCCTAACACTATCCTAAGGCTGATGCTAATCCTAACACTAACACTATCCTAGGGCTGGTGCTAACCCTAACCCTAACCCTAACACTATCCTAGTGCTGATGCTAACCCTAAGCCTAACACTATCCTATGGCTGATGATGACCCTAACACTAACACTATCCTAGGGCTGATTCTAACCGTAACCCTAACCCTAACACTATCCTAGGACTGATGCTAACCCTAACCCTAACCCTAACACTATCCAGGGCTGATGCTAACCCTAACACTAACAGTATCCTAGGGCTGATGCTAACCCTAACCCTAACTCTAACACTATCCTAAGGCTGATGCTAACTGTAACCCTAACACTATCCTAGGGCTGATGCTAACCCTAACCCTAACTCTAACACTATCCTAGGGCTGAGGCTAACCCTAACCCTAACACTATCCTACGGCTGATGCTAACCCTAAACCTAACCAAAACACTATCCTGAGGCTGATTCTATCCCTAACATTAACAGTATCCTAGGCCTGGTGCTAACCCTAACCCTAACCCTAACAGTATCCTAGGGCTGATGCTAACCCTAACCCTAACACTATCCTAGGGCTGATGCTAACCTTAACCCTAACCCTAACACTATCCTAGGGATGATGCTAACCCTAACCTTAACCCTATAACTCTCCTAGGGCTGAGGCTAACCCTAACCCTAACACTATCCTGGGACTGATGCTAACCCTAACCCTAACCCTAACACTATCCTAGGGCTGATGCTAACCCTAACCCTAACACTATCCTAGGGCTGATGCTAACCCTAACCCTAACCCTAACACTATCCTAGGGCTGATGCTAACCCTAACCCTAACACTATCCTAGGGCTGATGCTTACCCTATCATTAACCCTAACACTATCCTAGGGATGATGCTAACTCTAACCCTAACACTATCCTAGGGCTGATTCTAACCCTAACCCTAACTCTAACACTATCCTAGGCCTGATGCTAACCCTAACATTAACACTATCTTAGGCCTGGTGATAACCCTAAGCCTAACCCTAACACTATCCTAGGGCTGATGCTAACCCTAACCCTAACCCTAACACTATCCTAGGGCTGATGCTAACCCTAACCCTAACACTATCCTAGGGCTGATGCTAACCCTAACCCTAACCCTAACACTATCCTAGGGCTGATGCTAACCCTAACCCTAACTCTAACACTATCCTAGGGCTGAGGCTAACCCTAACCCTAACACTATCCTACGGCTGATGCTAACCCTCAACCTAACCCTAACACTATCCTAAGGCTAATTCTAACCCTAACACTAACACTATCCTAGGCCTGATGCTAACCCTAACCCTAACCCTAACACTATCCTAGCGCTGATGCTAACCCTAACCCTAACCCTAACACTATCGTAGGGCTGATGCTAACCCTAACCCTAACACTATCCTAGGGCTGATGCTAACCCTAACCCCAACCCTAACACTATTCTAGGGCTGATGCTAACCCTAACCCTAACTCTAACAGTATCCTAGGGCTGAGGCTAACCCTAACCCTAACACTATCCTACGGCTGTTGATAACCCTAAACCTAACCCTGACACTATTCTAAGGGTGATTCTAACCCTAACACTAACACTCTCCTAGGCCTGGTGCTAACCCTAACCCTACCCCTAACACTATCCTAGGGCTGATGCTAACCCTAACCCTAACACTATCCTAGGGCTGATGCTAACCCTAACCCTAAGCCTAACACTATCCTAGGGCTGATGCTAACCCTAACCCTAACACTATCCTAGGGCTGATGCTTACCCTAACCCTAACTCTAACACTATCCTAGGGCTGATGCTAACCCTAACCCTAACACTATCCTAGGGCTGATCCTAATCCTAACCCTAACTCTAACACTATCCTAGGGCTGATGCTAAACCTAACCCTAACACTATCCTAGGGCTGATGCTAACCCTAACCCTAACTCTAACACTATCCTACGGCTGATGCTAACCCTAAACCTAACCATAACACTATCCTAAGGCTGATTCTAACCCTAACACTAACACTATCCTAGGCCTGGTGCTAACCCTAACCGTAACCCTAACACTATCCTAGGTCTGATGCTAACCCTAACCCTAACACTATCCTAGGGCTGATGCTAACCCTAACCCTAACACTATCCTAGGGCTGATGCTAACCCTAACCCTAACCCTAACACTATCATAGGGCTGATGATAACTATAACCCTAACACTATCCTAGGGCTGATGCTAACCCTAACCCTAACACTATCCTAGGGCTGATGCTAACCCTAACCCTAACCCTAACACTCTCCTAGGGCTGAGGCTAACCCTAACACTAGCACTATCCTAGGGCTGATGCTAACCCTAACCCTAACCCCAACACTATCCTAGGGCTGATACTAACTCTAACCCTAACACTATTATACGGCTGATGCTAACCCTAAACCTAACCCTAACACTATCCTAAGGCTGATTCTAATGCTAACACTAACACTATCCTAGGCCTGGTGCTAACCGTAACCCAACCCTAACACTATCCTAGGGCTGAGTCTAACCGTAAACCTAACACTATCCTACGGCTGATGCTAACCCTAAACCTAACCCTGACACTATCCTAAGCGTGATTCTAACCCTAACACTAACACTATCCTAGGCCTGGTGCTAACCCTAACCCTAACCCTAACACTATCCTAGGCCTGATGCTAACCCTAACCCTAACACTATCCTAGGGATGATGCTAACCTTAACCCTAACCCTAACACTATCCTAGGGCTGATGCTAACCCTAACCTTAACCCTACAACTCTCCTACGGCTGAGGCTAACCCTAACCCTAACACTATCCTAGGGCTGATGCTAACCCTAACTCTAACACTATCCTAGGCCTGATGCTAACACTAACCCTAACCCTAACACTCTCCTAGGGCTGATGCTAACCCTAAGCCTAACACTATCCTAGGCCTGATGCTAACCCTAACCCTAACCCTAACACTATCCTAGGGCTGATGCTAACCCTAACCCTAAACCTAGCACTATCCTAGGGATGATGCTAACCCTAACCCTAACACTATCCTAGGGCTGATGCTAACCCTAACCCTAACCCTAACACTATCCTAGGGCTGATGCTAACCCTAACCATAACTCAAACACTATCCTAGGGCTGAGGCTAACCCTAACCCTAACACTATCCTACGGCTGATGCTAACCCTAAACCTAACCCTGACACTATCCTAAGGGTGATTCTAACCCTAACACTAACACTATCCTAGGCCTGGTGCTAACCCTAACCCTAACCCTAACACTATCCTAGGCCTGATGCTAACCCTAACCCTAACACTATCCTAGGGCTGATGCTAACCTTAACCCTAACCCTAACACTATCCTAGGGCTGATGCTAACGCTAACCTTAACCCTACAACTCTCCTAGGGCTGAGGCTAACCCTAACCCTAACACTATCCTAGGGTTGATGCTAACCCTAACTCTAACACTATCCTAGGCCTGATGCTAACAATAACCCTAACCCTTACACTATCCTAGGGCTGATGCTAACCCTAACCCATAACCCTAACACTATCCTAGGGCTGATGCTAACGCTAACCTTAACCCTACAACACTCCTAGGGCTGAGGCTAACCCTAACCCTAACACTATCCTAGGGTTGATGCTAACCCTAACTCTAACACTATCCTAGGCCTGATGCTAACAATAACCCTAACCCTTACACTATCCTAGGGCTGATGCTAACCCTAACCCTAACCCTAACACTATCCTAGGGCTGATGCTAACCCTAACCCTAACACTATCCTAGGGCTGATACTTACCCTAACCCTAACCCTAACACTATCCTAGGGCTGATGCTAACCCTAACCCTAACACTATCCTAGGGCTGATCCTAACCCTAACCCTAACTCTAACACTATCCTAGGCCTGATGCTAACCATAACACTAACACTATCCTAGGCCTAGTGATAACCCTAACCCTAACCCTAACACTATCCTAGGGCTGATGCTAACCTTAACCCTAACCCTAACACTATCCTAGGACAGATGCTAATGCTAACCTTAACCCTACAACTCTCCTAGGGCTGAGGCTAACCCTAACCCTAACACTATCCTAGGGCTGATGCTAACCCTAACTCTAAAACTATCCTAGGCCTGATGCTAACAATAACCCTAACCCTTACACTATACTAGGGCTGATGCTAACCCTAACCCATAACCCTAACACTATCCTAGGGCTGATGCTAACCCTAACCCTAACACTATCCTAGGGCTGATGCTAACCCTAACCATAACCCTAACACTATCCTAGGGCTGATGCTAACCCTAACCCTAACACTCTCCTAGGGCTGATGCTAACCCTAACCCTAACCGTAACACTATCCTAGGGCTGATGCTAACCCTAACCCTAACACTATCCTAGGGCTGATGCTAACCCTAACCCTAACCTTAACACTATCCTAGGGTTGATGCTAACCCTAACACTAACACTATCCTAGGCCTGATGCTAACCCTAACCCTAACCCTAACACTATCCTAGGGCTGATGCTAACCCTAACCCAAACAGTATCCTAGGGCTGATGCTAACCCTAACCCTAACCCTAACACTATCCTAGGGCTGATGCTAACTCTAACCCTAACACTATCCTAGGGCTGATGCTAACCCTAACCCTAACTCTAACACTATCCTAGGGCTGAGGCTAACCCTAACCCTAACACTATCCTACGGCTAATGCTATCCCTAAACCTAACCCTAACACTATCCTAAGGCTGATTCTAACCCTAACACTAACACTATCCTAGGCCTGGTGCTAACCCTAACCGTAACCCTAACACTATCCTAGGCCTGATGCTAACCCTAACCCTAACACTTTCCTAGGGCTGATGCTAACCTTAACCCTAACCCTAACACTTTCCTAGGGCTGATGCTAACCCTAACCTTAACCCTATAACTCTCCTGGGGTGAGGCTAACCCTAACCCTAACACTATCCTAGGGCTGATGCTCACCCTAACCCTAACCCTAACACTATCCTAGGGCTGATGCTAACCCTAACCCTAACACTATCCTAGGGCTGATACTTACCCTAACCCTAACCCTAACACTATCCTAGGGCTGATGCTAACCCTAACCCTAACACTATCCTAGGGCTGATCCTAACCCTAACCCTAACTCTAACACTATCCTAGGCCTGATGCTAACCCTAACCCTAACACTATCCTATGCCTAGTGATAACCCTAACCCTAACCCTAACACTATCCTAGGGCTGAAGCTAACCCTAACCCTAACACTATCCTAGGGCTGATGCTAACCCTAACCCTAACCCTAACACTATCCCAGGCCTGATGCTAACCCTAACCCTAACCCTAACACTATCCTAGGGCGGATGCTAACCCTAACCCTAACCCTAACACTCTCCTAGGGCTGAGGCTAACCCTAACACTAGCACTATCCTAGGGCTGATGCTAACCCTAACCCTCACCCTAACACTATCCTAGGGCTCATGCTAACCCTAACCCTAACAGTATCCGAGGGCTGATGCTAACCCTAACCCTAACCCTAACAGTATCCTAGGGCTGATGCTAACTCTAACCCTAACACTATCCTAGGGCTGATGCTAACCCTATCCCTAACTCTAACACTATCCTAGGGCTGAGGCTAACCCTAACCCTAACACTATCCTACAGCTGATGCTAACCCTAAACCTAACCCTAACACTATCCTAAGGCTGATTCTAACCATAACACTAACACTATCCTAGGCCTGGTGCTAACCGTAACCGTAACCCGAACACTATCCTAGGCCTGATGCTAACCCTAACCCTAATACTTTCCTAGGGCTGATGCTAACCTTAACCCTAACCCTAACACTATCCTAGGGCTGATGCTAACCCTAACCTTAACCCCACAACTCTCCTGGGGCTGAGGCTAACGCTAACCCTAACACTATCCTAGGGCTGATGCTAACCCTAACCCTAACCCTAACACTATGCTAGGGCTGATGCTAACCCTAACCCTAACACTATCCTAGGGCTGATGGTTACCCTAACCCTAACCCTAACACTATCCTAGGGCTGATGCTAACCCTAACCCTAACACTATCCTAGGGCTGATCCTAACCCTAACCCTAACTCTAACACTATCCTAGGCCTGATGCTAACCATAACACTAACACTATCCTAGGCCTAGTGATAATCCTAACCCTAACCCTAACACTATCCTAGGTCTGATGCTAACCCTAACCCTAACACTATCCTAGGGCTGATGCTAACCCTAACCCTAACCCTAACACTATCCCAGGCCTGATGCTAACCCTAACCCTAACCCTAACACTATCCTAAGGCTGATGATAACCCTAACCCTAACACTATCCTAGGGCTGATGCTAACCCTAACCCTAACCCTAACACTATCCTAGGGCTGATGCTAACCCTAAGCCTAACACTATCCTAGGGCTGATGCTAACCCTAACCCTAACCCTAACACTATCCTAGGGCTTATGCTAACCCTAACCCTAACACTATCCTAGGCCTGATGATATCCCTAACCCTAACCCTAACACTGTCCTAGGGCTGATGCTGACCCTAACCCTAACACTATCCTAGGGCTGAATCTGACCCTAACCCTAACTCTAACACTATCCTAGGCCTGATGATAACCCAAACACTAACACTATCCTAGGCCTGATGATAACCCTAACCCTAACCCTAACACTATCCTAGGGGTGATGCTAACCCTAACCCTAACACTATCCTAGGGCTGATACTAACCCTAACCCTAACCCTAACACTATGCTAGGGCTCATGCTAACCCTAACCCTAACACTATCCTAGGGCTGATGCTAACCCTAAACCTAACCCTAACACTATCCTAGGCCTGATGCTAACCGTATCCCTAACACTAACACTCTCCTAGGGCTGAGGCTAACCCTAAACCAAACACTATCCTAGGGCTGATGCTAACCATAACCCTAACCCTAACACTATCCTAGGGCTGATGCTAACCCTAACCCTAACCCTAACACTATACTAGCGCTGATGCTAACCCTAACCCTAACCCTAACACTCTCCTAGGGCTGAGGATAACCCTAACCGTAACACTATCCTAGGGCTGATGCTAACCATAACCCTAACCCTAATACTATCCTAAGGCTGAGGTTAACCCTAACCCTAACACTATCCTAGGGCTGATGCTAACCCTAACCCTAACACTAACACTATCCTAGGCCTGATGCTAACCCTATCCCTAACCCTAACACTCTCCTAGGGCTGAGGCAAACGCTAACCCTAACAGTATCCTAGGGCTGTTGCTAACCCTAACCCTAACCCTAACACTGTCCTCGGGCTGAGGTTAATCCTAACCCTAACACTATCCTACGGCTGATGATAACTCTAACCATAACCGTAACACTATCCTAGGGCTGATGGTAACCCTAACCCTAATACTATCCTTGGGCTGATGCTAACCCTAACCCTAACCCTAACACTATCCTAGGGCTGATGCTAACCCTAACCCTAACCCTATCCTAGGGCTGATGCTAACCCTAACCCTAACCCTAACACTATCCTAGGGCTGATGCTAACCCTAACCCTAACCCTAACACTATCCTAGGGCTGATGCTAACCCTAACTCTAACACTATCCTAGGCCTGATGCTAACACTAACCCTAACCCTAACACTCTCCTAGGGCTGATGCTAACCCTAAGCCTAACACTATCCTAGGCCTGATGCTAACCCTAACCCTAACCCTAACACTATCCTAGGGCTGATGCTAACCCTAACCCTAAACCTAACACTATCCTAGGGATGATGCTAACCCTAACCCTAACACTATCCTAGGGCTGATGCTAACCCTAACCCTAACCCTAACACTATCCTAGGGCTGATGCTAACCCTAACCCTAACTCAAACACTATCCTAGGGCTGAGGCTAACCCTAACCCTAACACTATCCTACGGCTGATGCTAACCCTAAACCTAACCCTGACACTATCCTAAGGGTGATTCTAACCCTAACACTAACACTATCCTAGGCCTGGTGCTAACCCTAACCCTAACCCTAAAACTATCCTAGGCCTGATGCTAACCCTAACCCTAACACTATCCTAGGGCTGATGCTAACCTTAACCCTAACCCTAACACTATCCTAGGGCTGATGCTAACGCTAACCTTAACCCTACAACTCTCCTAGGGCTGAGGCTAACCCTAACCCTAACACTATCCTAGGGTTGATGCTAACCCTAACTCTAACACTATCCTAGGCCTGATGCTAACAATAACCCTAACCCTTACACTATCCTAGGGCTGATGCTGACCCTAGCCCATAACCCTAACACTATCCTAGGGCTGATGCTAACGCTAACCTTAACCCTACAAGTCTCCTAGGGCTGAGGCTAACCCTAACCCTAACACTATCCTAGGGTTGATGCTAACCCTAACTCTAACACTATCCTAGGCCTGATGCTAACAATAACCCTAACCCTTACACTATCCTAGGGCTGATGCTAATCCTAACCCTAACCCTAACACTATCCTAGGGCTGATGCCTACCCTAACCCTAACACTATCCTAGGGCTGATACTTACCCTAACCCTAACCCTAACACTATCCTAGGGCTGATGCTAACCCTAACCCTAACACTATCCTAGGGCTGATCCTAACCCTAACCCTAACTCTAACACTATCCTAGGCCTGATGCTAACCATAACACTAACACTATCCTAGGCCTAGTGATAACCCTAACCCTAACCCTAACACTATCCTAGGGCTGATGCTAACCTTAATCCTAACCCTAACACTATCCTAGGACAGATGCTAACGCTAACCTTAACCCTACAACTCTCCTAGGGCTGAGGCTAACCCTAACCCTAACACTATCCTAGGGCTGATGCTAACCCTAACTCTAAAACTATCCTAGGCCTGATGCTAACAATAACCCTAACCCTTACACTATCCTAGGGCTGATGCTAACCCTAACCCATAACCCTAACACTATCCTAGGGCTGATGCTAACCCTAACCCTAACACTATCCTAGGGCTGATGCTAACCCTAACCATAACCCTAACACTATCCTAGGGCTGATGCTAACCCTAACCCTAACACTCTCCTAGGGCTGATGCTAACCCTAACCCTAACCGTAACACTATCCTAGGGCTGATGCTAACCCTAACCCTAACACTATCCTAGGGATGATGCTAACCCTAACCCTAACCTTAACACTATCCTAGGGCTGATGCTAACCCTAACACTAACACTATCCTAGGCCTGATGCTAACCCTAACCCTAACCCTAACACTATCCTAGGGCTGATGCTAACCATAACCCAAACAGTATCCTAGGGCTGATGCTAACCCTAACCCTAACCCTAACACTATCCTAGGGCTGATGCTAACTCTAACCCTAACACTATCCTAGGGCTGATGCTAACCCTAACCCTAACTCTAACACTATCCTAGGGCTGAGACTAACCCTAACCCTAACACTATCCTACGGCTGATGCTAACCCTAAACCTAACCCTAACACTATCCTAAGGCTGATTCTAACCCTAACACTAACACTATCCTAGGCCTGGTGTTAACCCTAACCGTAACCCTAACACTATCCTAGGCCTGATGCTAACCCTAACCCTAACACTTTCCTAGGGCTGATGCTAACCTTAACCCTAACCCTAACACATTCCTAGGGCTGATGCTAACCCTAACCTTAACCCTATAACTCTCCTGGGGCTGAGGCTAACCCTAACCCTAACACTATCCTAGGGCTGATGCTCACCCTAACCCTAACCCTAACACTATCCTAGGCCTGATGCTAACCCTAACCCTAACACTATCCTAGGGATGATGCTAACCTTAACCCTAACCCTAACACTATCCTAGGGCTGATGCTAACCCTAACCTTAACCCTACAACTCTCCTACGGCTGAGGCTAACCCTAACCCTAACACTATCCTAGGGCTGATGCTAACCCTAACTCTAACACTATCCTAGGCCTGATGCTAACACTAACCCTAACCCTAACACTCTCCTAGGGCTGATGCTAACCCTAAGCCTAACACTATCCTAGGCCTGATGCTAACCCTAACCCTAACCCTAACACTATCCTAGGGCTGATGCTAACCCTAACCCTAAACCTAGCACTATCCTAGGGATGATGCTAACCCTAACCCTAACACTATCCTAGGGCTGATGCTAACCCTAACCCTAACCCTAACACTATCCTAGGGCTGATGCTAACCCTAACCATAACTCAAACACTATCCTAGGGCTGAGGCTAACCCTAACCCTAACACTATCCTACGGCTGATGCTAACCCTAAACCTAACCCTGACACTATCCTAAGGGTGATTCTAACCCTAACACTAACACTATCCTAGGCCTGGTGCTAACCCTAACCCTAACCCTAACACTATCCTAGGCCTGATGCTAACCCTAACCCTAACACTATCCTAGGGCTGATGCTAACCTTAACCCTAACCCTAACACTATCCTAGGGCTGATGCTAACGCTAACCTTAACCCTACAACTCTCCTAGGGCTGAGGCTAACCCTAACCCTAACACTATCCTAGGGTTGATGCTAACCCTAACTCTAACACTATCCTAGGCCTGATGCTAACAATAACCCTAACCCTTACACTATCCTAGGGCTGATGCTAACCCTAACCCATAACCCTAACACTATCCTAGGGCTGATGCTAACGCTAACCTTAACCCTACAACACTCCTAGGGCTGAGGCTAACCCTAACCCTAACACTATCCTAGGGTTGATGCTAACCCTAACTCTAACACTATCCTAGGCCTGATGCTAACAATAACCCTAACCCTTACACTATCGTAGGGCTGATGCTAACCCTAACCCTAACCCTAACACTATCCTAGGGCTGATGCTAACCCTAACCCTAACACTATCCTAGGGCTGATACTTACCCTAACCCTAACCCTAACACTATCCTAGGGCTGATGCTAACCCTAACCCTAACACTATCCTAGGGCTGATCCTAACCCTAACCCTAACTCTAACACTATCCTAGGCCTGATGCTAACCATAACACTAACACTATCCTAGGCCTAGTGATAACCCTAACCCTAACCCTAACACTATCCTAGGGCTGATGCTAACCTTAACCCTAACCCTAACACTATCCTAGGACAGATGCTAATGCTAACCTTAACCCTACAACTCTCCTAGGGCTGAGGCTAACCCTAACCCTAACACTATCCTAGGGCTGATGCTAACCCTAACTCTAAAACTATCCTAGGCCTGATGCTAACAATAACCCTAACCCTTACACTATACTAGGGCTGATGCTAACCCTAACCCATAACCCTAACACTATCCTAGGGCTGATGCTAACCCTAACCCTAACACTATCCTAGGGCTGATGCTAACCCTAACCATAACCCTAACACTATCCTAGGGCTGATGCTAACCCTAACCCTAACACTCTCCTAGGGCTGATGCTAACCCTAACCCTAACCGTAACACTATCCTAGGGCTGATGCTAACCCTAACCCTAACACTATCCTAGGGCTGATGCTAACCCTAACCCTAACCTTAACACTATCCTAGGGCTGATGCTAACCCTAACACTAACACTATCCTAGGCCTGATGCTAACCCTAACCCTAACCCTAACACTATCCTAGGGCTGATGCTAACCCTAACCCAAACAGTATCCTAGGGCTGATGCTAACCCTAACCCTAACCCTAACACTATCCTAGGGCTGATGCTAACTCTAACCCTAACACTATCCTAGGGCTGATGCTAACCCTAACCCTAACTCTAACACTATCCTAGGGCTGAGGCTAACCCTAACCCTAACACTATCCTACGGCTAATGCTATCCCTAAACCTAACCCTAACACTATCCTAAGGCTGATTCTAACCCTAACACTAACACTATCCTAGGCCTGGTGCTAACCCTAACCGTAACCCTAACACTATCCTAGGCCTGATGCTAACCCTAACCCTAACACTTTCCTAGGGCTGATGCTAACCTTAACCCTAACCCTAACACTTTCCTAGGGCTGATGCTAACCCTAACCTTAACCCTATAACTCTCCTGGGGTGAGGCTAACCCTAACCCTAACACTATCCTAGGGCTGATGCTCACCCTAACCCTAACCCTAACACTATCCTAGGGCTGATGCTAACCCTAACCCTAACACTATCCTAGGGCTGATACTTACCCTAACCCTAACCCTAACACTATCCTAGGGCTGATGCTAACCCTAACCCTAACACTATCCTAGGGCTGATCCTAACCCTAACCCTAACTCTAACACTATCCTAGGCCTGATGCTAACCCTAACCCTAACACTATCCTATGCCTAGTGATAACCCTAACCCTAACCCTAACACTATCCTAGGGCTGAAGCTAACCCTAACCCTAACACTATCCTAGGGCTGATGCTAACCCTAACCCTAACCCTAACACTATCCCAGGCCTGATGCTAACCCTAACCCTAACCCTAACACTATCCTAGGGCGGATGCTAACCCTAACCCTAACCCTAACACTCTCCTAGGGCTGAGGCTAACCCTAACACTAGCACTATCCTAGGGCTGATGCTAACCCTAACCCTCACCCTAACACTATCCTAGGGCTCATGCTAACCCTAACCCTAACAGTATCCGAGGGCTGATGCTAACCCTAACCCTAACCCTAACAGTATCCTAGGGCTGATGCTAACTCTAACCCTAACACTATCCTAGGGCTGATGCTAACCCTATCCCTAACTCTAACACTATCCTAGGGCTGAGGCTAACTCTAACCCTAACACTATCCTAGGGCTGATGCTTACCCTAACCCTAACCCTAACACTATCCTAGGGCTGATGCTAACCCTAACCCTAACACTATCCTAGGGCTGATCCTAACCCTAACCCTAACTCTAACACTATCCTAGGCCTGATGCTAACCATAACACTAACACTATCCTAGGCCTAGTGATAATCCTAACCCTAACCCTAACACTATCCTAGGTCTGATGCTAACCCTAACCCTAACACTATCCTAGGGCTGATGCTAACCCTAACCCTAACCCTAACACTATCCCAGGCCTGATGCTAACCCTAACCCTAACCCTAACACTATCCTAAGGCTGATGATAACCCTAACCCTAACACTATCCTAGGGCTGATGCTAACCCTAACCCTAACCCTAACACTATCCTAGGGCTGATGCTAACCCTAAGCCTAACACTATCCTAGGGCTGATGCTAACCCTAACCCTAACCCTAACACTATCCTAGGGCTTATGCTAACCCTAACCCTAACACTATCCTAGGCCTGATGATATCCCTAACCCTAACCCTAACACTGTCCTAGGGCTGATGCTGACCCTAACCCTAACACTATCCTAGGGCTGAATCTGACCCTAACCCTAACTCTAACACTATCCTAGGCCTGATGATAACCCAAACACTAACACTATCCTAGGCCTGATGATAACCCTAACCCTAACCCTAACACTATCCTAGGGGTGATGCTAACCCTAACCCTAACACTATCCTAGGGCTGATACTAACCCTAACCCTAACCCTAACACTATGCTAGGGCTCATGCTAACCCTAACCCTAACACTATCCTAGGGCTGATGCTAACCCTAAACCTAACCCTAACACTATCCTAGGCCTGATGCTAACCGTATCCCTAACACTAACACTCTCCTAGGGCTGAGGCTAACCCTAAACCAAACACTATCCTAGGGCTGATGCTAACCATAACCCTAACCCTAACACTATCCTAGGGCTGATGCTAACCCTAACCCTAACCCTAACACTATACTAGCGCTGATGCTAACCCTAACCCTAACCCTAACACTCTCCTAGGGCTGAGGATAACCCTAACCGTAACACTATCCTAGGGCTGATGCTAACCATAACCCTAACCCTAATACTATCCTAAGGCTGAGGTTAACCCTAACCCTAACACTATCCTAGGGCTGATGCTAACCCTAACCCTAACACTAACACTATCCTAGGCCTGATGCTAACCCTATCCCTAACCCTAACACTCTCCTAGGGCTGAGGCAAACGCTAACCCTAACAGTATCCTAGGGCTGTTGCTAACCCTAACCCTAACCCTAACACTGTCCTCGGGCTGAGGTTAATCCTAACCCTAACACTATCCTACGGCTGATGATAACTCTAACCATAACCGTAACACTATCCTAGGGCTGATGGTAACCCTAACCCTAATACTATCCTTGGGCTGATGCTAACCCTAACCCTAACCCTAACACTATCCTAGGGCTGATGCTAACCCTAACCCTAACCCTATCCTAGGGCTGATGCTAACCCTAACCCTAACCCTAACACTATCCTAGGGCTGATGCTAACCCTAACCCTAACCCTAACACTATCCTAGGGCTGATGCTAACCCTAACTCTAACACTATCCTAGGCCTGATGCTAACACTAACCCTAACCCTAACACTCTCCTAGGGCTGATGCTAACCCTAAGCCTAACACTATCCTAGGCCTGATGCTAACCCTAACCCTAACCCTAACACTATCCTAGGGCTGATGCTAACCCTAACCCTAAACCTAACACTATCCTAGGGATGATGCTAACCCTAACCCTAACACTATCCTAGGGCTGATGCTAACCCTAACCCTAACCCTAACACTATCCTAGGGCTGATGCTAACCCTAACCCTAACTCAAACACTATCCTAGGGCTGAGGCTAACCCTAACCCTAACACTATCCTACGGCTGATGCTAACCCTAAACCTAACCCTGACACTATCCTAAGGGTGATTCTAACCCTAACACTAACACTATCCTAGGCCTGGTGCTAACCCTAACCCTAACCCTAAAACTATCCTAGGCCTGATGCTAACCCTAACCCTAACACTATCCTAGGGCTGATGCTAACCTTAACCCTAACCCTAACACTATCCTAGGGCTGATGCTAACGCTAACCTTAACCCTACAACTCTCCTAGGGCTGAGGCTAACCCTAACCCTAACACTATCCTAGGGTTGATGCTAACCCTAACTCTAACACTATCCTAGGCCTGATGCTAACAATAACCCTAACCCTTACACTATCCTAGGGCTGATGCTGACCCTAGCCCATAACCCTAACACTATCCTAGGGCTGATGCTAACGCTAACCTTAACCCTACAAGTCTCCTAGGGCTGAGGCTAACCCTAACCCTAACACTATCCTAGGGTTGATGCTAACCCTAACTCTAACACTATCCTAGGCCTGATGCTAACAATAACCCTAACCCTTACACTATCCTAGGGCTGATGCTAATCCTAACCCTAACCCTAACACTATCCTAGGGCTGATGCCTACCCTAACCCTAACACTATCCTAGGGCTGATACTTACCCTAACCCTAACCCTAACACTATCCTAGGGCTGATGCTAACCCTAACCCTAACACTATCCTAGGGCTGATCCTAACCCTAACCCTAACTCTAACACTATCCTAGGCCTGATGCTAACCATAACACTAACACTATCCTAGGCCTAGTGATAACCCTAACCCTAACCCTAACACTATCCTAGGGCTGATGCTAACCTTAATCCTAACCCTAACACTATCCTAGGACAGATGCTAACGCTAACCTTAACCCTACCACTCTCCTAGGGCTGAGGCTAACCCTAACCCTAACACTATCCTAGGGCTGATGCTAACCCTAACTCTAAAACTATCCTAGGCCTGATGCTAACAATAACCCTAACCCTTACACTATCCTAGGGCTGATGCTAACCCTAACCCATAACCCTAACACTATCCTAGGGCTGATGCTAACCCTAACCCTAACACTATCCTAGGGCTGATGCTAACCCTAACCATAACCCTAACACTATCCTAGGGCTGATGCTAACCCTAACCCTAACACTCACCTAGGGCTGATGCTAACCCTAACCCTAACCGTAACACTATCCTAGGGCTGATGCTAACCCTAACCCTAACACTATCCTAGGGATGATGCTAACCCTAACCCTAACCTTAACACTATCCTAGGGCTGATGCTAACCCTAACACTAACACTATCCTAGGCCTGATGCTAACCCTAACCCTAACCCTAACACTATCCTAGGGCTGATGCTAACCATAACCCAAACAGTATCCTAGGGCTGATGCTAACCCTAACCCTAACCCTAACACTATCCTAGGGCTGATGCTAACTCTAACCCTAACACTATCCTAGGGCTGATGCTAACCCTAACCCTAACTCTAACACTATCCTAGGGCTGAGACTAACCCTAATCCTAACACTATCCTACGGCTGATGCTAACCCTAAACCTAACCCTAACACTATCCTAAGGCTGATTCTAACCCTAACACTAACACTATCCTAGGCCTGGTGTTAACCCTAACCGTAACCCTAACACTATCCTAGGCCTGATGCTAACCCTAACCCTAACACTTTCCTAGGGCTGATGCTAACCTTAACCCTAACCCTAACACTTTCCTAGGGCTGATGCTAACCCTAACCTTAACCCTATAACTCTCCTGGGGCTGAGGCTAACCCTAACCCTAACACTATCCTAGGGCTGATGCTCACCCTAACCCTAACCCTAACACTATCCTAGGGCTGATGCTAACCCTAACCCTAACACTATCCTAGGGCTGATACTTACCCTAACCCTAACCCTAACACTATCCTAGGGCTGATGCTAACCCTAACCCTAACACTATCCTAGGGCTGATCCTAACCCTAACCCTAACTCTAACACTATCCTAGGCCTGATGCTAACCATAACACTAACACTATCCTATGCCTAGTGATAACCCTAACCCTAACCCTAACACTATCCTAGGGCTGATGCTAACCCTAACCCTAACACTATCCTAGGGCTGATGCTAACCCTAACCCTAACCCTAACACTATCCCAGGCCTGATGCTAACCCTAACCCTAACCCTAACACTATCCTAGGGCTGATGATAACCCTAACCCTAACACTATCCTAGGGCGGATGCTAACCCTAACCCTAACCCTAACACTCTCCTAGGGCTGAGGCTAACCCTAACACTAGCACTATCCTAGGGCTGATGCTAACCCTAACCCTAACCCTAACACTATCCTAGGGCTGATGCTAACACTAACCCTAACAGTATCCGAGGGCTGATGCTAACCCTAACCCTAACCCTAACAGTATCCTAGGGCTGATGCTAACTCTAACCCTAACACTATCCTAGGGCTGATGCTAACCCTATCCCTAACTCTAACACTATCCTAGGGCTGAGGCTAACCCTAACCCTAACACTATCCTACAGCTGATGCTAACCCTAAACCTAACCCTAACACTATCCTAAGGCTGATTCTAACCATAACACTAACACTATCCTAGGCCTGGTGCTAACCCTAACCGTAACCCGAACACTATCCTAGGCCTGATGCTAACCCTAACCCTAATACTTTCCTAGGGCTGATGCTAACCTTAACCCTAACCCTAACACTATCCTAGGGCTGATGCTAACCCTAACCTTAACCCCACAACTCTCCTGGGGCTGAGGCTAACGCTAACCCTAACACTATCCTAGGGCTGATGCTAACCCTAACCCTAACCCTAACACTATGCTAGGGCTGATGCTAACCCTAACCCTAACACTATCCTAGGGCTGATGCTTACCCTAACCCTAACCCTAACACTATCCTAGGGCTGATGCTAACCCTAACCCTAACACTATCCTAGGGCTGATCCTAACCCTAACCCTAACTCTAACACTATCCTAGGCCTGATGCTAACCATAACACTAACACTATCCTAGGCCTAGTGATAATCCTAACCCTAACCCTAACACTATCCTAGGTCTGATGCTAACCCTAACCCTAACACTATCCTAGGGCTGATGCTAACCCTAACCCTAACCCTAACACTATCCCAGGCCTGATGCTAACCCTAACCCTAACCCTAACACTATCCTAGGGCTGATGCTAACCCTAACCCTAACACTATCCTAGGGCTGATCCTAACCCTAACCCTAACTCTAACACTATCCTAGGCCTGATGCTAACCATAACACTAACACTATCCTAGGCCTAGTGATAACCCTAACCCTAACCCTAACACTATCCTAGGGCTGATGCTAACCTTAATCCTAACCCTAACACTATCCTAGGACAGATGCTAACGCTAACCTTAACCCTACAACTCTCCTAGGGCTGAGGCTAACCCTAACCCTAACACTATCCTAGGGCTGATGCTAACCCTAACTCTAAAACTATCCTAGGCCTGATGCTAACAATAACCCTAACCCTTACACTATCCTAGGGCTGATGCTAACCCTAACCCATAACCCTAACACTATCCTAGGGCTGATGCTAACCCTAACCCTAACACTATCCTAGGGCTGATGCTAACCCTAACCATAACCCTAACACTATCCTAGGGCTGATGCTAACCCTAACCCTAACACTCTCCTAGGGCTGATGCTAACCCTAACCCTAACCGTAACACTATCCTAGGGCTGATGCTAACCCTAACCCTAACACTATCCTAGGGATGATGCTAACCCTAACCCTAACCTTAACACTATCCTAGGGCTGATGCTAACCCTAACACTAACACTATCCTAGGCCTGATGCTAACCCTAACCCTAACCCTAACACTATCCTAGGGCTGATGCTAACCATAACCCAAACAGTATCCTAGGGCTGATGCTAACCCTAACCCTAACCCTAACACTATCCTAGGGCTGATGCTAACTCTAACCCTAACACTATCCTAGGGCTGATGCTAACCCTAGCCCTAACTCTAACACTATCCTAGGGCTGAGACTAACCCTAATCCTAACACTATCCTACGGCTGATGCTAACCCTAAACCTAACCCTAACACTATCCTAAGGCTGATTCTAACCCTAACACTAACACTATCCTAGGCCTGGTGTTAACCCTAACCGTAACCCTAACACTATCCTAGGCCTGATGCTAACCCTAACCCTAACACTTTCCTAGGGCTGATGCTAACCTTAACCCTAACCCTAACACTTTCCTAGGGCTGATGCTAACCCTAACCTTAACCCTATAACTCTCCTGGGGCTGAGGCTAACCCTAACCCTAACACTATCCTAGGGCTGATGCTCACCCTAACCCTAACCCTAACACTATCCTAGGGCTGATGCTAACCCTAACCCTAACACTATCCTAGGGCTGATACTTACCCTAACCCTAACCCTAACACTATCCTAGGGCTGATGCTAACCCTAACCCTAACACTATCCTAGGGCTGATCCTAACCCTAACCCTAACTCTAACACTATCCTAGGCCTGATGCTAACCATAACACTAACACTATCCTATGCCTAGTGATAACCCTAACCCTAACCCTAACACTATCCTAGGGCTGATGCTAACCCTAACCCTAACACTATCCTAGGGCTGATGCTAACCCTAACCCTAACCCTAACACTATCCCAGGCCTGATGCTAACCCTAACCCTAACCCTAACACTATCCTAGGGCTGATGATAACCCTAACCCTAACACTATCCTAGGGCGGATGCTAACCCTAACCCTAACCCTAACACTCTCCTAGGGCTGAGGCTAACCCTAACACTAGCACTATCCTAGGGCTGATGCTAACCCTAACCCTAACCCTAACACTATCCTAGGGCTGATGCTAACACTAACCCTAACAGTATCCGAGGGCTGATGCTAACCCTAACCCTAACCCTAACAGTATCCTAGGGCTGATGCTAACTCTAACCCTAACACTATCCTAGGGCTGATGCTAACCCTATCCCTAACTCTAACACTATCCTAGGGCTGAGGCTAACCCTAACCCTAACACTATCCTACAGCTGATGCTAACCCTAAACCTAACCCTAACACTATCCTAAGGCTGATTCTAACCATAACACTAACACTATCCTAGGCCTGGTGCTAACCCTAACCGTAACCCGAACACTATCCTAGGCCTGATGCTAACCCTAACCCTAATACTTTCCTAGGGCTGATGCTAACCTTAACCCTAACCCTAACACTATCCTAGGGCTGATGCTAACCCTAACCTTAACCCCACAACTCTCCTGGGGCTGAGGCTAACGCTAACCCTAACACTATCCTAGGGCTGATGCTAACCCTAACCCTAACCCTAACACTATGCTAGGGCTGATGCTAACCCTAACCCTAACACTATCCTAGGGCTGATGCTTACCCTAACCCTAACCCTAACACTATCCTAGGGCTGATGCTAACCCTAACCCTAACACTATCCTAGGGCTGATCCTAACCCTAACCCTAACTCTAACACTATCCTAGGCCTGATGCTAACCATAACACTAACACTATCCTAGGCCTAGTGATAATCCTAACCCTAACCCTAACACTATCCTAGGTCTGATGCTAACCCTAACCCTAACACTATCCTAGGGCTGATGCTAACCCTAACCCTAACCCTAACACTATCCCAGGCCTGATGCTAACCCTAACCCTAACCCTAACACTATCCTAAGGCTGATGATAACCCTAACCCTAACACTATCCTAGGGCTGATGCTAACCCTAACCCTAACCCTAACACTATCCTAGGGCTGATGCTAACCCTAAGCCTAACACTATCCTAGGGCTGATGCTAACCCTAACCCTAACCGTAACACTATCCTAGGGCTGATGCTAACCCTAACCGTAACACTATCCTAGGCCTGATGATATCCCTAACCCTAACCCTAACACTGTCCTAGGGCTGATGCTGACCCTAACCCTAACACTATCCTAGGGCTGAATCTGACCCTAACCCTAACTCTAACACTATCCTAGGCCTGATGATAACCCAAACACTAACACTATCCTAGGCCTGATGATAACCCTAACCCTAACCCTAACACTATCCTAGGGGTGATGCTAACCCTAACCCTAACACTATCCTAGGGCTGATACTAACCCTAACCCTAACCCTAACACTATGCTAGGGCTCATGGTAACCCTAACCCTAACACTATCCTAGGGCTGATGCTAACCCTAAACCTAACCCTAACACTATCCTAGGCCTGATGCTAACCCTATCCCTAACACTAACACTCTCCTAGGGCTGAGGCTAACCCTAAACCAAACACTATCCTAGGGCTGATGCTAACCATAACCCTAACCCTAACACTATCCTACTGCTGATGCTAACCCTAACCCTAACCCTAACACTATACTAGCGCTGATGCTAACCCTAACCCTAACCCTAACACTCTCCTAGGGCTGAGGCTAACCCTAACCGTAACACTATCCTAGGGCTGATGCTAACCCTAACCCTAACCCTAAACTATCCTACGGCTGAGGTTAACCCTAACCCTAACACTATCCTAGGGCTGATGCTAACCCTAACCCTAACACTAACACTATCCTAGGCCTGATGCTAACCCTATCCCTAACCCTAACACTCTCCTAGGGCTGAGGCAAACGCTAACCCTAACAGTATCCTAGGGCTGATGCTAACCCTAACCCTAACCCAACACTGTCCTCGGGCTGAGGCTAATCCTAACCCTAACACTATCCTACGGCTGATGATAACTCTAACCATAACCGTAACACTATCCTAGGGCTGATGGTAACCCTAACCCTAATACTATCCTTGGGCTGATGCTAACCCTAACCCTAACCCTAACACTATCCTAGGGCTGATGCTAACCCTAACCCTAACCCTATCCTAGGGCTGATGCTAACCCTAACCCTAACCCTAACACTATCCTAGGGCTGATGCTAACCCTAACCCTAACCCTAACACTATCCTAGGTCTGATGCTAACCCTAACCCTAACCGTAACACTATCCTAGGGCTGATGCTAACCCTAACCCTAACACTATCCTAGGGCTGATGCTAACCCTAACCCTAACCCTAACACTCTCCTAGGGCTGAGGCTAACCCTAACCCTAACACTATCTTAGAGCTGATGCTAACCCTAACCCTTACCCTAACACTATCCTAGGGCTGATGCTAACCCTAACCCTAACCCTAACACTATCCTAGGGCTGATGATAACCCTAACCCTAACACTATCCTAGGGCTGATGCTAACCCTAACCCTAACGCTAACACTATCCTAGGGCTGATGCTAACCCTAACCCTAACACAATCCTAGGGCTGATGCTAACCCTAACCCTAACCCTAACAGTATCCTAGCGCTGACGCTAACCCTAACCCTAACACTATCATTGGCCTGATGATATCCCTAACCCTAACCCTAACACTGTACTAGGGATGATGCTGACCCTAACCCTAACACTATCCTTGGGCTGATGCTGAGCCTAACCCTAACTCTAACACTATCCTAGGCCTGATGCTGAGCCTAACCCTAACTCTAACACTATCCTAGGGCTGATGTTTACCCTAACCCTAACCCTAACACTATCGTAGGGCTCATGCTAACCCTAACCCTAACACTATCCTAGGGTTGATCATAACCCTAACCCTAACTCTAACTCTATCCTAGGCCTGATGCTAACCCTAACACTAACACTATCCTAGCCCTGGTGATAACCCTAACCCTAACCCTAACACTATCCTAGGGCTGATGCTAACCCTAACCAAAACACTATCCTAGGGCTCATGCTAACCCTAACCCTAACCCTAACACTATCCTAGGCCTTATGCTAACCCTAACCCTAACCCTAACACTATGCTAGGGCTGATGATAACCCTAACCCTAACACTATCCTACGGCTGATGCTAACCCTAACCCTAACCCTAACACTATCCTAGGGCTGATGCTAACCCTAACCCTATCACTATCCTTGGGCTGATGCTAACCCTAACCCTAACCGTAACACTATCCTAGGGCTGATGCTAACCCTAACCCTAACACTATGCTAGGGCTGATGCTAATCATAACCCTAACCCTAACACTAACATTATCATAGGGCTGATGCTAACCCTAACCCTAACCCTAACACTATCCTAGGGCTGATGCTAACCCTAACCCTAACACTATCCTAGGGCTGATGCTAACCCTAACCCTAACTCTAACACTATCATACGGCTCAGGCTAACCCTAACCCTAACACTATCCTAGGGCTGATACTAACCCTAACCCTACCCCTAACACTATCCTAGGTCTGATGCTAACCCTAACCCTAACCCTAACACTATCCCAGGCCTGATGCTAACCCTAACCCTAACCCTAACACTATCCTAGGGCTGATGATAACCCTAACCCTAACCCTAACACTATCCCAGGCCTGATGCTAACCCTAACCCTAACCCTAACACTATCCTAGGGCTGATGATAACCCTAACCCTAACACTATCCTAGGGCTGATGCTAACCCTAACCCTAACCCTAACACTATCCTAGGGCTGATGCTAACCCTAAGCCTAACACTATCCTAGGGCTGATGCTAACCCTAACCCTAACCCTAACACTATCCTAGGGCTGATACCAACCCTAACCCTAACACTATCCTAGGCCTGATGATATCCCTAACCCTAACCCTAACACTGTTCTAGGGCTGATGCTGACCCTAACCCTAACACTATCCTAGGGCTGAATCTGACCCTAACCCTAACTCTAACACTATACTAGGCCTGATGATAACCCAAACACTAACACTATCCTAGGCCTGATGATATCCCTAACCCTAACCCTAACACTATCCTAGGGGTGATGCTAACCCTAACCCTAACACTATCCTAGGGCTGATACTAACCCTAACCCTAACCCTAACACTATGCTAGGGCTCATGCTAACCCTAACCCTAACACTATCCTAGGGCTGATGCTAACCCTAAACCTAACCCTAACACTATCCTAGGCCTGATGCTAACCCTATCCCTAACACTAACACTCTCCTAGGGCTGAGGCTAACCCTAAACCAAACACTATCCTAGGGCTGATGCTAACCATAACCCTAACCCTAACACTATCCTAGGGCTGATGCTAACCCTAACCCTAACCCTAACACTATACTAGCGCTGATGCTAACCCTAACCCTAACCCTAACACTCTCCTAGGGCAGAGGCTAACCCTAACCGTAACACTATCCTAGGGCTGATGCTAACCCTAACCCTAACCCTAATACTATCCTAAGGCTGAGGTTAACCCTAACCCTAACACTATCCTAGGGCTGATGCTAACCCTAACCCTAACACTAACACTATCCTAGGCCTGATGCTAACCCTATCCCTAACCTTAACACTCTCCTACGGCTGAGGCAAACGCTAACCCTAACAGTATCCTAGGGCTGATGCTAACCCTAATCCTAACCCTAACACTGTCCTCGGGCTGAGGCTAATCCTAACCCTAACACTATCCTACGGCTGATGATAACTCTAACCATAACCGTAACACTATCCTAGGGCTGATGGTAACCCTAACCCTAATACTATCCTTGGGCCTATGCTAACCCTAACCCTAACCCTAACACTATCCTAGTGCTGATGGTAACCCTAACGCTAACCCTAACACTATCCTTGAACTGATGCTAACCCTAACCTTAACCCTATAACTCTCCTGGGGCTGAGGCTAACCCTAACCCTAACACTATCCTAGGGCTGATGCTCACCCTAACCCTAACCCTAACACTATCCTAGGGCTGATGCTAACCCTAACCCTAACACTATCCTAGGGCTGATACTTACCCTAACCCTAACCCTAACACTATCCTAGGGCTGATGCTAACCCTAACCCTAACACTATCCTAGGGCTGATCCTAACCCTAACCCTAACTCTAACACTATCCTAGGCCTGATTCTAACCATAACACTAACACTATCCTATGCCTAGTGATAACCCTAACCCTAACCCTAACACTATCCTAGGGCTGATGCTAACCCTAACCCTAACACTATCCTAGGGCTGATGCTAACCCTAACCCTAACCCTAACACTATCCCAGGCCTGATGCTAACCTTAACCCTAACCCTAACACTATCCTAGGGCTGATGATAACTCTAACCCTAACACTATCCTAGGGCGGATGCTAACCCTAACCCTAACCCTAACACTCTCCTAGGGCTGAGGCTAACCCTAACACTAGCACTATCCTAGGGCTGATGCTAACCCTAACCCTAACCCTAACACTATCCTAGGGCTGATGCTAACCCTAACCCTAACAGTATCCGAGGGCTGATGCTAACCCCAACCCTAACCCTAACAGTATCCTAGGGCTGATGCTAACTCTAACCCTAACACTATCCTAGGGCTGATGCTAACCCTATCCCTAACTCTAACACTATCCTAGGGCTGAGGCTAACCCTAACCCTAACACTATCCTACAGCTGATGCTAACCCTAAACCTAACCCTAACACTATCCTAAGGCTGATTCTAACCATAACACTAACACTATCCTAGGCCTGGTGCTAACCCTAACTGTAACCCGAACACTATCCTAGGCCTGATGCTAAACCTAACCCTAATACTTTCCTAGGGCTGATGCTAACCTTAACCCTAACCCTAACACTATCCTAGGGCTGATGCTAACCCTAACCTTAACCCCACAACTCTCCTGGGGCTGAGGCTAACGCTAACCCTAACACTATCCTAGGGCTGATGCTAACCCTAACCCTAACCCTAACACTATGCTAGGGCTGATGCTAACCCTAACCCTAACACTATCCTAGGGCTGATGCTTACCCTAACCCTAACCCTAACACTATCCTAGGGCTGATGCTAACCCTAACCCTAACACTATCCTAGGGCTGATCCTAACCCTAACCCTAACTCTAACACTATCCTAGGCCTGATGCTAACCATAACACTAACACTATCCTAGGCCTAGTGATAATCCTAACCCTAACCCTAACACTATCCTAGGTCTGATGCTAACCCTAACCCTAACACTATCCTAGGGCTGATGCTAACCCTAACCCTAACCCTAACACTATCCCAGGCCTGATGCTAACCCTAACCCTAACCCTAACACTATCCTAAGGCTGATGATAACCCTAACCCTAACACTATCCTAGGGCTGATGCTAACCCTAACCCTAACCCTAACACTATCCTAGGGCTGATGCTAACCCTAAGCCTAACACTATCCTAGGGCTGATGCTAACCCTAACCCTAACACTATCCTAGGCCTGATGATATCCCTAACCCTAACCCTAACAGTGTCCTAGGGCTGATGCTGACCCTAACCCTAACACTATCCTAGGGCTGAATCTGACCCTAACCCTAACTCTAACACTATCCTAGGCCTGATGATAACCCAAACACTAACACTATCCTAGGCCTGATGATAACCCTAACCCTAACCCTAACACTATCCTAGGGGTGATGCTAACCCTAACCCTAACACTATCCTAGGGCTGATACTAACCCTAACCCTAACCCTAACACTATGCTAGGGCTCATGGTAACCCTAACCCTAACACTATCCTAGGGCTGATGCTAATCCTAAACCTAATCCTAACACTATCCTAGGCCTGATGCTAACCCTATCCTTAACACTAACACTCTCCTAGGGCTGAGGCTAACCCTAAACCAAACACTATCCTAGGGCTGATGCTAACCATAACCCTAACCCTAACACTATCCTACTGCTGATGCTAACCCTAACCCTAACCCTAACACTATACTAGCGCTGATGCTAACCCTAACCCTAACCCTAACACTCTCCTAGGGCTGAGGCTAACCCTAACCGTAACACTATCCTAGGGCTGATGCTAACCCTAACCCTAACCCTAATACTATCCTACGGCTGAGGTTAACCCTAACCCTAACACTATCCTAGGGCTGATGCTAACCCTAACCCTAACACTAACACTATCCTAGGCCTGATGCTAACCCTATCCCTAACCCTAACACTCTCCTAGGGCTGAGGCAAACGCTAACCCTAACAGTATCCTAGGGCTGATGCTAACCCTAACCCTAACCCTAACACTGTCCTCGGGCTGAGGCTAATCCTAACCCTAACACTATCCTACGGCTGATGATAACTCTAACCATAACCGTAACACTATCCTAGGGCTGATGGTAACCCTAACCCTAATACTATCCTTGGGCTGATGCTAACCCTAACCCTAACCCTAACACTATCCTAGGGCTGATGCTAACCCTAACCCTAACCCTATCCTAGGGCTGATGCTAACCCTAACCCTAACCCTAACACTATCCTAGGGCTGATGCTAACCCTAACCCTAACCCTAACACTATCCTAGGTCTGATGCTAACCCTAACCCTAACCGTAACACTATCCTAGGGCTGATGCTAACCCTAACCCTAACACTATCCTAGGGCTGATGCTAACCCTAACCCTAACCCTAACACTCTCCTAGGGCTGAGGCTAACCCTAACCCTAACACTATCTTAGAGCTGATGCTAACCCTAACCCTTACCCTAACACTATCCTAGGGCTGATGCTAACCCTAACCCTAACCCTAACACTATCCTAGGGCTGATGATAACCCTAACCCTAACACTATCCTAGGGCTGATGCTAACCCTAACCCTAACGCTAACACTATCCTAGGGCTGATGCTAACCCTAACCCTAACACTATCCTAGGGCTGATGCTAACCCTAACCCTAACCCTAACAGTATCCTAGCGCTGACGCTAACCCTAACCCTAACACTATCATTGGCCTGATGATATCCCTAACCCTAACCCTAACACTGTCCTAGGGATGGTGCTGACCCTAACCCTAACACTATCCTTGGGCTGATGCTGAGCCTAACCCTAACTCTAACACTATCCTAGGCCTGATGCTGAGCCTAACCCTAACTCTAACACTATCCTAGGGCTGATGTTTACCCTAACCCTAACCCTAACACTATCGTAGGGCTCATGCTAACCCTAACCCTAACACTATCCTAGGGTTGATGCTAACCCTAACCCTAACTCTAACTCTATCCTAGGCCTGATGCTAACCCTAACACTAACACTATCCTAGCCCTGGTGATAACCCTAACCCTAACCCTAACACTATCCTAGGGCTGATGCTAACCCTAACCAAAACACTATCCTAGGGCTCATGCTAACCCTAACCCTAACCCTAACACTATCCTAGGCCTTATGCTAACCCTAACCCTAACCCTAACACTATGCTAGGGCTGATGATAACCCTAACCCTAACACTATCCTAGGGCTGATGCTAACCCTAACCCTAACCCTAACACTATCCTAGGGCTGATGCTAACCCTAACCCTAACACTATCCTTGGGCTGATGCTAACCCTAACCCTAACCGTAACACTATCCTAGGGCTGATGCTAACCCTAACCCTAACACTATCCTAGGGCTGATGCTAATCATAACCCTAACCCTAACACTAACACTAACACTATCATAGGGCTGATGCTAACCCTAACCCTAACCCTAACACTATCCTAGGGCTGATGCTAACCCTAACCCTAACACTATCCTAGGGCTGATGCTAACCCTAACCCTAACTCTAACACTATCATAGGGCTCAGGCTAACCCTAACCCTAACACTATCCTAGGGCTGATACTAACCCTAACCCTACCCCTAACACTATCCTAGGTCTGATGCTAACCCTAACCCTAACCCTAACACTATCCCAGGCCTGATGCTAACCCTAACCCTAACCCTAACACTATCCTAGGGCTGATGATAACCCTAACCCTAACCCTAACACTATCCCAGGCCTGATGCTAACCCTAACCCTAACCCTAACACTATCCTAGGGCTGATGCCAACCCTAACCCTAACACTATCCTAGGCCTGATGATATCCCTAACCCTAACCCTAACACAGTTCTAGGGCTGATGCTGACCATAACCCTAACACTATCATAGGGCTGAATCTGACCCTAACCCTAACTCTAACACTATCCTAGGCCTGATGATAACCCAAACACTAACACTATCCTAGGCCTGATGATATCCCTAACCCTAACCCTAACACTATCCTAGGGGTGATGCTAACCCTAACACTAACACTATCCTAGGGCTGATACTAACCCTAAGCCTAACCCTAACACTATGCTAGGGCTCATGCTAACCCTAACCCTAACACGATCCTAGGGCTGATGCTAACCCTAAACCTAACCCTAACACTATCCTAGGCCTGATGCTAACCCTATCCCTAACACTAACACTCTCCTAGGGCTGAGGCTAACCCTAAACCAAACACTATCCTAGGGCTGATGCTAACCATAACCCTAACCCTAACACTATCCTAGGGCTGATTCTAACCCTAACCCTAACCCTAACACTATACTAGCGCTGATGCTAACCCTAACCCTAACCCTAACACTCTCCTAGGGCAGAGGCTAACCCTAACCTTAACACTATCCTAGGGCTGATGCTAACCCTAACCCTAACCCTAATACTATCCTAAGGCTGAGGTTAACCCTAACCCTAACACTATCCTAGGGCTGATGCTAACCCTAACCCTAACACTAACACTATCCTAGGCCTGATGCTAACCCTATCCCTAACCTTAACACTCTCCTAGGGCTGAGGCAAACGCTAACCCTAACAGTATCCTAGGGCTGATGCTAACCCTAATCCTAACCCTAACACTGTCCTCGGGCTGATGCTAACCCTAACCCTAACACTATCCTAGGGCTGATGCTAACCCTAACCCTAACCCTAACACTATCCCAGGCCTGATGCTAACCCTAACCCTAAGCCTAACACTATCCTAAGGCTGATGATAACCCTAACCCTAACACTATCCTAGGGCTGATGCTAACCCTAACCCTAACCCTAACACTATCCTAGGGCTGATGCTAACCCTAAGCCTAACACTATCCTAGGGCTGATGCTAACCCTAACCCTAACCCTAACACTATCCTAGGGCTGATGCTAACCCTAACCCCAACACTATCCTAGGCCTGATGATATCCCTAACCCTAACCCTAACACTGTCCTAGGGCTGATGCTGACCCTAACCCTAACACTATCCTAGGGCTGAATCTGACCCTAACCCTAACTCTAACACTATCCTAGGCCTGATGATAACCCAAACACTAACACTATCCTAGGCCTGATGATATCCCTAACCCTAACCCTAACACTATCCTAGGGGTGATGCTAACCCTAACCCTAACACTATCCTAGGGCTGATACTAACCCTAACCCTAACCCTAACACTATGCTAGGGCTCATGCTAACCCTAACCCTAACACTATCCTAGGGCTGATGCTAACCCTAAACCTAACCCTAACACTATCCTAGGCCTGATGCTAACCCTATCCCTAACACTAACACTCTCCTAGGGCTGAGGCTAACCCTAAACCAAACACTATCCTAGGGCTGATGCTAACCATAACCCTAACCCTAACACTATCCTAGGGCTGATGCTAACCCTAACCCTAACCCTAACACTATACTAGCGCTGATGCTAACCCTAACCCTAACCCTAACACTCTCCTAGGGCAGAGGCTAACCCTAACCGTAACACTATCCTAGGGCTGATGCTAACCCTAACCCTAACCCTAATACTATCCTAAGGCTGAGGTTAACCCTAACCCTAACACTATCCTAGGGCTGATGCTAACCCTAACCCTAACACTAACACTATCCTAGGCCTGATGCTAACCCTATCCCTAACCTTAACACTCTCCTAGGGCTGAGGCAAACGCTAACCCTAACAGTATCCTAGGGCTGATGCTAACCCTAATCCTAACCCTAACACTGTCCTCGGGCTGAGGCTAATCCTAACCCTAACACTATCCTACGGCTGATGATAACTCTAACCATAACCGTAACACTATCCTAGGGCTGATGGTAACCCTAACCCTAATACTATCCTTGGGCTGATGCTAACCCTAATCCTAACCCTAACACTATCCTAGTGCTGATGGTAACCCTAACGCTAACCCTAACACTATCCTTGAACTGATGCTAACCCTAACCTTAACCCTATAACTCTCCTGGGGCTGAGGCTAACCCTAACCCTAACACTATCCTAGGGCTGATGCTCACCCTAACCCTAACCCTAACACTATCCTAGGGCTGATGCTAACCCTAACCCTAACACTATCCTAGGGCTGATACTTACCCTAACCCTAACCCTAACACTATCCTAGGGCTGATGCTAACCCTAACCCTAACACTATCCTAGGGCTGATCCTAACCCTAACCCTAACTCTAACACTATCCTAGGCCTGATGCTAACCATAACACTAACACTATCCTATGCCTAGTGATAACCCTAACCCTAACCCTAACACTATCCTAGGGCTGATGCTAACCCTAACCCTAACACTATCCTAGGGCTGATGCTAACCCTAACCCTAACCCTAACACTATCCCAGGCCTGATGCTAACCTTAACCCTAACCCTAACACTATCCTAGGGCTGATGATAACTCTAACCCTAACACTATCCTAGGGCGGATGCTAACCCTAACCCTAACCCTAACACTCTCCTAGGGCTGAGGCTAACCCTAACACTAGCACTATCCTAGGGCTGATGCTAACCCTAACCCTAACCCTAACACTATCCTAGGGCTGATGCTAACCCTAACCCTAACAGTATCCGAGGGCTGATGCTAACCCCAACCCTAACCCTAACAGTATCCTAGGGCTGATGCTAACTCTAACCCTAACACTATCCTAGGGCTGATGCTAACCCTATCCCTAACTCTAACACTATCCTAGGGCTGAGGCTAACCCTAACCCTAACACTATCCTACAGCTGATGCTAACCCTAAACCTAACCCTAACACTATCCTAAGGCTGATTCTAACCATAAGACTAACACTATCCTAGGCCTGGTGCTAACCCTAACTGTAACCCGAACACTATCCTAGGCCTGATGCTAAACCTAACCCTAATACTTTCCTAGGGCTGATGCTAACCTTAACCCTAACCCTAACACTATGCTAGGGCTGATGCTAACCCTAACCTTAACCCCACAACTCTCCTGGGGCTGAGGCTAACGCTAACCCTAACACTATCCTAGGGCTGATGCTAACCCTAACCCTAACCCTAACACTATGCTAGGGCTGATGCTAACCCTAACCCTAACACTATCCTAGGGCTGATGCTTACCCTAACCCTAACCCTAACACTATCCTAGGGCTGATGCTAACCCTAACCCTAACACTATCCTAGGGCTGATCCTAACCCTAACCCTAACTCTAACACTATCCTAGGCCTGATGCTAACCATAACACTAACACTATCCTAGGCCTAGTGATAATCCTAACCCTAACCCTAACACTATCCTAGGTCTGATGCTAACGCTAACCCTAACACTATCCTAGGGCTGATGCTAACCCTAACCCTAACCCTAACACTATCCCAGGCCTGATGCTAACCCTAACCCTAACCCTAACACTATCCTAAGGCTGATGATAACCCTAACCCTAACACTATCCTAGGGCTGATGCTAACCCTAACCCTAACCCTAACACTATCCTAGGGCTGATGCTAACCCTAAGCCTAACACTATCCTAGGGCTGATGCTAACCCTAACCCTAACACTATCCTAGGCCTGATGATATCCCTAACCCTAACCCTAACAGTGTCCTAGGGCTGATGCTGACCCTAACCCTAACACTATCCTAGGGCTGAATCTGACCCTAACCCTAACTCTAACACTATCCTAGGCCTGATGATAACCCAAACACTAACACTATCCTAGGCCTGATGATAACCCTAACCCTAACCCTAACACTATCCTAGGGGTGATGCTAACCCTAACCCTAACACTATCCTAGGGCTGATACTAACCCTAACCCTAACCCTAACACTATGCTAGGGCTCATGGTAACCCTAACCCTAACACTATCCTAGGGCTGATGCTAACCCTAAACCTAACCCTAACACTATCCTAGGCCTGATGCTAACCCTATCCTTAACACTAACACTCTCCTAGGGCTGAGGCTAACCCTAAACCAAACACTATCCTAGGGCTGATGCTAACCATAACCCTAACCCTAACACTATCCTACTGCTGATGCTAACCCTAACCCTAACCCTAACACTATACTAGCGCTGATGCTAACCCTAACCCTAACCCTAACACTCTCCTAGGGCTGAGGCTAACCCTAACCGTAACACTATCCTAGGGCTGATGCTAACCCTAACCCTAACCCTAATACTATCCTACGGCTGAGGTTAACCCTAACCCTAACACTATCCTAGGGCTGATGCTAACCCTAACCCTAACACTAACACTATCCTAGGCCTGATGCTAACCCTATCCCTAACCCTAACACTCTCCTAGGGCTGAGGCAAACGCTAACCCTAACAGTATCCTAGGGCTGATGCTAACCCTAACCCTAACCCTAACACTGTCCTCGGGCTGAGGCTAATCCTAACCCTAACACTATCCTACGGCTGATGATAACTCTAACCATAACCGTAACACTATCCTAGGGCTGATGGTAACCCTAACCCTAATACTATCCTTGGGCTGATGCTAACCCTAACCCTAACCCTAACACTATCCTAGGGCTGATGCTAACCCTAACCCTAACCCTATCCTAGGGCTGATGCTAACCCTAACCCTAACCCTAACACTATCCTAGGGCTGATGCTAACCCTAACCCTAACCCTAACACTATCCTAGGTCTGATGCTAACCCTAACCCTAACCGTAACACTATCCTAGGGCTGATGCTAACCCTAACCCTAACACTATCCTAGGGCTGATGCTAACCCTAACCCTAACCCTAACACTCTCCTAGGGCTGAGGCTAACCCTAACCCTAACACTATCTTAGAGCTGATGCTAACCCTAACCCTTACCCTAACACTATCCTAGGGCTGATGCTAACCCTAACCCTAACCCTAACACTATCCTAGGGCTGATGATAACCCTAACCCTAACACTATCCTAGGGCTGATGCTAACCCTAACCCTAACGCTAACACTATCCTAGGGCTGATGCTAACCCTAACCCTAACACTATCCTAGGGCTGATGCTAACCCTAACCCTAACCCTAACAGTATCCTAGCGCTGACGCTAACCCTAACCCTAACACTATCATTGGCCTGATGATATCCCTAACCCTAACCCTAACACTGTCCTAGGGATGGTGCTGACCCTAACCCTAACACTATCCTTGGGCTGATGCTGAGCCTAACCCTAACTCTAACACTATCCTAGGGCTGATGTTTACCCTAACCCTAACCCTAACACTATCGTAGGGCTCATGCTAACCCTAACCCTAACACTATCCTAGGGTTGATGCTAACCCTAACCCTAACTCTAACTCTATCCTAGGCCTGATGCTAACCCTAACACTAACACTATCCTAGCCCTGGTGATAACCCTAACCCTAACCCTAACACTATCCTAGGGCTGATGCTAACCCTAACCAAAACACTATCCTAGGGCTCATGCTAACCCTAACCCTAACCCTAACACTATCCTAGGCCTTATGCTAACCCTAACCCTAACCCTAACACTATGCTAGGGCTGATGATAACCCTAACCCTAACACTATCCTAGGGCTGATGCTAACCCTAACCCTAACCCTAACACTATCCTAGGGCTGATGCTAACCCTAAC
Source organism: Lemur catta (assembly GCF_020740605.2). Lineage (NCBI taxonomy): Eukaryota > Metazoa > Chordata > Mammalia > Primates > Lemuridae > Lemur > Lemur catta. Next base: position 102,905,897 of record NC_059135.1, read on the forward strand.
CCTAACACTATCCTTGGGCTGATGCTAACCCTAACCCTAACCGTAACACTATCCTAGGGCTGATGCTAACCCTAACCCTAACACTATCCTAGGGCTGATGCTAATCATAACCCTAACCCTAACACTAACACTAACACTATCATAGGGCTGATGCTAACCCTAACCCTAACCCTAACACTATCCTAGGGCTGATGCTAACCCTAACCCTAACACTATCCTAGGGCTGATGCTAACCCTAACCCTAACTCTAACACTATCATAGGGCTCAGGCTAACCCTAACCCTAACACTATCCTAGGGCTGATACTAACCCTAACCCTACCCCTAACACTATGCTAGGTCTGATGCTAACCCTAACCCTAACCCTAACACTATCCCAGGCCTGATGCTAACCCTAACCCTAACCCTAACACTATCCTAGGGCTGATGATAACCCTAACCCTAACCCTAACACTATCCCAGGCCTGATGCTAACCCTAACCCTAACCCTAACACTATCCTAGGGCTGATGATAACCCTAACCCTAACACTATCCTAGGGCTGATGCTAACCCTAACCCTAACCCTAACACTATCCTAGGGCTGATGCTAACCCTAAGCCTAACACTATCCTAGGGCTGATGCTAACCCTAACCCTAACCCTAACACTATCCTAGGGCTGATGCTAACCCTAACCCTAACACTATCCTAGGCCTGATGATATCCCTAACCCTAACCCTAACACTGTCCTAGGGCTGATGCTGACCCTAACCCTAACACTATCCTAGGGCTGAATCTGACCCTAACCCTAACTCTAACACTATCCTAGGCCTGATGATAACCCAAACACTAACACTATCCTAGGCCTGATGATAACCCTAACCCTAACCCTAACACTATCCTAGGGGTGATGCTAACCCTAACCCTAACACTATCCTAGGGCTGATGCTAACCCTAACCCTAACCCTAACACTATCCTAGGGCTGATGATAACCCTAACCCTAACACTATCCTAGGGCTGATGCTAACCCTAACCCTAACCCTAACACTATGCTAGGTCTGATGCTAACCCTAACCCTAACCCTAACACTATCCCAGGCCTGATGCTAACCCTAACCCTAACCCTAACACTATCCTAGGGCTGATGATAACCCTAACCCTAACCCTAACACTATCCCAGGCCTGATGCTAACCCTAACCCTAACCCTAACACTATCCTAGGGCTGATGATAACCCTAACCCTAACACTATCCTAGGGCTGATGCTAACCCTAACCCTAACCCTAACACTATCCTAGGGCTGATGCTAACCCTAAGCCTAACACTATCCTAGGGCTGATGCTAACCCTAACCCTAACCCTAACACTATCCTAGGGCTGATGCTGACCCTAACCCTAACACTATCCTAGGGCTGAATCTGACCCTAACCCTAACTCTAACACTATCCTAGGCCTGATGATAACCCAAACACTAACACTATCCTAGGCCTGATGATAACCCTAACCCTAACCCTAACACTATCCTAGGGGTGATGCTAACCCTAACCCTAACACTATCCTAGGGCTGATACTAACCCTAACCCTAACCCTAACACTATGCTAGGGCTCATGCTAACCCTAACCCTAACACTATCCTAGGGTTGATGCTAACCCTATCCCTAACACTAACACTCTCCTAGGGCTGAGGCTAACCCTAAACTAAACACTATCCTAGGGCTGATGCTAACCATAACCCTAACCCTAACACTATCCTAGGGCAGATGCTAACCCTAACCCTAACCCTAACACTATACTAGCGCTGATGCTAACCCTAACCCTAACCCTAACACTCTCCTAGGGCAGAGGCTAACCCTAACCGTAACACTATCCTAGGGCTGATGCTAACCCTAACCCTAACCCTAATACTATCCTAAGGCTGAGGTTAACCCTAACCCTAACACTATCCTAGGGCTGATGCTAACCCTAACCCTAACACTAACACTATCCTAGGCCTGATGCTAACCCTATCCCTAACCTTAACACTCTCCTAGGGCTGAGGCAAACGCTAACCCTAACAGTATCCTAGGGCTGATGCTAACCCTAACCCTAACCCTAACACTGTCCTCGGGCTGAGGCTAATCCTAACCCTAACACTATCCTACGGCTGATGATAACTCTAACCATAACCGTAACACTATCCTAGGGCTGATGGTAACCCTAACCCTAATACTATCCTTGGGCTGATGCTAACCCTAATCCTAACCCTAACACTATCCTAGGGCTGATGCTAACCCTAACCCTAACCCTATCCTAGGGCTGATGCTAACCCTAACCCTAACCCTAACACTATCCTAGGGCTGATGCTAACCCTAACCCTAACCCTAACACTATCCTAGGTCTGATGCTAACCCTAACCCTAACCGTAACACTATCCTAGGGCTGATGCTAACCCTAACCCTAACACTATCCTAGGGCTGATGCTAACCCTAACCCTAACCCTAACACTCTCCTAGGGCTGAGGCTAACCCTAACCCTAACACTATCTTAGAGCTGATGCTAACCCTAACCCTTACCCTAACACTATCCTAGGGCTGATGCTAAACCTAACCCTAACCCTTACACTCTTCTAGGGCTGATGCTAACCCTAACCCTAACACTATCCTAGGGCTGATGCTAACCCTAACCCTAACACTATCCTAGGGCTGATGCGTACCCTAACCCTAACATTAACACTATCTTATTGCTGTTGCTAACCCTAACCCTAACACTATCCTAGGGCTGATCCTAACCCTAACCCTAACTCTAACGCTATCCTAGGCCTGATGCTAACCCTAACACTAACACTATCCCAGGCCTAGTGATAACCCTAACCCTAACCCTAACACTATCCTAGGGCTGATGCTAACCCTAACCCTAACACTATCCTAGGGCTGATGCTAACCCTAACCCTAACACTAACACTATCCTAGGCCTGATGCTAACCCTAACCCTAACCCTAACACTATCCTAGGGCTGATGATAACCCTAACCCTAACACTATCCTAGGGCTGATGCTAACCCTAACCCTAACGCTAACACTATCCTAGGGCTGATGCTAACCCTAACCCTAACACTATCCTAGGGCTGATGCTAACCCTAACCCTAACACTATCATTGGCCTGATGATATCTCTAACCCTAACCCTAACACTGTCCTAGGGATGATGCTGACCCTAACCCTAACACTATCCTTGGGCTGATGCTGAGCCTAACCCTAACTCTAACACTATCCTAGGCCTGATGCTGAGCCTAACCCTAACTCTAACACTATCCTAGGGCTGATGTTTACCCTAACCCTAACCCTAACACTATCGTAGGGCTCATGCTAACCGTAACCCTAACACTATCCTAGGGCTGATTCTAACCCTAACCCTAACTCTAACACTATCCTAGGCCTGTTGCTAACCCTAACACTAACACTATCCTAGCCCTGGTGATAACCCTAACCCTAACCCTAACACTATCCTAGGGCTGATGCTAACCCTAACCAAAACACTATCCTAGGGCTCATGCTAACCCTAACCCTAACCCTAACACTATCCTAGGCCTTATGCTAACCCTAACCCTAACCCTAACACTATCCTAGGGCTGATGATAACCCTAACCCTAACACTATCCTAGGGCTGATGCTAACCCTAACCCTAACCCTAACACTATCCTAGGGCTGATGCTAACCCTAACCCTAACACTATCCTTGGGCTGATGCTAACCCTAACCCTAACCCTAACACTATCCTAGGGCTGATGCTAACCCTAACCCTAACACTATCCTTGGGCTGATGCTAACCCTAACCCTAACCCTAACACTATCCTAGGGCTGATGCTAATCATAACCCTAACCCTAACACTAACACTATCATAGGGCTGATGCTAACCCTAACCCTAAGCCTAACACTATCCTAGGGCTGATGCTAACCCTAACCCTTACACTATCCTAGGGCTGATGCTTACCCTAACCCTAACCCTAACACTTTCGCAGGGCTGATGCTAACCCTAACCCTAACACTATCCTAGGGCTGATGCTAACCCTAACCCTAACTCTAACACTATCATAGGGCTCAGGCTAACCCTAACCCTAACACTATCCTAGGGCTGATACTAACCCTAACCCTACCCCTAACACTATCCTAAGGCTGATGCTAACCCTAACACTAACACTATCCTAGGCCTGGTGCTAACCCTAACCCTAACCCTAACAATATCCTAGGGCTAATGCTAACCCTAACCCTAACACTATCCTAGGGCTGATGCTAACCCTAAACCTAAACCTAACACTATCCTAGGGCTGATGCTAACCCTAACCCTAACCCTAACACTATCCTAGGGCTGATGCTAACCCTAACCCTTACCCTAACACTATCCTAGGGCTGATGCTGAACCTAACCATAACCCTAACACTATCCTAGGGATGATGCTATCCCTAACTCTAACACTGTCCTAGGGCTGATGCTAATCCTAAACCTAACCCTAACACTCTCCTAGGGCTGAGGCTAACGCTAACCCTAACACTATCCTAGGGCTGATGCTAACCCTAACCCTAACCCTAACACTAACCTAGGGCTGATGCTAACTCTAACCCTAACACTATCTTAGGGCTGATGCTACCCCTATCCATAACCCTAACACTATCCTAGGGCTGATGCTAACCCTAACTCTAAGACTCTCCTAGCCCTGATGCTAACACTAACCCTAACCCTTACACTATGCTAGGGCTGATGCTAACCCTAACCCTAACCCTAACACTATCCTAGGGCAGGTGCTAACCCTAACCCTAACACTATCCTAGGGCTGATGCTAACCCTAACCCTAACCTTAACACTATCCTAGGGCTGATGCTAACCCTAACCCTTACACTATCCTAGGGTTGATGCTAACCCTAACCCTAACCCTAAAACTATCCTAGGGCTGATGCTAACCCTAACCCTAACACTATCCTAGGGCTGATGCTAACACTAACCCTAACCGTAAAACTATCCTAGGGCTGATCTTAACGCTAACACTAACACTATCCTAGGCCTGATGCTTACCCTAAACCTAACCCTAACACTATCCTAGGGCTGATGCTAACCCTAACCCTAACACTATCCTAGGGCTGATGCTAACACTAACCCTAACCCTAACACTATCCTAGGGCTGATGCTAACTCTAACCCTAACACTATCCTAGGGCTGATGCTAACCCTAACCCTAACTCTAACACTATCCTAGGGCTGAGGCTAACCCTAACCCTAACACTATCCTACGGCTGATGCTAACCCTAAACCTAACCCTAACACTATCCTAAGGCTGATTCTAATCCTAACAGTAACACTATCCTAGGCCTGGTGTTAACCCTATCCCTAACCCTAACACTATCCTAGGTCTGATGCTAACCCTATCCCTAACACTATCCTAGGGCTGATGCTAACCTTAACCCTAACCCTAACACTATCCTAGGGCTGATGCTAACCCTAACCCTAACACTATCCTAAGGCTGATGCTAACCCTAACCCTAACACTATCCTAGGGCTGATGCTAACCCTAACCCTAACCCTAACACTCTCCTAGGGCTGAGGCTAACCCTAACACTAGCACTAACCTAGGGTTGATGCTAACCCTAACCCTAACCCTAACACTATCCTAGGGCTGATGCTAACTCTAACCCTAACACTATCCTAGGGCTGATGCTAACCCTAACCCTAACACTATCCTAGGGTTGATGCTAACCCTAAACCTAACCCTAACACTATCCTAGGCCTGATGCTAACCCTATCCCTAACACTAACACTCTCCTAGGGCTGAGGCTAACCCTAAACCAAACACTATCCTAGGGCTGATGCTAACCATAACCCTAACCCTAACACTATCCTAGGGCTGATGCTAACCCTAACCCTAACCCTAACACTCTCCTAGGGCAGAGGCTAACCCTAACCGTAACACTATCCTAGGGCTGATGCTAACCCTAACCCTAACCCTAATACTATCCTAAGGCTGAGGTTAACCCTAACCCTAACACTATCCTAGGGCTGATGCTAACCCTAACCCTAACACTAACACTATCCTAGGCCTGATGCTAACCCTATCCCTAACCTTAACACTCTCCTAGGGCTGAGGCAAACGCTAACCCTAACAGTATCCTAGGGCTGATGTTAACCCTAACCCTAACCCTAACACTGTCCTCGGGCTGAGGCTAATCCTAACCCTAACACTATCCTACGGCTGATGATAACTCTAACCATAACCGTAACACTATCCTAGGGCTGATGGTAACCCTAACCCTAATACTATCCTTGGGCTGATGCTAACCCTAATCCTAACCCTAACACTATCCTAGGGCTGATGCTAACCCTAACCCTAACCCTATCCTAGGGTTGATGCTAACCCTAACCCTAACCCTAACACTATCCTAGGGCTGATGCTAACCCTAACCCTAACCCTAACACTATCCTAGGTCTGATGCTAACCCTAACCCTAACCGTAACACTATCCTAGGGCTGATGCTAACCCTAACCCTAACACTATCCTAGGGCTGATGCTAACCCTAACCCTAACCCTAACACTCTCCTAGGGCTGAGGCTAACCCTAACCCTAACACTATCTTAGAGCTGATGCTAACCCTAACCCTTACCCTAACACTATCCTAGGGCTGATGCTAAACCTAACCCTAACCCTAACACTCTTCTAGGGCTGATGCTAACCCTAACCCTAACACTATCCTAGGGCTGATGCTAACCCTAACCCTAACACTATCCTAGGGCTGATGCGTACCCTAACCCTAACATTAACACTATCTTATTGCTGTTGCTAACCCTAACCCTAACACTATCCTAGGGCTGATCCTAACCCTAACCCTAACTCTAACGCTATCCTAGGCCTGATGCTAACCCTAACACTAACACTATCCCAGGCCTAGTGATAACCCTAACCCTAACCCTAACACTATCCTAGGGCTGATGCTAACCCTAACCCTAACACTATCCTAGGGCTGATGCTAACCCTAACCCTAACACTAACACTATCCTAGGCCTGATGCTAACCCTAACCCTAACCCTAACACTATCCTAGGGCTGATGCTAACCCTAACCCTAACGTTAACACTATCCTAGGGCTGATGCTAACCCTAACCCTAACACTATCCTAGGGCTGATGCTAACCCTAACCCTAACACTATCATTGGCCTGATGATATCTCTAACCCTAACCCTAACACTGTCCTAGGGATGATGCTGACCCTAACCCTAACACTATCCTTGGGCTGATGCTGAGCCTAACCCTAACTCTAACACTATCCTAGGCCTGATGCTGAGCCTAAACCTAACTCTAACACTATCCTAGGGCTGATGTTTACCCTAACCCTAACCCTAACACTATCGTAGGGCTCATGCTAACCGTAACCCTAACACTATCCTAGGGCTGATTCTAACCCTAACCCTAACTCTAACACTATCCTAGGCCTGTTGCTAACCCTAACACTAACACTATCCTAGCCCTGGTGATAACCCTAACCCTAACCCTAACACTATCCTAGGGCTGATGCTAACCCTAACCAAAACACTATCCTAGGGCTCATGCTAACCCTAACCCTAACCCTAACACTATCCTAGGCCTTATGCTAACCCTAACCCTAACCCTAACACTATCCTAGGGCTGATGATAACCCTAACCCTAACACTATCCTAGGGCTGATGCTAACCCTAACCCTAACCCTAACACTATCCTAGGGCTGATGCTAACCCTAACCCTAACACTATCCTTGGGCTGATGCTACCCCTAACCCTAACCCTAACACTATCCTAGGGCTGATGCTAACCCTAACCCTAACACTATCCTTGGGCAGATGCTAACCCTAACCCTAACCCTAACACTATCCTAGGGCTGATGCTAATCATAACCCTAACCCTAACACTAACACTATCCTAGGGCTGAGGCTAACCCTAACCCTAACACTATCCTACGGCTGATGCTAACCTTAAACCTAACCCTGACACTATCCTAACGGTGATTCTAACCCTAACACTAACACTATCCTAGGCCTAGTGCTAACCCTAACCCTAACCCTAACACTATCCTACGCCTGATGCTAACCCTAACCCTAACACTATCCTAGGGCTGATGCTAACCTTAACCCTAACCCTAACACTATCCTAGGGCTGATGCTAACCCTAACCTTAACCCTACAACTCTCCTAGGGCTGAGGCTAACCCTAACCCTAACACTATCCTAGGGCTGATGCTAACCCTAACTCTAACACTATCCTAGGCCTGATGCTAACCCTAACCCTAACCCTTACACTATCCTAGGGCTGATGCTAACCCTAACCTTAACCCTACAACTCTCCTGGGGCTGAGGCTAACCCTAACCCTAACACTATCCTAGGGCTGATGCTAACCCTAACCCTAACCCTAACCCTAACACTATCCTAGGTCTGATGCTAACCCTAACCCTAACACTATCCTAGGGCTGATGCTAACCCTAACCCTAACCCTGACACTATCCCAGGCCTGATGCTAACCCTAACCCTAACCCTAACACTATCATAGGGCTGATGATAACCCTAACCCTAACAGTATCCTAGGGCTGATGCTAACCCTAACCCTAACCCTAACACTATCCTAGGGCTGATACTAACCCTGACCCTAACACTATCCTAGGGCTGATGCTAACACTAACCCTAACCCTAACACTATCCTAGGGCTGATGCTACACCTAACCCTAACACTATCCTAGGCCTGATGATATCCCTAACCCTAACCCTAACACTGTCCTAGGGCTGATGCTGACCCTAACCCTAACACTATCCTAGGGCTGAAGCTGACACAAACCATAACTCTAACACTATCCTAGGCCTGATGATAACCCAAACACTAACACTATCCTAGGCCTGATGATAACCCTAACCCTAACCCTAACACTATCCTAGGGGTGATGCTAACCCTAACACTAACACTATCCTAGGGCTGATACTAACCCTAACCCTAACCCTAACACTATGCTAGGGCTCATGCTAACCCTAACCCTAACACTATCCTAGGGCTGATGCTAACTCTAACCATAACACTCTCCTAGGGCTGATGCTAACACTAACCCTAACCCTAACACTATACTAGGGCTGATGCTAACCCTAACCCTAACCCTAACACTCTCCTAGGGCTGAGGCTAACCCTAACCGTAACACTATCCTAGGGCTGATGCTAAACCTAACCCTAACCCTAACACTATCCTAAGGCTGAGGTTAACCCTAACGCTAACACTATCCTAGGAGTGATGCTAACACTAACCCTAACCCTAACACTATCCTAGGCCTGATGCTAACCCTATCCCTAACCCTAACACTCTCCTGGGGCTGAGGCAAACCCTAACCCAAACAGTATCCTAGGGCTGATGCTAACCCTAACCCTAACCCTAACACTATCCTCGGGCTGAGGCTAATCCTAACCCTAACACTATCCTACGGCTGATGATAACTCTAACCCTAACCATAACACTATCCTAGGGCTGATGCTAACCCTAACCCTAATACTATCCTTGGGCTGATGCTAACCCTAACCCTAACCCTAACACTATCCTAGGGCTGATGCTAACCCTAACCCTAACCCTATCCTAGGGCTCATGCAAACCCTAACCCTAACCCTAACACTATCCTAGGGCTGATGCTAACCCTAACCCTAACCCTAACACTCTCCTAGGGCTGATGCTAACCCTAACCCTAACCGTAACACTATCCTAGGGCTCATGCTAACCCTAACCCTAACAATGTCCTAGGGCTCATGCTAACCCTAACCCTAACACTATCATTGGCCTGATGATATCCCTAACCCTAACCCTAACACTGTCTTAGGGATGATGCTGACCCTAACCCTAACACTATCCTTGGGTTGATGCTGAGCCTAACCCTAACTCTAACACTATCCTAGGCCTGATGCTGAGCCTAACCCTAACTCTAACACTATCCTAGGGCTGATGCTTACCCTACCCCTAACCCTAACACTATCGTAGGGCTCATGCTAACCCTTACCCTAACACTATCCTAGGGCTGATGCTAACCCTAACCCTAACTCTAACACTATCCTAGGCCTGATGCTAACCCTAACACTAACACTATCCTAGGCCTGGTGATAACCCTAACCCTAACCCTAACACTATCCTAGGGCTGATGCTAACCCTAACCAAAACACTATCCTAGGGCTGATGCTAACCCTAACCCTAACCCTAACACTATCATAGGCCTGATGCTAACCCTAACCCTAACCCTAACACTATCCTAGGGCTGATGATAACCCTAACCCTAACACTATCCTAGGGCTGATGATCACCCTAAACTTAACCCTAACACTATCCTAGGGCTGATGCTAACCCTAACCCTAACACTATCCTTGGGCTGATGCTAACCCTAACCCTAACCCTAACACTATCCTAGGGCTGATGCTAATCATAACCCTAACCCTAACCCTAACACTATCATAGGGCTGATGCTAACCCTAACCCTAACTCTAACACTATCCTAGGGCTGAGGCTAAACCTAACCCTAACACTATCCTAGGGCTGATACTAACCCTAACATTACCCCTAACACTATCCTAAGGCTGATGCTAACCCTAACACTAACACTATCCTAGACCTGGTGCTAACCCTAACCCTAACCCTAACAATATTCTAGGGCTGATGCTAACCCTAACCCTAACACTATCCTAGGGCTGATGCTAACCCTAACCCTAACCCTAACACTATCCTAGGGCTGATGCTAACCCTAACCCTAACCCTAACACTATCCTAGGGCTGATGCTAACCCTAACACTAACACTATCCTAGGCCTGATGCTAACCCTAACCCTAACCCTAACACTATCCTAGGGCTGATGCTAACCCTAACCCTAACAGTATCCTAGGGCTGATGCTAACCCTAACCCTAACCCTAACACTATCCTAGGGCTGATGCTAACTCTAACCCTAACACTATCCTAGGGCTGAGGCTAACCCTAACCCTAACACTGTCCTACGGCTGAAGCTAACCCTAAACCTAACCGTAACACTATCCTAAGGCTGATCCTAACCCTAACACTAACACTATCCTAGGCCTGGTGCTAACCCTAACCGTAACCCTAACACTATCCTAGGCCTGATGCTAACCCTAACCCTAACACTTTCCTACGGCTGATGCTAACCTTAACCCTAACCCTAACACTTTCCTAGGGCTGATGCTAACCCTAACCTTAACCCTACAACTCTCCTGGGGCTGAGGCTAACCCTAACCCTAACACTATCCTAGGGCTGATGCTAACCCTAACCCTAACCCTAACACTATCCTAGGGCTGATGCTAACCCTAACCTTAACCCCACAACTCTCCTGGGGCTGAGGCTAAGCCTAACCCTAACATTATCCTAGGGCTGATGCTAACCCTAACCCTAACCCTAACACTATGCTAGGGCTGATGCTAACCCTAACCCTAACACTATCCTAGGGCTGATGCTTACCCTAACCCTAACCCTAACACTATCCTAGGGCTGATGCTAACCCTAACCCTAACACTATCCTAGGGCTGATCCTAACCCTAACCCTAACTCTAACACTATCCTAGGCCTGATGCTAACCATAACACTAACACTATCCTAGGCCTAGTGATAATCCTAACCCTAACCCTAACACTATCCTAGGTCTGATGCTAACCCTAACCCTAACACTATCCTAGGGCTGATGCTAACCCTAACCCTAACCCTAACACTATCCTAGGGCTGATGATAACCCTAACCCTAACACTATCCTAGGGCTGATGCTAACCCTAACCCTAACCCTAACACTATCCTAGGGCTGATGCTAACCCTAACCCTAACTCTAACACTATCCTAGGGCTGAGGCTAACCCTAACCCTAACACTATCCTACGGCTGATGCTAACCTTAAACCTAACCCTGACACTATCCTAACGGTGATTCTAACCCTAACACTAACACTATTCTAGGCCTAGTGCTAACCCTAACCCTAACCCTAACACTATCCTACGCCTGATGCTAACCCTAACCCTAACACTATCCTAGGGCTGATGCTAACCTTAACCCTAACCCTAACACTATCATAGGGCTGATGCTAACCCTAACCTTAACCCTACAACTCTCCTATGGCTGAGGCTAACCCTAACCGTAACACTATCGTAGGGCTGATGCTAACCCTAACTCTAACACTATCCTAGGCCTGATGCTAACCCTAACCCTAACCCTTACACTATCCTAGGGCTGATGCTAACCCTAATCTTAACCCTACAACTCTCCTGGGGCTGAGGCTAACCCTAACCCTAACACTATCCTAGGGCTGATGCTAACCCTAACCCTAACCCTAACACTATCCTAGGGCTGATGCTAACCCTAACCCTAACACTATCCTAGGGCTGATGCTTACCCTAACCCTAACCCTAACACTATCCTAGGGCTGATGCTAACCCTAACCCTAACACTATCCTAGGGCTGATCCTAACCCTAACCCTAACTCTAACACTATCCTAGGCCTGATGCTAACCATAACACTAACACTATCCTAGGCCTAGTGATAACCCTAACCCTAACCCTAACACTATCCTAGGTCTGATGCTAACCCTAACCCTAACACTATCCTAGGGCTGATGCTAACCCTAACCATAACCCTGACACTATCCCAGGCCTGATGCTAACCCTAACCCTAACCCTAACACTATCCTAGGGCTGATGATAACCCTAACCCTAACAGTATCCTAGGGCTGATGCTAACCCTAACCCTAACCCTAACACTATCCTAGGGCTGATACTAACCCTAACCCTAACACTATCCTAGGGCTGATGCTAACACTAACCCTAACACTATCCTAGGCCTGATGATATCCCTAACCCTAACCCTAACACTGTCCTAGGGCTGATGCTGACCCTAACCCTAACACTATCCTAGGGCTGAAGCTGACCCAAACCCTAACTCTAACACTATCCTAGGCCTGATGATAACCCAAACACTAACACTATCCTAGGCCTGATGATATCCCTAACCCTAACCCTAACACTATCCTAGGGGTGATGCTAACCCTAACACTAACACTATCCTAGGGCTGATACTAACCCTAACCCTAACCCTAACACTATGCTAGGGCTCATGCTAACCCTAACCCTAACACTAATCTAGGGCTGATGCTAACTCTAACCCTAACCCTAACACTATCCTAGGCCTGATGCTAACCCTATCCCTGACACTAACACTCTCCTAGGGCTGAGGCTAACCCTAACCCTAACACTATCCTAGGGCTGATGCTAAGCATAACCCTAACCCTATCACTATCCTAGGGCTGATGCTAACCCTAACCCTAACCCTAACACTATACTAGGGCTGATGCTAACCCTAACCCTAACCCTAACACTCTCCTAGGGCTGAGGCTAACCCTAACCGTAACACTATCCTAGGGCTGATGCTAACCCTAACCCTAACCCTAACACTATCCTAGGGCTGATACTAACCCTAACCCTAACACTATCCTAGGGCTGATGCTAACACTAACCCTAACCCTAACACTATCCTAGGGCTGATGCTAACCCTAACCCTAACACTATCCTAGGCCTGATGATATCCCTAACCCTAACCCTAACACTGTCCTAGGGCTGATGCTGACCCTAACCCTAACACTATCCTAGGGCTGAAGCTGACCCTAACCCTAACTCTAACACTATCCTAGGCCTGATGATAACCCAAACACTAACACTATCCTAGGCCTGATGAAAACCCTAACCCTAACCCTAACACTATCCTAGGGGTGATGCTAACCCTAACCCTAACACTATCCTAGGGCTGATACTAACCCTAACCCTAACCCGAACACTATGCTAGGGCTCATGCTAACCCTAACCCTAACACTATCCTAGGGCTGATGCTAACTCTAACCATAACACTCTCCTAGGGCTGATGCTAACCCTAACCCTAACCCTAACACTATACTAGGGCTGATGCTAACCCAAACCCTAACCCTAACACTCTCCTAGGGCTGAGGCTAACCCTAACCGTAACACTATCCTAGGGCTGATGCTAAACCTAACCCTAACCCTAACATTATCCTAAGGCTGAGGTTAACCCTAACGCTAACACTATCCTAGGACTGATGCTAACACTAACCCTAACCCTAACACTATCCTAGGCCTCATGCTAACCCTATCCCTAACCCTAACACTCTCCTAGGGCTGAGGCAAACCCTAACCCAAACAGTATCCTAGGGCTGATGCTAACCCTAACCCTAACCCTAACACTATCCTCGGGCTGAGGCTAATCCTAACCCTAATACTATCCTTGGGCTGATGCTAACCCTAACCCTAACCCTAACACTATCCTAGGGCTGATGCTAACCCTAACCCTAACCCTATCCTAGGGCTGATGCAAACCCTAACCCTAACCCTAACACTATCCTAGGGCTGATGCTAACCCTAACCCTAACCCTAACACTCTCCTAGGGCTGATGCTAACCCTAACCCTAACCGTAACACTATCCTAGGGCTCATGCTAACCCTAACCCTAACACTGTCCTAGGGCTCATGCTAACCCTAACCCTAACACTATCATTGGCCTGATGATATCCCTAACCCTAACCCTAACACTGTCCTAGGGATGATGCTGACCCTAACCCTAACACTATCCTTGGGCTGATGCTGAGCCTAACCCTAACTCTAACACTATCCTAGGCCTGATGCTGAGCCTAACCCTAACTCTAACACTATCCTAGGGATGATGCTTACCCTACCCCTAACCCTAACACTATCGTAGGGCTCATGCTAACCCTTACCCTAACACAATCCTAGGGCTGATGCTAACCCTAACCCTAACTCTAACACTATCCTAGGCCTGATGCTAACCCTAACACTAACACTATCCTAGGCCTGGTGATAACCCTAACCCTAACCCTAACACTATCCTAGGGCTGATGCTAACCCTAACCAAAACACTATCCTAGGGCTGATGCTAACCCTAACCCTAACCCTAACACTATCCTAGGCCTGATGCTAACCCTAACGCTAACCCTAACACTATCCTAGGGCTGATGATAACCCTAACCCTAACACTATCCTAGGGCTGATGATCACCCTAAACTTAACCCTAACACTATCCTAGGGCTGATGCTAACCCTAACCCTAACACTATCCTTGGGCTGATGCTAACCCTAACCCTAACCCTAACACTATCCTAGGGTTGATGCTAATCATAACCCTAACCCTAACCCTAACACTATCATAGGGCTGATGCTAACCCTAACCCTAACTCTAACACTATCCTAGGGCTGAGGCTAACCCTAACCCTAAGACTATCCTAGGGCTGATACTAACCCTAACATTACCCCTAACACTATCCTAAGGCTGATGCTAACCCTAACACTAACACTATCCTAGACCTGGTGCTAACCCTAACCCTAACCCTAACAATATCCTAGGGCTGATGCTAACCCTAACCCTAACACTATCCTAGGGCTGATGCTAACCCTAACCCTAACCCTAACACTATCCTAGGGCTGATGCTAACCCTAACCCTAACCCTAACACTATCCTAGGGCTGATGCTAACCCTAACCCTAACCCTAACACTATCCTAGGGCTGATGCTAACCCTAACCCTTACCCTAACACTATCCTAGGGCTGATGCTAAACCTATCCATAACCCTAACACTATCCTAGGGCTGATGCTACCCCTAAACCTAACACTATCCTAGGGCTCATGCTAACCCTAACCCTAACACTGTCCTAGGGCTCATGCTAACCCTAACCCTAACACTATCATTGGCCTGATGATATCCCTAACCCTAACCCTAACACTGTCCTAGGGATGATGCTGACCCTAACCCTAACACTATCCTTGGGCTGATGCTGAGCATAACCCTAACTCTAACACTATCCTAGGCCTGATGCTGAGCCTAACCCTAACTCTAACACTATCCTAGGGCTGATGCTTACCCTACCCCTAACCCTAACACTATCGTAGGGCTCATGCTAACCCTTACCTTAACACTATCCTAGGGCTGATGCTAACCCTAACCCTAACTCTAACACTATCCTAGGCCTGATGCTAACCCTAACACTAACACTATCCTAGGCCTGGTGATAACCCTGACTTTAACCCTAACACTATCCTAGGGCTGATGCTAACCCTAACCAAAACACTATCCTAGGGCTGATGCTAACCCTAACCCTAACCCTAACACTATCCTAGGCCTGATGCTAACCCTAACCCTAACCCTAACACTATCCTAGGGCTGATGATAACCCTAACCCTAACACTATCCTAGGGCTGATGATCACCCTAAACTTAACCCTAACACTATCCTAGGGCTGATGCTAACCCTAACCCTAACACTATCTTTGGGATGATGCTAACCCTAACCCTAACCCTAACACTATGCTAGGGCTCATGCTAACCCTAACCCTAACACTATCCTAGGGCTGATGCTAACTCTAACCATAACACTCTCCTAGGGCTGATGCTAACCCTAAACCTAAACCTAACACTATACTAGGGCTGATGCTAACCCTAACCCTAACCCTAACACTCTCCTAGGGCTGAGGCTAACCCTAACCGTAACACTATCCTAGGGCTGATGCTAACCCTAACCCTAACCCTAACACTATCCTCGGGCTGAGGCTAATCCTAACCCTAACACTATCCTACGGCTGATGATAACTCTAACCCTAACCATAACACTATCCTAGGGCTGATGCTAACCCTAACCCTAATACTATCCTTGGGCTGATGCTAACCCTAACCCTAACCCTAACACTATCCTAGGGCTGATGCTAACCCTAACCCTAACCCTATCCTAGGGCTGATGCAAACCCTAAATCTAACCCTAACACTATCCTAGGGCTGATGCTAACCCTAAACCTAACCCTAACACTCTCCTAGGGCTGATGCTAACCCTAACCCTAACCGTAACACTATCCTAGGGCTCATGCTAACCCTAACCCTAACACTGTCCTAGGGCTCATGCTAACCCTAACCCTAACACTATCATTGGCCTGATGATATCCCTAACCCTAACCCTAACACTGTCCTAGGGATGATGCTGACCCTAACCCTAACACTATCCTTGGGCTGATGCTGAGCCTAACCCTAACTCTAACACTATCCTAGGCCTGATGCTGAGCCTAACCCTAACTCTAACACAATCCTAGGGCTGATGCTTACCCTACCCCTAACCCTAACACTATCGTAGGGCTCATGCTAACCCTTACCCTAACACTATCCTAGGGCTGATGCTAACCCTAACCCTAACTCTAACACTATCGTAGGCCTGATGCTAACCCTAACACTAACAGTATCCTAGGCCTGCTGATAACACTAACCCTAACCCTAACACTATCCTAGGGCTGATGCTAACCCTAACCAAAACACTATCCTAGGGCTGATGCTAACCCTAACCCTAACCCTAACACTATCCTAGGCCTGATGCTAACCCTAACCCTAACCCTAACACTATCCTAGGGCTCATGATAACCCTAACCCTAACACTATCCTAGGGCTGATGATCACCCTAAACTTAACCCTAACACTATCCTAGGGCTGATGCTAACCCTAACCCTAACACTATCCTTGGGCTGATGCTAACCCTAACCCTAACCCTAACACTATCCTAGGGCTGATGCTAATCAAAACCCTAACCCTAACCCTAACACTATCATAGGGCTGATGCTAACCCTAACCCTAACTCTAACACTATCCTAGGGCTGAGGCTAACCCTAACCCTAACACTATCCTAGGGCTGATACTAACCCTAACATTACCCCTAACACTATCCTAAGGCTGATGCTAACCCTAACACTAACACTATCCTAGACCTGGTGCTAACCCTAACCCTAACCCTAACAATACCTAGGGCTGATGCTAACCCTAACCCTAACACTATCCTAGGGCTGATGCTAACCCTAACCCTAACCCTAACACTATCCTAGGGCTGATGCTAACAATAACCCTAACCCTAACACTATCCTAGGGCTGATGCTAACCCTAACCCTAACCCTAACACTATCCTAGGGCTGATGCTAACCCTAACCCTTACCCTAACACTATCCTAGGGCTGATGCTAAACCTAACCATAACCCTAACACTATCCTAGGGCTGATGCTACCCCTAACCCTAACACTGTCCTGGGGCTGATGCTAACCGTAACCCTAACCCTAACACGATCCTAGGGCTGATGCTAACCCTAACCCTAACCCTAACACTATCCTAGGGCTGATGTTAACCCTAACCCTAACCCTAACACTCTCCTAGGGCTGATGCTAACCCTAACCCTAACTGTAACACTATCCTAGGGCTCATGCTAACCCTAACCCTAACATTGTCCTAGGGCTCATGCTAACCCTAACCCTAACACTATCATTGGCCTGATGATATCCCTAACCCTACCCCTAACACTGTCCTAGGGATGATGCTGACCCTAACCCTAACACTATCCTTGGGCTGATGCTGAGCCTAACCCTAACTCTAACACTATCCTAGGCCTGATGCTGAGCCTAACCCTAACTCTAACACTATCCTAGGGCTGATGCTTACCCTACCCCTAACCCTAACACTATCGTAGGGCTCATGCTAACCCTTACCCTAACACTATCCTAGGGCTGATGCTAACCCTAACCCTAACTCTAACACTATCCTAGGCCTGATGCTAACCCTAACACTAACACTATCCTAGGCCTGGTGATAACCCTAACTTTAACCCTAACACTATCCTAGGGCTGATGCTAACCCTAACCAAAACACTATCCTAGGGCTGATGCTAACCCTAACCCTAACCCTAACACTATCCTAGGCCTGATGCTAACCCTAACCCTAACCCTAACACTATCCTAGGGCTGATGATAACCCTAACCCTAACACTATCCTAGGGCTGATGATCACCCTAAACTTAACCCTAACACTATCCTAGGGCTGATGCTAACCCTAACCCTAACACTATCCTTGGGCTGATGCTAACCCTAACCCTAACCCTAACACTATCCTAGGGCTGATGCTAATCATAACCCTAATCCTAACCCTAACACTATCATAGGGCTGATGCTAACCCTAACCCTAACTCTAACACTATCCTAGGGCTGAGGCTAACCCTAACCCTAAGACTATCCTAGGGCTGATACTAACCCTAACATTACCCCTAACACTATCCTAGGGCTGATGCTAACCCTAAACCTAACCCTAACACTCTCCTAGGGCTGATGCTAACCCTAACCCTAACCGTAACACTATCCTAGGGCTCATGCTAACCCTAACCCTAACACTGTCCTAGGGCTCATGCTAACCCTAACCCTAACACTATCATTGGCCTGATGATATCCCTAACCCTAACCCTAACACTGTCCTAGGGATGATGCTGACCCTAACCCTAACACTATCCTTGGGCTGATGCTGAGCCTAACCCTAACTCTAACACTATCCTAGGCCTGATGCTGAGCCTAACCCTAACCCTAACACTATCCTTGGGCTGATGCTGAGCCTAACCCTAACACTAACACTATCCTAGGCCTGATGCTTACCCTATCCCTAACCCTAACACTCTCCTAGGGCTTCGGCAAACCCTAACCCTAACACTATCCTAGGGCTGATGCTAACCCTAACCCTAACCCTAACACTATCCTAGGGCTCTGGCTAACCCTAACCCTAACACTATCCTACGGCTGATGATAACCCTACCCCTAACCATAACACTATCCTAGGGCTGATGCTAACCCTTACCCTAACACTATCCTTGGGCTGATGATAACCCTAACCCTAACCCTAACACTATCCTAGGGCTGAGGCTAACCCTAACCCTAACACTATCCTAGGGCTGATGCTAACCCTAACCCTAACCGTAACACTATCCTAGGGCTGATGCTAACCCTATCCCTAACACTATCCTAGGGCTGATGCTAACCCTAACCCTAACCCTAACACTCCTATAGGGCTGAGGCTAACCCTAAACCTAACACTATCTTAGAGCTGATGCTAACCCTAACCCTTACACTGACACTATCCTAGGGCTGATGCTAAACCTAACCCTAGCCCTAACACTATCCTAGGGCTGATGCTAACCCTAACCCTAACACTATCCTAGGGCTGATGCTAACCCTAACCCTAACCCTAACACTATCCTAGGGCTGATGCTAACCCTAACCCTAACACTGTCCTAGGGCTGATGCTTACCCTAACCCTAACCCTAACACTATCCTAGGGCTGATGCTAACCCTAACCCTAACACTATCCTAGGGCTGATGCTAATCCTAACCCTAACCCTAACACTCTCCTAAGGCTGAGGCTAACCGTAACCCTAACACTATCTTAGAGCTGATGCTAACCCTAACTCTTACCCTAACACTATCCTAGGGCTGATGCTAAACTTAACCGTAACCCTAACACTATCCTAGGGCTGATGCTAACCCTAACACTAACCTAGGGCTGATGATAACCCTAACCCTAACCCTAACACTCTCCTAGGGCTGAGGCTAACCCTAACCCTAACACTATCCTAGGGCTGATGCTAACCCTAACCCTAACCCTAACACTATCCTAGGGCTGATGCTAACCCTAACCCTAACACTATCCTAGGGCTGATGCTTACCCTGACCCTAACCCTAACACTATCCTAGGGCTGATGCTAACACTAACCCTAACACTATTCTACGGCTGATGCTAACCCTAAACCTAACCCTAACACTCTCCTAAGGCTGATTCTAACCCTAACACTAACACTATCCTAGGCCTGGTGCTAACCCTAACCCTTACCCTAACACTATCCTAGGGCTGATGCTAACCCTAACCCTAACCCTACAACTCTCCTAGGGCTGAGGCTAACCCTAACCCTAACACTATCCTAGGGCTGATGCTAAACCTAAACCTAACTCTAACACTATCCTAAGGCTGATGTTAACCCTAACCCTAACACTATCCTAGGGGTGATGTTAACCCTAACCCTAACACTAACACTATCCTAGGCCTGATGCTAACCCTATCCCTAAAACTAACACTCTCCTAGGGCTGAGGAAAACTCTAACCCTAACACTATCCTAGGGCTGATGCTAACCCTAACCCTAACCCTAACACTATCCTAGGGCTGAGGCTAACCGTAACCCTAACCATAACACTATCCTAGGGCTGATGCTAACCCTAACCCTAACACTATCCTTGGGCTGATGCTAAACCTAACCCTAACCCTAGCACTATCCTAGGGCTGATGCTAACCCTAACCCTAACACTATCCTAGGGCTGATGCTAACCCTAACCCTAACCGTAACACTATCCTAGGGCTGATGCTAACCCTAACCCTAACACTATCCTAGGGCTGATGCTAACCCTAACCCTAACCCTAACACTCTCCTAGGGCTGAGGCTAACCCTAACCCTAACACTTTCCTAGGGCTGATGCTAACCTTAACCCTAACCCTAACACTTTCCTAGGGCTGATGCTAACCCTAACCTTAACCCTACAACTCTCCTGGGGCTGAGGCTAACCCTAACCCTAACACTATCCTAGGGCTGATGCTAACCCTAACCCTAACCCTAACACTATCCTAGGGCTGATGCTAACCCTAACCCTAACACTATCCTAGGGCTGATACTTACCCTAACCCTTACCCTAACACTATCCTAGGGCTGATGCTAACCCTAACCCTAACACTATCCTAGGGCTGATCCTAACCCTAACCCTAACTCTAACACTATCCTAGGCCTGATGCTAACCATAACACTAACACTATCCTAGGCCTAGTGATAACCCTAACCCTAACCCTAACACTATCCTAGGGCTGATGCTAACCTTAACCCTAAACCTAACACTATCCTAGGACTGATGCTAACGCTAACCTTAACCCTACAACTCTCCTAGGGCTGAGGCTAACCCTAATCCTAACACTATCCTAGGGCTGATGCTAACCCTAACTCTAAAACTATCCTAGGCCTGATGCTAACAATAACCCTAACCCTTACACTATCCTAGGGCTGATGCTAACCCTAACCCATAACCCTAACACTATCCTAGGGCTGATGCTAACCCTAACCCTAACACTATCCTAGGGCTGATGCTAACCCTAACCATAACCCTAACACTATCCTAGGGCTGATGCTAACCCTAACCCTGACACTCTCCTAGGGCTGATGCTAACCCTAACCCTAACCGTAACACTATCCTAGGGCTGATGCTAACCCTAACCCTAACACTATCCTAGGGCTGATGCTAACCCTAACCCTAACCCTAACACTATCCTAGGGCTGATGCTAACCCTAACACTAACACTATCCTAGGCCTGATGCTAACCCTAACCCTAACCCTAACACTATCCTAGGGCTGATGCTAACCCTAACCCTAACCGTAACACTATCCTAGGGCTGATGCTAACCCTATCCCTAACACTATCCTAGGGCTGATGCTAACCCTAACCCTAACCCTAACACTCCTATAGGGCTGAGGCTAACCCTAAACCTAACACTATCTTAGAGCTGATGCTAACCCTAACCCTTACACTAACACTATCCTAGGGCTGATGCTAAACCTAACCCTAGCCCTAACACTATCCTAGGGCTGATGCTAACCCTAACCCTAACACTATCCTAGGGCTGATGCTAACCCTAACCCTAACCCTAACACTATCCTAGGGCTGATGCTAACCCTAACCCTAACACTGTCCTAGGGCTGATGCTTACCCTAACCCTAACCCTAACACTATCCTAGGGCTGATGCTAACCCTAACCCTAACACTATCCTAGGGCTGATGCTAATCCTAACCCTAACCCTAACACTCTCTTAGGGCTGAGGCTAACCGTAACCCTAACACTATCTTAGAGCTGATGCTAACCCTAACTCTTACCCTAACACTATCCTAGGGCTGATGCTGAACTTAACCCTAACCCTAACACTATCCTAGGGCTGATGCTAACCCTAACACTAACCTAGGGCTGATGATAACCCTAACCCTAACCCTAACACTCTCCTAGGGCTGAGGCTCACCCTAACCCTAACACTATCCTAGGGCTGATGCTAACCCTAACCCTAACCCTAACACTATCCTAGGGCTGATGCTAACCCTAACCCTAACACTATCCTAGGGCTGATGCTTACCCTGACCCTAACCCTAACACTATCCTAGGGCTGATGCTAACACTAACCCTTACACTATTCTACGGCTGATGCTAACCCTAAACCTAACCCTAACACTCTCCTAAGGCTGATTCTAACCCTAACACTAACACTATCCTAGGCCTGGTGCTAACCCTAACCCTTACCCTAACACTATCCTAGGGCTGATGCTAACCCTAACCCTAACCCTACAACTCTCCTAGGGCTGAGGCTAACCCTAACCCTAACACTATCCTAGGGCTGATGCTAAACCTAAACCTAACTCTAACACTATCCTAAGGCTGATGTTAACCCTAACCCTAACACTATCCTAGGGGTGATGTTAACCCTAACCCTAACACTAACACTATCCTAGGCCTGATGCTAACCCTATCCCTAAAACTAACACTCTCCTAGGGCTGAGGAAAACTCTAACCCTAAC
This sequence comes from Lemur catta, assembly GCF_020740605.2. Taxonomy (NCBI): domain Eukaryota; kingdom Metazoa; phylum Chordata; class Mammalia; order Primates; family Lemuridae; genus Lemur; species Lemur catta. The sequence goes on from NC_059135.1 coordinate 102,929,366, forward strand.
ACTATCCTAGGGCTGATGCTAACCCTAACCCTAACCCTAACACTATCCTAGGGCTGAGGCTAACCGTAACCCTAACCATAACACTATCCTAGGGCTGCTGCTAACCCTAACCCTAACACTATCCTTGGGCTGATGCTAAACCTAACCCTAACCCTAGCACTATCCTAGGGCTGATGCTAACCCTAACCCTAACACTATCCTAGGGCTGATGCTAACCCTAACCCTAACCGTAACACTATCCTAGGGCTGATGCTAACCCTAACCCTAACACTATCCTAGGGCTGATGCTAACCCTAACCCTAACCCTAACACTCTCCTAGGGCTGAGGCTAACCCTAACCCTAACACTTTCCTAGGGCTGATGCTAACCTTAACCCTAACCCTAACACTTTCCTAGGGCTGATGCTAACCCTAACCTTAACCCTACAACTCTCCTGGGGCTGAGGCTAACCCTAACCCTAACACTATCCTAGGGCTGATGCTAACCCTAACCCTAACCCTAACACTATCCTAGGGCTGATGCTAACCCTAACCCTAACACTATCCTAGGGCTGATACTTACCCTAACCCTTACCCTAACACTATCCTAGGGCTGATGCTAACCCTAACCCTAACACTATCCTAGGGCTGATCCTAACCCTAACCCTAACTCTAACACTATCCTAGGCCTGATGCTAACCATAACACTAACACTATCCTAGGCCTAGTGATAACCCTAACCCTAACCCTAACACTATCCTAGGGCTGATGCTAACCTTAACCCTAAACCTAACACTATCCTAGGACTGATGCTAACGCTAACCTTAACCCTACAACTCTCCTAGGGCTGAGGCTAACCCTAATCCTAACACTATCCTAGGGCTGATGCTAACCCTAACTCTAAAACTATCCTAGGCCTGATGCTAACAATAACCCTAACCCTTACACTATCCTAGGGCTGATGCTAACCCTAACCCATAACCCTAACACTATCCTAGGGCTGATGCTAACCCTAACCCTAACACTATCCTAGGGCTGATGCTAACCCTAACCATAACCCTAACACTATCCTAGGGCTGATGCTAACCCTAACCCTAACACTCTCCTAGGGCTGATGCTAACCCTAACCCTAACCGTAACACTATCCTAGGGCTGATGCTAACCCTAACCCTAACACTATCCTAGGGCTGATGCTAACCCTAACCCTAACCCTAACACTATCCTAGGGCTGATGCTAACCCTAACACTAACACTATCCTAGGCCTGATGCTAACCCTAACCCTAACCCTAACACTATCCTAGGGCTGATGCTAACACTAACCCTAACCGTAACACTATCCTAGGGCTGATGCTAACCCTATCCCTAACACTATCCTAGGGCTGATGCTAACCCTAACCCTAACCCTAACACTCCTATAGGGCTGAGGCTAACCCTAAACCTAACACTATCTTAGAGCTGATGCTAACCCTAACCCTTACACTAACACTATCCTAGGGCTGATGCTAAACCTAACCCTAGCCCTAACACTATCCTAGGGCTGATGCTAACCCTAACCCTAACACTATCCTAGGGCTGATGCTAACCCTAACCCTAACCCTAACACTATCCTAGGGCTGATGCTAACCCTAACCCTAACACTGTCCTAGGGCTGATGCTTACCGTAACCCTAACCCTAACACTATCCTAGGGCTGATGCTAACCCTAACCCTAACACTATCCTAGGGCTGATGCTAATCCTAACCCTAACCCTAACACTCTCCTAGGGCTGAGGCTAACCGTAACCCTAACACTATCTTAGAGCTGATGCTAACCCTAACTCTTACCCTAACACTATCCTAGGGCTGATGCTAAACTTAACCCTTACCCTAACACTATCCTAGGGCTGATGCTAACCCTAACACTAACCTAGGGCTGATGATAACCCTAACCCTAACCCTAACACTCTCCTAGGGCTGAGGCTAACCCTAACCCTAACACTATCCTAGGGCTGATGCTAACCCTAACCCTAACCCTAACACTATCCTAGGGCTGATGCTAACCCTAACCCTAACACTATCCTAGGGCTGATGCTTACCCTGACCCTAACCCTAACACTATCCTAGGGCTGATGCTAACACTAACCCTAACACTATTCTACGGCTGATGCTAACCCTAAACCTAACCCTAACACTCTCCTAAGACTGATTCTAACCCTAACACTAACACTATCCTAGGCCTGGTGCTAACCCTAACCCTTACCCTAAGACTATCCTAGGGCTGATGCTAACCCTAACCCTAACCCTACAACTCTCCTAGGGCTGAGGCTAACCCTAACCCTAACACTATCCTAGGGCTGATGCTAAACCTAAACCTAACTCTAACACTATCCTAAGGCTGATGTTAACCCTAACCCTAACACTATCCTAGGGGTGATGTTAACCCTAACCCTAACACTAACACTATCCTAGGCCTGATGCTAACCCTATCCCTAAAACTAACACTCTCCTAGGGCTGAGGAAAACTCTAACCCTAACACTATCCTAGGGCTGATGCTAACCCTAACCCTAACCCTAACACTATCCTAGGGTTGAGGCTAACCGTAACCCTAACCATAACACTTTCCTAGGGCTGATGCTAACCCTAACCCTAACACTATCCTTGGGCTGATGCTAAACCTAACCCTAACCCTAACACTATCCTAGGGCTGATGCTAACCCTAACCCTAACACTATCCTAGGGCTGATGCTTACCCTGACCCTAACCCTAACACTATCCTAGGGCTGATGCTAACACTAACCCTAACACTATTCTACGGCTGATGCTAACCCTAAACCTAACCCTAACACTCTCCTAAGACTGATTCTAACCCTAACACTAACACTATCCTAGGCCTGGTGCTAACCCTAACCCTTACCCTAACACTATCCTAGGGCTGATGCTAACCCTAACCCTAACCCTACAACTCTCCTAGGGCTGAGGCTAACCCTAACCCTAACACTATCCTAGGGCTGATGCTAAACCTAAACCTAACTCTAACACTATCCTAAGGCTGATGTTAACCCTAACCCTAACACTATCCTAGGGGTGATGTTAACCCTAACCCTAACACTAACACTATCCTAGGCCTGATGCTAACCCTATCCCTAAAACTAACACTCTCCTAGGGCTGAGGAAAACTCTAACCCTAACACTATCCTAGGGCTGATGCTAACCCTAACCCTAACCCTAACACTATCCTAGGGTTGAGGCTAACCGTAACCCTAACCATAACACTTTCCTAGGGCTGATGCTAACCCTAACCCTAACACTATCCTTGGGCTGATGCTAAACCTAACCCTAACCCTAGCACTATCCTAGGGCTGATGCTAACCCTAACCCTAACACTATCCTAGGGCTGATGCTAACCCTAACCCTAACCGTAACACTATCCTAGGGCTGATGCTAACCCTAACCCTAACACTGTCCTAGGGCTCATGCTAACCCTAACCCTAACACTATCATTGGCCTGATGATATCCCTAACCCTAACCCTAACACTGTCCTAGGGATGATGCTGACCCTAACCCTAACACTGTCCTTGGGCTGATGCTGAGCCTAACCCTAACTCTAACACTATCCTAGGCCTGATGCTGAGCCTAACCCTAACTCTAACACTATCCTAGGGATGATGCTTACCCTACCCCTAACCCTAACACTATCGTAGGGCTCATGCTAACCCTTACCCTAACACAATCCTAGGGCTGATGCTAACCCTAACCCTAACTCTAACACTATCCTAGGCCTGATGCTAACCCTAACACTAACACTATCCTAGGCCTGGTGATAACCCTAACCCTAACCCTAACACTATCCTAGGGCTGATGCTAACCCTAACCAAAACACTATCCTAGGGCTGATGCTAACCCTAACCCTAACCCTAACACTATCCTAGGCCTGATGCTAACCCTAACGCTAACCCTAACACTATCCTAGGGCTGATGATAACCCTAACCCTAACACTATCCTAGGGCTGATGATCACCCTAAACTTAACCCTAACACTATCCTAGGGCTGATGCTAACCCTAACCCTAACACTATCCTTGGGCTGATGCTAACCCTAACCCTAACCCTAACACTATCCTAGGGTTGATGCTAATCATAACCCTAACCCTAACCCTAACACTATCATAGGGCTGATGCTAACCCTAACCCTAACTCTAACACTATCCTAGGGCTGAGGCTAACCCTAACCCTAAGACTATCCTAGGGCTGATACTAACCCTAACATTACCCCTAACACTATCCTAAGGCTGATGCTAACCCTAACACTAACACTATCCTAGACCTGGTGCTAACCCTAACCCTAACCCTAACAATATCCTAGGGCTGATGCTAACCCTAACCCTAACACTATCCTAGGGCTGATGCTAACCCTAACCCTAACCCTAACACTATCCTAGGGCTGATGCTAACCCTAACCCTAACCCTAACACTATCCTAGGGCTGATGCTAACCCTAACCCTAACCCTAACACTATCCTAGGGCTGATGCTAACCCTAACCCTTACCCTAACACTATCCTAGGGCTGATGCTAAACCTATCCATAACCCTAACACTATCCTAGGGCTGATGCTACCCCTAAACCTAACACTATCCTAGGGCTCATGCTAACCCTAACCCTAACACTGTCCTAGGGCTCATGCTAACCCTAACCCTAACACTATCATTGGCCTGATGATATCCCTAACCCTAACCCTAACACTGTCCTAGGGATGATGCTGACCCTAACCCTAACACTATCCTTGGGCTGATGCTGAGCCTAACCCTAACTCTAACACTATCCTAGGCCTGATGCTGAGCCTAACCCTAACTCTAACACTATCCTAGGGCTCATGCTTACCCTACCCCTAACCCTAACACTATCGTAGGGCTCATGCTAACCCTTACCTTAACACTATCCTAGGGCTGATGCTAACCCTAACCCTAACTCTAACACTATCCTAGGCCTGATGCTAACCCTAACACTAACACTATCCTAGGCCTGGTGATAACCCTGACTTTAACCCTAACACTATCCTAGGGCTGATGCTAACCCTAACCAAAACACTATCCTAGGGCTGATGCTAACCCTAACCCTAACCCTAACACTATCCTAGGCCTGATGCTAACCCTAACCCTAACCCTAACACTATCCTAGGGCTGATGATAACCCTAACCCTAACACTATCCTAGGGCTGATGATCACCCTAAACTTAACCCTAACACTATCCTAGGGCTGATGCTAACCCTAACCCTAACACTATCCTTGGGATGATGCTAACCCTAACCCTAACCCTAACACTATGCTAGGGCTCATGCTAACCCTAACCCTAACACTATCCTAGGGCTGATGCTAACTCTAACCATAACACTCTCCTAGGGCTGATGCTAACCCTAAACCTAAACCTAACACTATACTAGGGCTGATGCTAACCCTAACCCTAACCCTAACACTCTCCTAGGGCTGAGGCTAACCCTAACCGTAACACTATCCTAGGGCTGATGCTAACCCTAACCCTAACCCTAACACTATCCTCGGGCTGAGGCTAATCCTAACCCTAACACTATCCTACGGCTGATGATAACTCTAACCCTAACCATAACACTATCCTAGGGCTGATGCTAACCCTAACCCTAATACTATCCTTGGGCTGATGCTAACCCTAACCCTAACCCTAACACTATCCTAGGGCTGATGCTAACCCTAACCCTAACCCTATCCTAGGGCTGATGCAAACCCTAACCCTAACCCTAACACTATCCTAGGGCTGATGCTAACCCTAAACCTAACCCTAACACTCTCCTAGGGCTGATGCTAACCCTAACCCTAACCGTAACACTATCCTAGGGCTCATGCTAACCCTAAACCTAACACTGTCCTAGGGCTCATGCTAACCCTAACCCTAACACTATCATTGGCCTGATGATATCCCTAACCCTAACCCTAACACTGTCCTAGGGATGATGCTGACCCTAACCCTAACACTATCCTTGGGCTGATGGTGAGCCTAACCCTAACCCTAACACTATCCTAGGCCTGATGCTAACCCTAACCCTAACCCTAACACTATCCTAGGGCTGATGATAACCCTAACACTAACAGTATCCTAGGCCTGCTGATAACACTAACCCTAACCCTAACACTATCCTAGGGCTGATGCTAACCCTAACCAAAACACTATCCTAGGGCTGATGCTAACCCTAACCCTAACCCTAACACTATCCTAGGCCTGATGCTAACCCTAACCCTAACCCTAACACTATCCTAGGGCTGATGATAACCCTAACCCTAACACTATCCTAGGCCTGCTGATAACACTAACCCTAACCCTAACACTATCCTAGGGCTGATGCTAACCCTAACCAAAACACTATCCTAGGGCTGATGCTAACCCTAACCCTAACCCTAACACTATCCTAGGCCTGATGCTAACCCTAACCCTAACCCTAACACTATCCTAGGGCTGATGATAACCCTAACCCTAACACTATCCTAGGGCTGATGATCACCCTAAACTTAACCCTAACACTATCCTAGGGCTGATGCTAACCCTAACCCTAACACTATCCTAGGGCTGATGCTAACCCTAACCCTAACCCTAACACTATCCTAGGGCTGATGCTAACAATAACCCTAACCCTAACACTATCCTAGGGCTGATGCTAACCCTAACCCTAACCCTAACACTATCCTAGGGCTGATGCTAACCCTAACCCTTACCCTAAGACTATCCTAGGGCTGATGCTAAACCTAACCATAACCCTAACACTATCCTAGGGCTGATGCTACCCCTAACCCTAACACTGTCCTGGGGCTGATGCTAACCGTAACCCTAACCCTAACACGATCCTAGGGCTGATGCTAACCCTAACCCTAACCCTAACACTATCCTAGGGCTGATGTTAACCCTAACCCTAACCCTAACACTCTCCTAGGGCTGATGCTAACCCTAACCCTAACTGTAACACTATCCTAGGGCTCATGCTAACCCTAACCCTAACATTGTCCTAGGGCTCATGCTAACCCTAACCCTAACACTATCATTGGCCTGATGATATCCCTAACCCTACCCCTAACACTGTCCTAGGGATGATGCTGACCCTAACCCTAACACTATCCTTGGGCTGATGCTGAGCCTAACCCTAACTCTAACACTATCCTAGGCCTGATGCTGAGCCTAACCCTAACTCTAACACTATCCTAGGGCTGATGCTTACCCTACCCCTAACCCTAACACTATCGTAGGGCTCATGCTAACCCTTACCCTAACACTATCCTAGGGCTGATGCTAACCCTAACCCTAACTCTAACACTATCCTAGGCCTGATGCTAACCCTAACACTAACACTATCCTAGGCCTGGTGATAACCCTAACTTTAACCCTAACACTATCCTAGGGCTGATGCTAACCCTAACCAAAACACTATCCTAGGGCTGATGCTAACCCTAACCCTAACCCTAACACTATCCTAGGCCTGATGCTAACCCTAACCCTAACCCTAACACTATCCTAGGGCTGATGATAACCCTAACCCTAACACTATCCTAGGGCTGATGATCACCCTAAACTTAACCCTAACACTATCCTAGGGCTGATGCTAACCCTAACCCTAACACTATCCTTGGGCTGATGCTAACCCTAACCCTAACCCTAACACTATCCTAGGGCTGATGCTAATCATAACCCTAATCCTAACCCTAACACTATCATAGGGCTGATGCTAACCCTAACCCTAACTCTAACACTATCCTAGGGCTGAGGCTAACCCTAACCCTAAGACTATCCTAGGGCTGATACTAACCCTAACATTACCCCTAACACTATCCTAAGGCTGATGCTAACCCTAACCCTAACACTATCCTAGGGCTGATGTTAACCCTAACCCTAACACTAACACTATCCTAGGCCTGATGCTTACCCTATCCCTAACCCTAACACTCTCCTAGGGCTTCGGCAAACCCTAACCCTAACACTATCCTAGGGCTGATGCTAACCCTAACCCTAACCCTAACACTATCCTAGGGCTCTGGCTAACCCTAACCCTAACACTATCCTACGGCTGATGATAACCCTACCCCTAACCATAACACTATCCTAGGGCTGATGCTAACCCTTACCCTAACACTATCCTTGGGCTGATGATAACCCTAACCCTAACCCTAACACTATCCTAGGGCTGAGGCTAACCCTAACCCTAACACTATCCTAGGGCTGATGCTAACCCTAACCCTAACCGTAACACTATCCTAGGGCTGATGCTAACCCTATCCCTAACACTATCCTAGGGCTGATGCTAACCCTAACCCTAACCCTAACACTCCTATAGGGCTGAGGCTAACCCTAAACCTAACACTATCTTAGAGCTGATGCTAACCCTAACCCTTACACTAACACTATCCTAGGGCTGATGCTAAACCTAACCCTAGCCCTAACACTATCCTAGGGCTGATGCTAACCCTAACCCTAACACTATCCTAGGGCTGATGCTAACCCTAACCCTAACCCTAACACTATCCTAGGGCTGATGCTAACCCTAACCCTAACACTGTCCTAGGGCTGATGCTTACCCTAACCCTAACCCTAACACTATCCTAGGGCTGATGCTAACCCTAACCCTAACACTATCCTAGGGCTGATGCTAATCCTAACCCTAACCCTAACACTCTCCTAGGGCTGAGGCTAACCGTAACCCTAACACTATCTTAGAGCTGATGCTAACCCTAACTCTTACCCTAACACTATCCTAGGGCTGATGCTAAACTTAACCGTAACCCTAACACTATCCTAGGGTTGATGCTAACCCTAACACTAACCTAGGGCTGATGATAACCCTAACCATAACCCTAACACTCTCCTAGGGCTGAGGCTAACCCTAACCCTAACACTATCCTAGGGCTGATGCTAACCCTAACCCTAACCCTAACACTATCCTAGGGCTGATGCTAACCCTAACCCTAACAGTATCCTAGGGCTGATGCTTACCGTGACCCTAACCCTAACACTATCCTAGGGCTGATGCTAACACTAACCCTAACACTTTTCTACGGCTGATGCTAACCCTAAACCTAACCCTAACACTCTCCTAAGGCTGATTCTAACCCTAACACTAACACTATCCTAGGCCTGGTGCTAACCCTAACCCTTACCCTAACACTATCCTAGGGCTGATGCTAACCCTAACCCTAACCCTACAACTCTCCTAGGGCTGAGGCTAACCCTAACCCTAACACTATCCTAGGGCTGATGCTAAACCTAAACCTAACTCTAACACTATCCTAAGGCTGATGTTAACCCTAACCCTAACACTATCCTAGGGGTGATGTTAACCCTAACCCTAACACTAACACTATCCTAGGCCTGATGCTAACCCTATCCCTAAAACTAACACTCTCCTAGGGCTGAGGAAAACTCTAACCCTAACACTATCCTAGGGCTGATGCTAACCCTAACCCTAACCCTAACACTATCCTAGGGCTGAGGCTAACCGTAACCCTAACCATAACACTATCCTAGGGCTGATGCTAACCCTAACCCTAACACTATCCTTGGGCTGATGCTAAACCTAACCCTAACCCTAGCACTATCCTAGGGCTGATGCTAACCCTAACCCTAACACTATCCTAGGGCTGATGCTAACCCTAACCCTAACCGTAACACTATCCTAGGGCTGATGCTAACCCTAACCCTAACACTATCCTAGGGCTGATGCTAACCCTAACCCTAACCCTAACACTCTCCTAGGGCTGAGGCTAACCCTAACCCTAACACTTTCCTAGGGCTGATGCTAACCTTAACCCTAACCCTAACACTTTCCTAGGGCTGATGCTAACCCTAACCTTAACCCTACAACTCTCCTGGGGCTGAGGCTAACCCTAACCCTAACACTATCCTAGGGCTGATGCTAACCCTAACCCTAACCCTAACACTATCCTAGGGCTGATGCTAACCCTAACCCTAACACTATCCTAGGGCTGATACTTACCCTAACCCTTACCCTAACACTATCCTAGGGCTGATGCTAACCCTAACCCTAACACTATCCTAGGGCTGATCCTAACCCTAACCCTAACTCTAACACTATCCTAGGCCTGATGCTAACCATAACACTAACACTATCCTAGGCCTAGTGATAACCCTAACCCTAACCCTAACACTATCCTAGGGCTGATGCTAACCTTAACCCTAAACCTAACACTATCCTAGGACTGATGCTAACGCTAACCTTAACCCTACAACTCTCCTAGGGCTGAGGCTAACCCTAATCCTAACACTATCCTAGGGCTGATGCTAACCCTAACTCTAAAACTATCCTAGGCCTGATGCTAACCCTAACCCTAACCCTAACACTATCCTAGGGCTGATGCTAACCCTAACCCTAACCCTAACACTATCCTAGGGCTGATGCTAACCCTAACCCTAACCCTAACACTATCCTAGGGCTGATGCTAACCCTAACACTAACACTATCCTAGGCCTGATGCTAACCCTAACCCTAACCCTAACACTATCCTAGGGCTGATGCTAACCCTAACCCTAACCGTAACACTATCCTAGGGCTGATGCTAACCCTATCCCTAACACTATCCTAGGGCTGATGCTAACCCTAACCCTAACCCTAACACTCCTATAGGGCTGAGGCTAACCCTAAACCTAACACTATCTTAGAGCTGATGCTAACCCTAACCCTTACACTAACACTATCCTAGGGCTGATGCTAAACCTAACCCTAGCCCTAACACTATCCTAGGGCTGATGCTAACCCTAACCCTAACACTATCCTAGGGCTGATGCTAACCCTAACCCTAACCCTAACACTATCCTAGGGCTGATGCTAACCCTAACCCTAACACTGTCCTAGGGCTGAGGCTTACCCTAACCCTAACCCTAACACTCTCCTAGGGCTGATGCTAACCCTAACCCTAACACTATCCTAGGGCTGATGCTAATCCTAACCCTAACCCTAACACTCTCCTAGGGCTGAGGCTAACCGTAACCCTAACACTATCTTAGAGCTGATGCTAACCCTAACTCTTACCCTAACACTATCCTAGGGCTGATGCTAAACTTAACCCTAACCCTAACACTATCCTAGGGCTGATGCTAACCCTAACACTAACCTAGGGCTGATGATAACCCTAACCCTAACCCTAACACTCTCCTAGGGCTGAGGCTAACCCTAACCCTAACACTATCCTAGGGCTGATGCTAACCCTAACCCTAACCCTAACACTATCCTAGGGCTGATGCTAACCCTAACCCTAACACTATCCTATGGCTGATGCTTACCCTGACCCTAACCCTAACACTATCCTAGGGCTGATGCTAACACTAACCCTAACACTATTCTACGGCTGATGCTAACCCTAAACCTAACCCTAACACTCTCCTAAGGCTGATTCTAACCCTAACACTAACACTATCCTAGGCCTGGTGCTAACCCTAACCCTTACCCTAACACTATCCTAGGGCTGATGCTAACCCTAACCCTAACCCTACAACTCTCCTAGGGCTGAGGCTAACCCTAACCCTAACACTATCCTAGGGCTGATGCTAAACCTAAACCTAACTCTAACACTATCCTAAGGCTGATGTTAACCCTAACCCTAACACTATCCTAGGGGTGATGTTAACCCTAACCCTAACACTAACACTATCCTAGGCCTGATGCTAACCCTATCCCTAAAACTAACACTCTCCTAGGGCTGAGGAAAACTCTAACCCTAACACTATCCTAGGGCTGATGCTAACCCTAACCCTAACCCTAACACTATCCTAGGGCTGAGGCTAACCGTAACCCTAACCATAACACTATCCTAGGGCTGATGCTAACCCTAACCCTAACACTATCCTTGGGCTGATGCTAAACCTAACCCTAACCCTAGCACTATCCTAGGGCTGATGCTAACCCTAACCCTAACACTATCCTAGGGCTGATGCTAACCCTAACCCTAACCGTAACACTATCCTAGGGCTGATGCTAACCCTAACCCTAACACTATCCTAGGGCTGATGCTAACCCTAACCCTAACCCTAACACTCTCCTAGGGCTGAGGCTAACCCTAACCCTAACACTTTCCTAGGGCTGATGCTAACCTTAACCCTAACCCTAACACTTTCCTAGGGCTGATGCTAACCCTAACCTTAACCCTACAACTCTCCTGGGGCTGAGGCTAACCCTAACCCTAACACTATCCTAGGGCTGATGCTAACCCTAACCCTAACCCTAACACTATCCTAGGGCTGATGCTAACCCTAACCCTAACACTATCCTAGGGCTGATACTTACCCTAACCCTTACCCTAACACTATCCTAGGGCTGATGCTAACCCTAACCCTAACACTATCCTAGGGCTGATCCTAACCCTAACCCTAACTCTAACACTATCCTAGGCCTGATGCTAACCATAACACTAACACTATCCTAGGCCTAGTGATAACCCTAACCCTAACCCTAACACTATCCTAGGGCTGATGCTAACCTTAACCCTAAACCTAACACTATCCTAGGACTGATGCTAACGCTAACCTTAACCCTACAACTCTCCTAGGGCTGAGGCTAACCCTAATCCTAACACTATCCTAGGGCTGATGCTAACCCTAACTCTAAAACTATCCTAGGCCTGATGCTAACAATAACCCTAACCCTTACACTATCCTAGGGCTGATGCTAACCCTAACCCATAACCCTAACACTATCCTAGGGCTGATGCTAACCCTAACCCTAACACTATCCTAGGGCTGATGCTAACCCTAACCATAACCCTAACACTATCCTAGGGCTGATGCTAACCCTAACCCTAACACTCTCCTAGGGCTGATGCTAACCCTAACCCTAACCGTAACACTATCCTAGGGCTGATGCTAACCCTAACCCTAACACTATCCTAGGGCTGATGCTAACCCTAACCCTAACCCTAACACTATCCTAGGGCTGATGCTAACCCTAACACTAACACTATCCTAGGCCTGATGCTAACCCTAACCCTAACCCTAACACTATCCTAGGGCTGATGCTAACCCTAACCCTAACCGTAACACTATCCTAGGGCTGATGCTAACCCTATCCCTAACACTATCCTAGGGCTGATGCTAACCCTAACCCTAACCGTAACACTCCTATAGGGCTGAGGCTAACCCTAAACCTAACACTATCTTAGAGCTGATGCTAACCCTAACCCTTACACTAACACTATCCTAGGGCTGATGCTAAACCTAACCCTAGCCCTAACACTATCCTAGGGCTGATGCTAACCCTAACCCTAACACTATCCTAGGGCTGATGCTAACCCTAACCCTAACCCTAACACTATCCTAGGGCTGATGCTAACCCTAACCCTAACACTGTCCTAGGGCTGATGCTTACCCTAACCCTAACCCTAACACTATCCTAGGGCTGATGCTAACCCTAACCCTAACACTATCCTAGGGCTGATGCTAATCCTAACCCTAACCCTAACACTCTCCTAGGGCTGAGGCTAACCGTAACCCTAACACTATCTTAGAGCTGATGCTAACCCTAACTCTTACCCTAACACTATCCTAGGGCTGATGCTAAACTTAACCCTAACCCTAACACTATCCTAGGGCTGATGCTAACCCTAACACTAACCTAGGGCTGATGATAACCCTAACCCTAACCCTAACACTCTCCTAGGGCTGAGGCTAACCCTAACCCTAACACTATCCTAGGGCTGATGCTAACCCTAACCCTAACCCTAACACTATCCTAGGGCTGATGCTAACCCTAACCCTAACACTATCCTAGGGCTGATGCTTACCCTGACCCTAACCCTAACACTATCCTAGGGCTGATGCTAACACTAACCCTAACACTATTCTACGGCTGATGCTAACCCTAAACCTAACCCTAACACTCTCCTAAGGCTGATTCTAACCCTAACACTAACACTATCCTAGGCCTGGTGCTAACCCTAACCCTTACCCTAACACTATCCTAGGGCTGATGCTAACCCTAACCCTAACCCTACAACTCTCCTAGGGCTGAGGCTAACCCTAACCCTAACACTATCCTAGGGCTGATGCTAAACCTAAACCTAACTCTAACACTATCCTAAGGCTGATGTTAACCCTAACCCTAACACTATCCTAGGGGTGATGTTAACCCTAACCCTAACACTAACACTATCCTAGGCCTGATGCTAACCCTATCCCTAAAACTAACACTCTCCTAGGGCTGAGGAAAACTCTAACCCTAACACTATCCTAGGGCTGATGCTAACCCTAACCCTAACCCTAACACTATCCTAGGGCTGAGGCTAACCGTAACCCTAACCATAACACTATCCTAGGGCTGATGCTAACCCTAACCCTAACACTATCCTTGGGCTGATGCTAAACCTAACCCTAACCCTAGCACTATCCTAGGGCTGATGCTAACCCTAACCCTAACACTATCCTAGGGCTGATGCTAACCCTAACCCTAACCGTAACACTATCCTAGGGCTGATGCTAACCCTAACCCTAACACTATCCTAGGGCTGATGCTAACCCTAACCCTAACCCTAACACTCTCCTAGGGCTGAGGCTAACCCTAACCCTAACACTTTCCTAGGGCTGATGCTAACCTTAACCCTAACCCTAACACTTTCCTAGGGCTGATGCTAACCCTAACCTTAACCCTACAACTCTCCTGGGGCTGAGGCTAACCCTAACCCTAACACTATCCTAGGGCTGATGCTAACCCTAACCCTAACCCTAACACTATCCTAGGGCTGATGCTAACCCTAACCCTAACACTATCCTAGGGCTGATACTTACCCTAACCCTTACCCTAACACTATCCTAGGGCTGATGCTAACCCTAACCCTAACACTATCCTAGGGCTGATCCTAACCCTAACCCTAACTCTAACACTATCCTAGGCCTGATGCTAACCATAACACTAACACTATCCTAGGCCTAGTGATAACCCTAACCCTAACCCTAACACTATCCTAGGGCTGATGCTAACCTTAACCCTAAACCTAACACTATCCTAGGACTGATGCTAACGCTAACCTTAACCCTACAACTCTCCTAGGGCTGAGGCTAACCCTAATCCTAACACTATCCTAGGGCTGATGCTAACCCTAACTCTAAAACTATCCTAGGCCTGATGCTAACAATAACCCTAACCCTTACACTATCCTAGGGCTGATGCTAACCCTAACCCATAACCCTAACACTATCCTAGGGCTGATGCTAACCCTAACCCTAACACTATCCTAGGGCTGATGCTAACCCTAACCATAACCCTAACACTATCCTAGGGCTGATGCTAACCCTAACCCTAACACTCTCCTAGGGCTGATGCTAACCCTAACCCTAACCGTAACACTATCCTAGGGCTGATGCTAACCCTAACCCTAACACTATCCTAGGGCTGATGCTAACCCTAACCCTAACCCTAACACTATCCTAGGGCTGATGCTAACCCTAACACTAACACTATCCTAGGCCTGATGCTAACCCTAACCCTAACCCTAACACTATCCTAGGGCTGATGCTAACCCTAACCCTAACCGTAACACTATCCTAGGGCTGATGCTAACCCTATCCCTAACACTATCCTAGGGCTGATGCTAACCCTAACCCTAACCCTAACACTCCTATAGGGCTGAGGCTAACCCTAAACCTAACACTATCTTAGAGCTGATGCTAACCCTAACCCTTACACTAACACTATCCTAGGGCTGATGCTAAACCTAACCCTAGCCCTAACACTATCCTAGGGCTGATGCTAACCCTAACCCTAACACTATCCTAGGGCTGATGCTAACCCTAACCCTAACCCTAACACTATCCTAGGGCTGATGCTAACCCTAACCCTAACACTGTCCTAGGGCTGATGCTTACCCTAACCCTAACCCTAACACTATCCTAGGGCTGATGCTAACCCTAACCCTAACACTATCCTAGGGCTGATGCTAATCCTAACCCTAACCCTAACACTCTCCTAGGGCTGAGGCTAACCGTAACCCTAACACTATCTTAGAGCTGATGCTAACCCTAACTCTTACCCTAACACTATCCTAGGGCTGATGCTAAACTTAACCCTAACCCTAACACTATCCTAGGGCTGATGCTAACCCTAACACTAACCTAGGGCTGATGATAACCCTAACCCTAACCCTAACACTCTCCTAGGGCTGAGGCTAACCCTAACCCTAACACTATCCTAGGGCTGATGCTAACCCTAACCCTAACCCTAACACTATCCTAGGGCTGATGCTAACCCTAACCCTAACACTATCCTAGGGCTGATGCTTACCCTGACCCTAACCCTAACACTATCCTAGGGCTGATGCTAACACTAACCCTAACACTATTCTACGGCTGATGCTAACCCTAAACCTAACCCTAACACTCTCCTAAGGCTGATTCTAACCCTAACACTAACACTATCCTAGGCCTGGTGCTAACCCTAACCCTTACCCTAACACTATCCTAGGGCTGATGCTAACCCTAACCCTAACCCTACAACTCTCCTAGGGCTGAGGCTAACCCTAACCCTAACACTATCCTAGGGCTGATGCTAAACCTAAACCTAACTCTAACACTATCCTAAGGCTGATGTTAACCCTAACCCTAACACTATCCTAGGGGTGATGTTAACCCTAACCCTAACACTAACACTATCCTAGGCCTGATGCTAACCCTATCCCTAAAACTAACACTCTCCTAGGGCTGAGGAAAACTCTAACCCTAACACTATCCTAGGGCTGATGCTAACCCTAACCCTAACCCTAACACTATCCTAGGGTTGAGGCTAACCGTAACCCTAACCATAACACTTTCCTAGGGCTGATGCTAACCCTAACCCTAACACTATCCTTGGGCTGATGCTAAACCTAACCCTAACCCTAGCACTATCCTAGGGCTGATGCTAACCCTAACCCTAACACTATCCTAGGGCTGATGCTAACCCTAACCCTAACCGTAACACTATCCTAGGGCTGATGCTAACCCTAACCCTAACACTATCCTAGGGCTGATGCTAACCCTAACCCTAACCCTAACACTCTCCTAGGGCTGAGGCTAACCCTAACCCTAACACTTTCCTAGGGCTGATGCTAACCTTAACCCTAACCCTAACACTTTCCTAGGGCTGATGCTAACCCTAACCTTAACCCTACAACTCTCCTGGGGCTGAGGCTAACCCTAACCCTAACACTATCCTAGGGCTGATGCTAACCCTAACCCTAACCCTAACACTATCCTAGGGCTGATGCTAACCCTAACCCTAACACTATCCTAGGGCTGATACTTACCCTAACCCTTACCCTAACACTATCCTAGGGCTGATGCTAACCCTAACCCTAACACTATCCTAGGGCTGATCCTAACCCTAACCCTAACTCTAACACTATCCTAGGCCTGATGCTAACCATAACACTAACACTATCCTAGGCCTAGTGATAACCCTAACCCTAACCCTAACACTATCCTAGGGCTGATGCTAACCTTA
This sequence comes from Lemur catta, assembly GCF_020740605.2. Classification (NCBI taxonomy): domain Eukaryota; kingdom Metazoa; phylum Chordata; class Mammalia; order Primates; family Lemuridae; genus Lemur; species Lemur catta. Next base: position 102,946,811 of record NC_059135.1, read on the forward strand.
ACCCTAAACCTAACACTATCCTAGGACTGATGCTAACGCTAACCTTAACCCTACAACTCTCCTAGGGCTGAGGCTAACCCTAATCCTAACACTATCCTAGGGCTGATGCTAACCCTAACTCTAAAACTATCCTAGGCCTGATGCTAACAATAACCCTAACCCTTACACTATCCTAGGGCTGATGCTAACCCTAACCCATAACCCTAACACTATCCTAGGGCTGATGCTAACCCTAACCCTAACACTATCCTAGGGCTGATGCTAACCCTAACCCTAACCCTAACACTATCCTAGGGCTGATGCTAACCCTAACACTAACACTATCCTAGGCCTGATGCTAACCCTAACCCTAACCCTAACACTATCCTAGGGCTGATGCTAACCCTAACCCTAACAGTATACTAGGGCTGATGCTAACACTAACCCTAACCCTAACACTATCCTAGGGCTGATGCTAACTCTAACCCTAACACTATCCTAGGGCTGATGCTAACCGTAACCCTAACTCTAACACTATCCTAGGGCTGAGGCTAACCCTAACCCTAACACTATCCTACGGCTGATGCTAACCCTAAACCTAACCCTAACACTATCCTAAGGCTGATTCTAACCCTAACACTAACACTGTCCTAGGCCTGGTGCTAACCCTAACCGTAACCCTAACACTATCCTAGGCTTGATGTTAACCCTAACCCTAACACTTTCCTAGGGCTGATGCTAACCTTAACCCTAACCCTAACACTTTCCTAGGGCTGATGCTAACCCTAACCTTAACCCTACAACTCTCCTGGGGCTGAGGCTAACCCTAACCCTAACACTATCCTAGGGCTGATGCTCACCCTAACCCTAACCCTAACCCTAACACTATCCTAGGCCTGATGCTAACCATAACACTAACACTATCCTAGGCCTAGTGATAACCCTAACACTAACCCTAACACTATCCTAGGGCTGATGCTAACCCTAACCCTAACACTATCCTAGGGCTGATGCTAACCCTAACCCTAACCCTAACACTATCCCAGGCCTGATGCTAACCCTAACCCTAACCCTAACACTATCCTAGAGCTGATGATAACCCTAACCCTAACACTATCCTAGGGCTGATGCTAACCCTAACCCTAACACTAACACTCTCCTAGGGCTGAGGCTAACCCTAACACTAGCACTATCCTAGGGCTGATGCTAACCCTAACCCTAACCCTAACACTATCCTAGGGCTGATGCTAACCCTAACCCTAACAGTATCCTAGGGCTGATGCTAACCCTAACCCTAACCCTAACACTATCCTAGGGCTGATGCTAACTCTAACCCTAACACTATCCTAGGGCTGATGCTAACCCTATCCCTAACTCTAACACTATCCTAGGCCTGATGCTAACCATAACACTAACACTATCCTAGGCCTAGTGATAACCCTAACACTAACCCTAACACTATCCTAGGGCTGATGCTAACCCTAACCCTAACACTATCTTAGGCCTGATGCTAACCCTAACCCTAACACTTTCCTAGGGCTGATGCTAACCTTAACCCTAACCCTAACACTATCCTAGGGCTGATGCTAACCCTAACCTTAACCCCACAACTCTCATGGGGCTGAGGCTAACCCTAACCCTAACACTATCCTAGGGCTGATGCTAACCCTAACCCTAACCCTAACACTATGCTAGGGCTGATGCTAACCCTAACCCTAACACTATCCTAGGGCTGATGCTTACCCTAACCCTAACCGTAACACTATCCTAGGGCTGATGCTAACCCTAACAATAACACTATCCTAGGGCTAATCCTAACCCTAACCCAAACTCTAACACTATCCTAGGCCTGATGCTAACCATAACACTAACACTATCCTAGGCCTAGTGATAATCCTAACCCTAACCCTAACACTATCCTAGGTCTGATGCTAACCCTAACCCTAACACTATCCTAGGGCTGATGCTAACCCTAACCCTAACCCTAACACTATCCCAGGCCTGATGCTAACCCTAACCCTAACCCTAACACTATCCTAGGGCTGATGATAACCCTAACCCTAACACTATCCTAGGGCTGATGCTAACCCTAACCCTAACCCTAACACTATCCTAGGGCTGATGCTAAACCTAACCCTAACACTATCCTAGGCCTGATGATATCCCTAACCCTAACCCTAACACTGTCCTAGGGCTGATGCTGACCCTAACCCTAACACTATCCTAGGGCTGAATCTGACCCTAACCCTAACTCTAACACTATCTTAGGCCTGATGATAACCCTAACCCTAACCCTAACACTATCCTAGGGGTGATGCTAACCCTAACCCTAACACTATCCTAGGGCTGATACTAACCCTAACCCTAACCCTAACACTATGCTAGGGCTCATGCTAACCCTAAACCTAACCCTAACACTATCCTAGGCCTGATGCTAACCCTATCCCTAACATTAACACTCTCCTAGGGCTGAGGCTAACCCCAAACCAAACACTATCCTAGGGCTGATGCTAACCATAACCATAACCCTAACACTATCCTAGGGCTGATGCTAACCCTAACCCTAACTCTAACACTATCCTAGGGCTGAGGCTAACCCTAACCCTAACACTATCCTATGGCTGTAGCTAACCCTAAACCTAACCATAACACTATCCTAAGGCTGATTCTAACCCTAACACTAACACTATCCTAGGCTTGGTGCTAACCCTAACCGTAACCCTAACACTATCTTAGGCCTGATGCTAACCCTAACCCTAACACTTTCCTAGGGCTGATGCTAACCTTAACCCTAACCCTAACACTTTCCTAGGGCTGATGCTAACCCTAACCTTAACCCTACAACTCTCCTGGGGCTGAGGCTAACCCTAACCATAACACTATCCTAGGGCTGATGCTAACCCTAACCCTAACCCTAACACTATCCTAGGGCTGATGCTAACCCTAACCCTAACACTATCCTAGGGCTGATACTTACCCTAACCCTAACCCTAACACTATCCTAGGGCTGATGCTAACCCTAACCCTAACACTATCCTAGGGCTGATCCTAACCCTAACCCTAACTATAACACTATCCTAGGCCTGATGCTAACCATAACACTAACACTATCCTAGGCCTAGTGATAACCCTAACCATAACCCTAACACTATCCTAGGGATGATGCTAACTTTAACCCTAACCCTAACACTATCCTAGGACTGATGCTAACGCTAACCTTAACCCTACAACTCTCCTAGGGCTGAGGCTAACCCTAACCCTAACACTATCCTAGGGCTGATGCTAACCCTAACTCTAAAACTATCCTAGGAGTGATGCTAACAATAACCCTAACCCTTACACTATCCTAGGGCTGATGCTAACCCTAACACATAACCATAACACTATCCTAGGGCTGATGCTAACCCTAACCCTAACACTATCCTAGGGCTGATGCTAACCCTAACCCTAACCCTAACACTATCCTAGGGCTGATGCTAACCCTAACCCTAACACTCTCCTAGGGCTGATGATAACCCTAACCCTAACCCTAACACTATCCTAGGGCTGATGCTAACTCTAACCCTAACACTATCCTAGGGCTGATGCTAACCCTATCCCTAACTCTAACACTATCCTAGGGCTGAGGCTAACCCTAACCCTAACACTATCCTACGGCTGATGCTAACCCTAAACCTAACCCTAACACTATCCTAAGGCTGATTCTAACCATAACACTAACACTATCCTAGGCCTGGTGCTAACCCTAACCGTAACCCGAACACTATCCTAGGCCTGATGCTAACCCTAACCCTAACACTTTCCTAGGGCTGATGCTAACCTTAACCCTAACCCTAACACTATCCTAGGGCTGATGCTTACCCTAACCTTAACCCCACAACTCTCCTGGGGCTGAGGCTAACCCTAACCCTAACACTATCCTAGGGCTGATGCTAACCCTAACCCTAACCCTAACACTATGCTAGGGCTGATGCTAACCCTAACCCTAACACTATCCTAGGGCTGATGCTTACCCTAACCCTAACCCTAACACTATCCTAGGGCTGATGCTAACCCTAACCCTAACACTATCCTAGGGCTGATCCTAACCCTAACCCTAACTCTAACACTATCCTAGGCCTGATGCTAACCATAACACTAACACTATCCTAGGCCTAGTGATAATCCTAACCCTAACCCTAACACTATCCTAGGTCTGATGCTAACCCTAACCCTAACACTATCCTAGGGCTGATGCTAACCCTAACCCTAACCCTAACACTATCCCAGGCGTGATGCTAACCCTAACCCTAACCCTAACACTATCCTAGGGCTGATGATAACCCTAACCCTAACACTATCCTAGGGCTGATGCTAACCCTAACCCTAACCCTAACACTATCCTAGGGCTGATGCTAACCATAAGCCTAACACTATCCTAGGGCTGATGCTAACCCTAACCCTAACCCTAACACTATCCTAGGGCTGATGCTAACCCTAACCCTAACACTATCCTAGGCCTGATGATATCCCTAAGCCTAACCCTAACACTATCCTAGGGCTGAATCTGACCCTAAACCTAACTCTAACACTATCCTAGGCCTGATGATAACCCAAACACTAACACTATCCTAGGCCTGATGATAACCCTAACCCTAACCCTAACACTATCCTAGGGGTGATGCTAACCCTAACCCTAACACTACCCTAGGGCTGATACTAACCCTAACCCTAACCCTAACACTATGCTAGGGCTCATGCTAACCCTAACCCTAACACTATCCTACGGCTGATGCTAACCCTAAACCTAACCCTAACACTATCCTATTCCTGATGCTAACCCTATCCCTGACACTAACACTCTCCTAGGGCTGAGGCTAACCCTAAACCAAACACTATCCTAGGGCTGATACTAACCATAACCCTAACCCTAACACTATCCTAGGGCTGATGCTAACCCTAACCCTAACTCTAACACTATCCTAGGGCTGAGGCTAACCCTAACCCTATCACTATCCTACAGCTGAAGCTAACCCTAAACCTAACCCTAACACTATCCTAAGGCTGATTCTAACCCTAACACTAACACTATCCTAGGCCTGGTGCTAACCCTAACCGTAACCCTAACACTATCCTAGGCCTGATGCTAACCCTAACCCTAACACTTTCCTAGGGCTGATGCTAACCTTAACCCTAACCGTAACACTTTCCTAGGGCTGATGCTAACCCTAACCTTAACCCTACAACTCTCCTGGGGCTGAGGCTAACCCTAACCATAACACTATCCTAGGGCTGATGCTAACCCTAACCCTAAGCCTAACACTATCCTAGGGCTGATGCTAACCCTAACCCTAACACTATCCTAGGGCTGATACTTACCCTAACCCTAACCCTAACACTATCCTAGGGCTGATGCTAACCCTAACCCTAACACTATCCTAGGGCTGATCCTAACCCTAACCCTAACTATAACACTATCCTAGGCCTGATGCTAACCATAACACTAACACTATCCTAGGCCTAGTGATAACCCTAACCCTAACCCTAACGCTATCCTAGGGCTGATGCTAACCTTAACCCTAACCCTAACACTATCCTAGGACTGATGCTAACGCTAACCTTAACCCTACAACTCTCCTAGGGCTGAGGCTAACCCTAACCCTAACACTATCCTAGGGCTGATGCTAACCCTAAATCTAAAACTATCCTAGGCCTGATGCTAACAATAACCCTAACCCTTACAAATTCCTAGGGCTGATGCTAACCCTAACCCATAACCCTAACACTATCCTAGGGCTGATGCTAACCCTAACCCTAACACTATCCTAGGCCTGATGCTAACCCTAACCATAACCCTAACACTATCCTAGGGCTGATGCTAACCCTAACCCTAACACTCTCCTAGGGCTGATGCTAACCCTAACCCTAACCGTAACACTATCCTAGGGCTGATGCTAACCCTAACCCTAACACTATCCTAGGGCTGATGCTAACCCTAACCCTAACCCTAACACTATCCTAGGGCTGATGCTAACCCTAACACTAACACTATCCTAGGCCTGATGCTAACCCTAACCCTAACCCTAACACTATCCTAGGGCTGATGCTAACCCTAACCCTAACAGTATCCTAGGGCTGATGCTAACCCTAACCCTAACACTAACACTATCCTAGGGCTGATGCTAACTCTAACCCTAACACTATCCTAGGGCTGATGCTAACCCTATACCTAACTCTAACACGATCCTAGGGCTGAGGCTGACCCTAACAATAACACTATCCTACGGCTGATGCTAACCCTAAACCTAACTCTAACACTATCCTAAGGCTGATTCTAACCATAACACTAACACTATCATAGGCCTGGTGCTAACCCTAACCGTAACCCGAACACTATTATAGGCCTGATGCTAACCCTAACCCTAACACTTTCCTAGGGCTAATGCTAACCTTAACCCTAACCCTAACACTATCCTAGGGCTGATGCTAACCCTAACCTTAACCCCACAACTCTCCTGGGGCTGAGGCTAACCCTAACCCTAACACTATCCTAGGGCTGATGCTAACCCTAACCCTAACCCTAACACTATGCTAGGGCTGATGCTAACCCTAACCCTAAAACTATCCTAGGGCTGATGCTTACCCTAACCCTAACCTTAACACTATCCTAGGGCTGATGCTAACCCTAACCCTAACACTATCCTAGGGCTGATCCTAACCCTAACCCTAACTCTAACACTATCCTAGGCCTGATGCTAACCATAACACTAACACTATCCTAGGCCTAGTGATAATCCTAACCCTAACCCTAACACTATCCTAGGTCTGATGCTAACCCTAGCCCTAACACTATCCTAGGGCTGATGCTAACCCTAACCCTAACCCTAACACTATCCTAGGGCTGATGCTAACCCTAACCCTAACACTATCCTAGGCCTGATGATATCCCTAACCCTAACCCTAACACTGTCCTAGGGCTGATGCTGACCCTAACCCTAACACTATCCTAGGGCTGAATCTGACCCTAAACCTAACTCTAACACTATCCTAGGCCTGATGATAACCCAAACACTAACACTATCCTAGGCCTGATGATAAACCTAACCCTAACCCTAACACTATCCTAGAGGTGATGCTAACCCTAACCCTAACACTATCCTAGGGCTGATACTAACCCTAACCCTAACCCTAACACTATGCTAGGGCTCATGCTAACCCTAACCCTACCACTATCCTAGGGCTGATGCTAACCCTAAACCTAACCCTAACACTATCCTAGGCCTGATGCTAACCCTATCCCTGACACTAACACTCTCCTAGGGCTGAGGATAACCCTAAACCAAACACTATCCTAGGGCTGATGCTAACCATAACCCTAACCCTAACACTATCCTAGGGCTGATGCTAACCCTAACCCTAACTCTAACACTATCCTAGGGCTGAGGCTAACCCTAACCCTAACACTATCCTACAGCTGAAGCTAACCCTAAACCTAACCCTAACACTATCCTAAGGCTGATTCTAACCCTAACACTAACACTATCCTAGGCCTGGTGCTAACCCTAACCGTAACCCTAACACTATCCTAGGCCTGATGCTAACCCTAACCCTAACACTTTCCTAGGGCTGATGCTAACCTTAACCCTAACCGTAACACTTTCCTAGGGCTGATGCTAACCCTAACCTTAACCCTACAACTCTACTGGGGCTGAGGCTAACCCTAACCATAACACTATCCTAGGGCTGATGCTAACCCTAACCCTAACCCTAACACTATCCTAGGGCTGATGCTAACCCTAACCCTAACACTATCCTAGGGCTGATACTTACCCTAACCCTAACCCTAACACTATCCTAGGGCTGATGCTAACCCTAACCCTAAGACTATGCTAGGGCTGATCCTAACCCTAACCCTAACTATAACACTATCCTAGGCCTGATGCTAACCATAACACTAACACTATCCTAGGCCTAGTGATAACCCTAACCCTAACCCTAACACTATCCTAGGGCTGATGCTAACCTTAACCCTAACCCTAACACTATCCTAGGACTGATGCTAACGCTAACCTTAACCCTACAACTCTTCTAGGGCTGAGGCTAACCCTAACCCTAACACTATCCTAGGGCTGATGCTAACCCTAAATCTAAAACTATCCTAGGCCTGATGCTAACAATAACTCTAACCCTTACACTATCCTAGGGCTGATGCTAACCCTAACCCATAACCCTAACACTATCATAGGGCTGATGCTAATCCTAACCCTAACACTATCCTAGGGCTGATGCTAACCCTAACCATAACCCTAACACTATCCTAGGGCTGATGCTAACCCTAACCCTAACACTCTCCTAGGGCTGATGCTAACCCTAACCCTAACCGTAACACTATCCTAGGGCTGATGCTAACCCTAACCCTAACACTATCCTAGGGCTGATGCTAACCCTAACACTAACACTATCCTAGGCCTGATGCTAACCCTAAACCTAACCCTAACACTATCCTAGGGCTGATGCTAACCCTAACCCTAACAGTATCCTAGGGCTGATGCTAACCCTAACCCTAACACTAACACTATCCTAGGGCTCATGCTAACTCTAACCCTAACACTATCCTATGGCTGATGCTAACCCTATACCTAACTCTAACACGATCCTAGGGCTGAGGCTGACCCTAACCCTAACACTATCCTACGGCTGATGCTAACCCTAAACCTAACCCTAACACTATCCTAAGGCTGATACTAACCCTAACCCTAACCCTAACACTATGCTAGGGCTCATGCTAACCCTAACCCTAACACTATCCTAGGGCTGATGCTAACCCTAAACCTAACCCTAACACTATCCTAGGCCTGATGCTAACCCTATCCCTAACACTAACACTCTCCTAGGGCTGAGGCTGACCCTAAACCAAACACTATCCTAGGGCTGATGCTAACCATAACCCTAACCCTAACACTATCCTAGGGCTGATGGTAACCCTAACCCTAACCCTAACACTATACTAGCCTTGATGCTAACCCTAACCCTAACCCTAACACTCTCCTAAGGCTGAGGCTAACCCTAACCGTAACACTATCCTAGGGCTGATGCTAACCCTAACCCTAACCCTAATACTATCCTAAGGCTGAGGTTAACCCTAACCCTAACACTATCCTAGGGCTGATGCTAACCCTAACCCTAACACTAACACTATCCTAGGGCTGATGCTAACCCTATCCCTAACCCTAACACTCTCCTAGGGCTGAGGCAAACGCTAACCCTAGCGGTATCCTAGGGCTGATGCTAACCCTAACCCTAACCCCAACACTGTCTTCGGGCTGAGGCTAATCCTAACCCTAACACTATCCTACGGCTGATGATAACTCTAACCATAACCGTAACACTATCCTAGGGCTGATGGTAACCCTAACCCTAATACTATCCTTGGGCTGATGCTAACCCTAACCCTAACCCTAACACTATCCTAGGTCTGATTCTAACCCTAACCCTAACCGTAACACTATCCTAGGGCTGATGCTAACCCTAACCCTAACACTATCCTAGGGCTGATGCTAACCCTAACCCTAACCCTAACACTCTCCTAGGGCTGAGGCTAACCCTAACCCTAACACTATATTAGAGCTGATGCTAACCCTAACCCTTACCCTAACACTATCCTAGGGCTGATGCTAAACCTAACCCTAACCCTTACACTATCCTAGGGCTGATGCTAACCCTAACCCTAACACTATCCTAGGGCTGACGCTAACCCTAACCCTAACACTATCCTAGGGCTGATGCTTACCCTAACCCTAACATTAACACTATCCTATTGCTGTTGCTAACCCTAACCCTAACACTATCCTAGGGCTGATCCTAACCCTAACCGTAACTCTAACGCTATCCTAGGCCTGATGCTAACCCTAACACTAACACTATCCCAGGCCTAGTGATAACACTAACCCTAACCCTAACACTATCCTAGGGCTGATGCTAACCCTAACCCTAACACTATCCTAGGGCTGATGCTAACCCTAACCCTAACACTAACACTATCCTAGGCCTGATGCTAACCCTAACCCTAACCCTAACACTATCCTAGGGCTGATGATAACCCTAACCCTAACACTATCCTAGGGCTGATGCTAACCCTAACCCTAACGCTAACACTATCCTAGGGCTGATGCTAACCCTAACCCTAACACTATCCTAGGGCTGATGCTAACCCTAACCCTAACCCTAACAGTATCCTAGGGCTGACGCTGACCCTAACCCTAACACTATCATTGGCCTGATGATATCCCTAACCCTAACCCTAACACTGTCCTAGGGATGATGCTGACCCTAACCCTAACACTATCCTTGGGCTGATGCTGAGCCTAACCCTAACTCTAACACTATCCTAGGCCTGATGCTGAGCCTAACCCTAACTCTAACACTATCCTACGGCTGATGTTTACCCTAACCCTAACCCTAACACTATCGTAGGGCTCATGCTAACCCTAACCCTAACACTATCCTAGGGCTGATGCTAACCCTAACCCTAACTCTAACACTATCCTAGGCCTGATGCTAACCCTAACACTAACACTATCCTAGCCCTGGTGATAACCCTAACCCTAACCCTAACACTATCCTAGGGCTGATGCTAACCCTAAACAAAACACTATCCTAGGGCTCATGCTAACCCTAACCCTAACCCTAACACTATCCTAGGCCTTATGCTAACCCTAACCCTAACCCTAACACTATCCTAGGGCTGATGATAACCCTAACCCTAACACTATCCTAGGGCTGATGCTAACCCTAACCCTAACCCTAACACTATCCTAGGGCTGATGCTAACCCTAACCCTAACACTATCCTTGGGCTGATGCTAACCCTAACCCTAACCCTAACAGTATCCTAGGGCTGATGCTAATCATAACCCTAACCCTAACACTAACACTATCATAGGGCTGATGCTAACCCTAACCCTAACCCTAACACTATCCTAGGGCTGATGCTAACCCTAACCCTAACTCTCTCCTAGGGCTGATGCTTACCCTAACCCTAACCCTAACACTTTCGCAGGGCTGATGCTAACCCTAACCCTAACACTATCCAAGGGCTGATGCTAACCCTAACCCTAACTCTAACACTATCCTAGGGCTCAGGCTAACCCTAACCCTAACACTATCCTAGGGCTGATACTAACCCTAACCCTACCCCTAATACTATCCTAAGGCTGATGCTAACCCTAACACTAACACTATCCTAGGCCTGGTGCTAACCCTAACCCTAACAATATCCTAGGGCTAATGCTAACCCTAACCCTAACACTATCCTAGGGCTGATGCTAACCCTAAACCTAAACCTAACACTATTATAGGGCTGATGCTAACCCTAACCCTAACCCTAACACTATCCTAGGGATGATGCTAACCCTAACCCTTACCCTAACACTATCCTAGGGCTGATGCTAAACCTAACCATAACCCTAACACTATCCTAGGGATGATGCTATCCCTAACTCTAACACTGTCCTAGGGCTGATGCTAATCCTAAACCTAACCCTAACACTCTCCTAGGGCTGAGGCTAACGCTAACCCTAACACTATCCTAGGGCTGATGCTAACCCTAACCCTAACCCTAACACTAACCTAGGGCTGATGCTAACTCTAACCCTAACACTATCGTAGGGCTGATGCTACCCCTAACCCTAACCCTAACAGTATCCTAGGGCTGATGCTAACCCTAACTCTAACACTCTCCTATGCCTGATGCTAACACAAACCCTAACCTTTACACTATGCTAGGGCTGATGCTAACCCTAACCCTAACCCTAACACTATCCTAGGGCAGGTGCTAACCCTAACCCTAACACTATCCTAGGGCTGATGCTAACCCTAACCCTAACCCTAACACTATCCTAGGGCTGATGCTAACCCTAACTTTTACACTATCCTAGGGTTGATTCTAACCCTAACCCTAACCCTAACACTATCCTAGGGCTGATGCTAACCCTAACCCTAACACTATCCTAGGGCTGATGCTAACACTAACCCTAACCGTAAAACTATCCTAGGGCTGATGCTAACGCTAACACTAACACTATCCTAGGCCTGATGCTAACCCTAACCCTAACCCTAACACTATCCTAAGGCTGATGCTAACCCTAACCCTAACACTATCCTAGGGCTGATGCTAACACTAACCCTAACCCTAACACTATCCTAGGGCTGATGCTAACTCTAACCCTAACACTATCCTAGGGCTGATGCTAACCGTAACCCTAACTCTAACACTATCCTAGGGCTGAGGCTAACCCTAACCCTAACACTATCCTACGGCTGATGCTAACCCTAAACCTAACCCTAACACTATCCTAAGGCTGATTCTAATCCTAACACTAACACTATCTTAGGCCTGGTGTTAACCCTATCCCTAACCCTAACACTATCGTAGGTCTGATGCTAACCCTAACCCTAACACTATCCTAGGGCTGATGCTAACCCTAACCCTAACCCTAACACTATCCCAGGCCTGATGCTAACCCTAACCCTAACCCTAACACTATCCTAGGGCTGATGATAACCCTAACCCTAACACTATCCTAGGGCTGATGCTAACCCTAACCCTAACCCTAACACTATCCTAGGGCTGATGCTAACCCTAACCCTAACACTATCCTAGGCCTGATGATATCCCTAACCCTAACCCTAACACTGTCCTAGGGCTGATGCTGACCCTAACCCTAACACTATCCTAGGGCTGAATCTGACCCTAACCCTAACTCTAACACTATCTTAGGCCTGATGATAACCCTAACCCTAACCCTAACACTATCCTAGGGGTGATGCTAACCCTAACCCTAACACTATCCTAGGGCTGATACTAACCCTAACCCTAACCCTAACACTATGCTAGGGCTCATGCTAACCCTAAACCTAACCCTAACACTATCCTAGGCCTGATGCTAACCCTATCCCTAACATTAACACTCTCCTAGGGCTGAGGCTAACCCCAAACCAAACACTATCCTAGGGCTGATGCTAACCATAACCATAACCCTAACACTATCCTAGGGCTGATGCTAACCCTAACCCTAACTCTAACACTATCCTAGGGCTGAGGCTAACCCTAACCCTAACACTATCCTATGGCTGTAGCTAACCCTAAACCTAACCATAACACTATCCTAAGGCTGATTCTAACCCTAACACTAACACTATCCTAGGCTTGGTGCTAACCCTAACCGTAACCCTAACACTATCTTAGGCCTGATGCTAACCCTAACCCTAACACTTTCCTAGGGCTGATGCTAACCTTAACCCTAACCCTAACACTTTCCTAGGGCTGATGCTAACCCTAACCTTAACCCTACAACTCTCCTGGGGCTGAGGCTAACCCTAACCATAACACTATCCTAGGGCTGATGCTAACCCTAACCCTAACCCTAACACTATCCTAGGGCTGATGCTAACCCTAACCCTAACACTATCCTAGGGCTGATACTTACCCTAACCCTAACCCTAACACTATCCTAGGGCTGATGCTAACCCTAACCCTAACACTATCCTAGGGCTGATCCTAACCCTAACCCTAACTATAACACTATCCTAGGCCTGATGCTAACCATAACACTAACACTATCCTAGGCCTAGTGATAACCCTAACCATAACCCTAACACTATCCTAGGGATGATGCTAACTTTAACCCTAACCCTAACACTATCCTAGGACTGATGCTAACGCTAACCTTAACCCTACAACTCTCCTAGGGCTGAGGCTAACCCTAACCCTAACACTATCCTAGGGCTGATGCTAACCCTAACTCTAAAACTATCCTAGGAGTGATGCTAACAATAACCCTAACCCTTACACTATCCTAGGGCTGATGCTAACCCTAACACATAACCATAACACTATCCTAGGGCTGATGCTAACCCTAACCCTAACACTATCCTAGGGCTGATGCTAACCCTAACCCTAACCCTAACACTATCCTAGGGCTGATGCTAACCCTAACCCTAACACTCTCCTAGGGCTGATGCTAACCCTAACCCTAACCCTAACACTATCCTAGGGCTGATGCTAACTCTAACCCTAACACTATCCTAGGGCTGATGCTAACCCTATCCCTAACTCTAACACTATCCTAGGGCTGAGGCTAACCCTAACCGTAACACTATCCTACGGCTGATGCTAACCCTAAACCTAACCCTAACACTATCCTAAGGCTGATTCTAACCATAACACTAACACTATCCTAGGCCTGGTGCTAACCCTAACCGTAACCCGAACACTATCCTAGGCCTGATGCTAACCCTAACCCTAACACTTTCCTAGGGCTGATGCTAACCTTAACCCTAACCCTAACACTATCCTAGGGCTGATGCTAACCCTAACCTTAACCCCACAACTCTCCTGGGGCTGAGGCTAACCCTAACCCTAACTCTATCCTAGGGCTGATGCTAACCCTAACCCTAACCCTAACACTATGCTAGGGCTGATGCTAACCCTAACCCTAACACTATCCTAGGGCTGATGCTTACCCTAACCCTAACCCTAACACTATCCTAGGGCTGATGCTAACCCTAACCCTAACACTATCCTAGGGCTGATCCTAACCCTAACCCTAACTCTAACACTATCCTAGGCCTGATGCTAACCATAACACTAACACTATCCTAGGCCTAGTGATAATCCTAACCCTAACCCTAACACTATCCTAGGTCTGATGCTAACCCTAACCCTAACACTATCCTAGGGCTGATGCTAACCCTAACCCTAACCCTAACACTATCCCAGGCGTGATGCTAACCCTAACCCAAACCCTAACACTATCCTAGGGCTGATGATAACCCTAACCCTAACACTATCCTAGGGCTGATGCTAACCCTAACCCTAACCCTAACACTATCCTAGGGCTGATGCTAACCATAAGCCTAACACTATCCTAGGGCTGATGCTAACCCTAACCCTAACCCTAACACTATCCTAGGGCTGATGCTAACCCTAACCCTAACACTATCCTAGGCCTGATGATATCCCTAAGCCTAACCCTAACACTATCCTAGGGCTGAATCTGACCCTAAACCTAACTCTAACACTATCCTAGGCCTGATGATAACCCAAACACTAACACTATCCTAGGCCTGATGATAACCCTAACCCTAACCCTAACACTATCCTAGGGGTGATGCTAACCCTAACCCTAACACTATCCTAGGGCTGATACTAACCCTAACCCTAACCCTAACACTATGCTAGGGCTCATGCTAACCCTAACCCTAACACTATCCTACGGCTGATGCTAACCCTAAACCTAACCCTAACACTATCCTAGGCCTGATGCTAACCCTATCCCTGACACTAACACTCTCCTAGGGCTGAGGCTAACCCTAAACCAAACACTATCCTAGGGCTGATACTAACCATAACCCTAACCCTAACACTATCCTAGGGCTGATGCTAACCCTAACCCTAACTCTAACACTATCCTAGGGCTGAGGCTAACCCTAACCCTATCACTATCCTACAGCTGAAGCTAACCCTAAACCTAACCCTAACACTATCCTAAGGCTGATTCTAACCCTAACACTAACACTATCCTAGGCCTGGTGCTAACCCTAACCGTAACCCTAACACTATCCTAGGCCTGATGCTAACCCTAACCCTAACACTTTCCTAGGGCTGATGCTAACCTTAACCCTAACCGTAACACTTTCCTAGGGCTGATGCTAACCCTAACCTTAACCCTACAACTCTCCTGGGGCTGAGGCTAACCCTAACCATAACACTATCCTAGGGCTGATGCTAACCCTAACCCTAAGCCTAACACTATCCTAGGGCTGATGCTAACCCTAACCCTAACACTATCCTAGGGCTGATACTTACCCTAACCCTAACCCTAACACTATCCTAGGGCTGATGCTAACCCTAACCCTAACACTATCCTAGGGCTGATCCTAACCCTAACCCTAACTATAACACTATCCTAGGCCTGATGCTAACCATAACACTAACACTATCCTAGGCCTAGTGATAACCCTAACCCTAACCCTAACGCTATCCTAGGGCTGATGCTAACCTTAACCCTAACCCTAACACTATCCTAGGACTGATGCTAACGCTAACCTTAACCCTACAACTCTCCTAGGGCTGAGGCTAACCCTAACCCTAACACTATCCTAGGGCTGATGCTAACCCTAAATCTAAAACTATCCTAGGCCTGATGCTAACAATAACCATAACCCTTACAAATTCCTAGGGCTGATGCTAACCCTAACCCATAACCCTAACACTATCCTAGGGCTGATGCTAACCCTAACCCTAACACTATCCTAGGCCTGATGCTAACCCTAACCATAACCCTAACACTATCCTAGGGCTGATGCTAACCCTAACCCTAACACTCTCCTAGGGCTGATGCTAACCCTAACCCTAACCGTAACACTATCCTAGGGCTGATGCTAACCCTAACCCTAACACTATCCTAGGGCTGATGCTAACCCTAACCCTAACCCTAACACTATCCTAGGGCTGATGCTAACCCTAACACTAACACTATCCTAGGCCTGATGCTAACCCTAACCCTAACCCTAACACTATCCTAGGGCTGATGCTAACCCTAACCCTAACAGTATCCTAGGGCTGATGCTAACCCTAACCCTAACACTAACACTATCCTAGGGCTGATGCTAACTCTAACCCTAACACTATCCTAGGGCTGATGCTAACCCTATACCTAACTCTAACACGATCCTAGGGCTGAGGCTGACCCTAACAATAACACTATCCTACGGCTGATGCTAACCCTAAACCTAACCCTAACACTATCCTAAGGCTGATTCTAACCATAACACTAACACTATCATAGGCCTGGTGCTAACCCTAACCGTAACCCGAACACTATTATAGGCCTGATGCTAACCCTAACCCTAACACTTTCCTAGGGCTGATGCTAACCTTAACCCTAACCCTAACACTATCCTAGGGCTGATGCTAACCCTAACGTTAACCCCACAACTCTCCTGGGGCTGAGGCTAACCCTAACCCTAACACTATCCTAGGGCTGATGCTAACCCTAACCCTAACCCTAACACTATGCTAGGGCTGATGCTAACCCTAACCCTAAAACTATCCTAGGGCTGATGCTTACCCTAACCCTAACCTTAACACTATCCTAGGGCTGATGCTAACCCTAACCCTAACACTATCCTAGGGCTGATCCTAACCCTAACCCTAACTCTAACACTATCCTAGGCCTGATGCTAACCATAACACTAACACTATCCTAGGCCTAGTGATAATCCTAACCCTAACCCTAACACTATCCTAGGTCTGATGCTAACCCTAGCCCTAACACTATCCTAGGGCTGATGCTAACCCTAACCCTAACCCTAACACTATCCTAGGGCTGATGCTAACCCTAACCCTAACACTATCCTAGGCCTGATGATATCCCTAACCCTAACCCTAACACTGTCCTAGGGCTGATGCTGACCCTAACCCTAACACTATCCTAGGGCTGAATCTGACCCTAAACCTAACTCTAACACTATCCTAGGCCTGATGATAACCCAAACACTAACACTATCCTAGGCCTGATGATAACCCTAACCCTAACCCTAACACTATCCTAGGGGTGATGCTAACCCTAACCCTAACACTATCCTAGGGCTGATACTAACCCTAACCCTAACCCTAACACTATGCTAGGGCTCATGCTAACCCTAACCCTACCACTATCCTAGGGCTGATGCTAACCCTAAACCTAACCCTAACACTATCCTAGGCCTGATGCTAACCCTATCCCTGACACTAACACTCTCCTAGGGCTGAGGATAACCCTAAACCAAACACTATCCTAGGGCTGATGCTAACCATAACCCTAACCCTAACACTATCCTAGGGCTGATGCTAACCCTAACCCTAACTCTAACACTATCCTAGGGCTGAGGCTAACCCTAACCCTAACACTATCCTACAGCTGAAGCTAACCCTAAACCTAACCCTAACACTATCCTAAGGCTGATTCTAACCCTAACACTAACACTATCCTAGGCCTGGTGCTAACCCTAACCGTAACCCTAACACTATCCTAGGCCTGATGCTAACCCTAACCCTAACACTTTCCTAGGGCTGATGCTAACCTTAACCCTAACCGTAACACTTTCCTAGGGCTGATGCTAACCCTAACCTTAACCCTACAACTCTACTGGGGCTGAGGCTAACCCTAACCATAACACTATCCTAGGGCTGATGCTAACCCTAACCCTAACCCTAACACTATCCTAGGGCTGATGCTAACCCTAACCCTAACACTATCCTAGGGCTGATACTTACCCTAACCCTAACCCTAACACTATCCTAGGGCTGATGCTAACCCTAACCCTAAGACTATGCTAGGGCTGATCCTAACCCTAACCCTAACTATAACACTATCCTAGGCCTGATGCTAACCATAACACTAACACTATCCTAGGCCTAGTGATAACCCTAACCCTAACGCTAACACTATCCTAGGGCTGATGCTAACCTTAACCCTAACCCTAACACTATCCTAGGACTGATGCTAACGCTAGCCTTAACCCTACAACTCTTCTAGGGCTGAGGCTAACCCTAACCCTAACACTATCCTAGGGCTGATGCTAACCCTAAATCTAAAACTATCCTAGGCCTGATGCTAACAATAACCCTAACCCTTACACTATCCTAGGGCTGATGCTAACCCTAACCCATAACCCTAACACTATCATAGGGCTGATGCTAATCCTAACCCTAACACTATCCTAGGGCTGATGCTAACCCTAACCATAACCCTAACACTATCCTAGGGCTGATGCTAACCCTAACCCTAACACTCTCCTAGGGCTGATGCTAACCCTAACCCTAACCGTAACACTATCCTAGGGCTGATGCTAACCCTAACCCTAACACTATCCTAGGGCTGATGCTAACCCTAACACTAACACTATCCTAGGCCTGATGCTAACCCTAAACCTAACCCTAACACTATCCTAGGGCTGATGCTAACCCTAACCCTAACAGTATCCTAGGGCTGATGCTAACCCTAACCCTAACACTAACACTATCCTAGGGCTCATGCTAACTCTAACCCTAACACTATCCTATGGCTGATGCTAACCCTATACCTAACTCTAACACGATCCTAGGGCTGAGGCTGACCCTAACCCTAACACTATCCTACGGCTGATGCTAACCCTAAACCTAACCCTAACACTATCCTAAGGCTGATACTAACCCTAACCCTAACCCTAACACTATGCTAGGGCTCATGCTAACCCTAACCCTAACACTATCCTAGGGCTGATGCTAACCCTAAACCTAACCCTAACACTATCCTAGGCCTGATGCTAACCCTATCCCTAACACTAACACTCTCCTAGGGCTGAGGCTAACCCTAAACCGAACACTATCCTAGGGCTGATGCTAACCATAACCCTAACCCTAACACTATCCTAGGGCTGATGGTAACCCTAACCCTAACCCTAACACTATACTAGCCTTGATGCTAACCCTAACCCTAACCCTAACACTCTCCTAAGGCTGAGGCTAACCCTAACCGTAACACTATCCTAGGGCTGATGCTAACCCTAACCCTAACCCTAATACTATCCTAAGGCTGAGGTTAACCCTAACCCTAACACTATCCTAGGGCTGATGCTAACCCTAACCCTAACACTAACACTATCCTAGGGCTGATGCTAACCCTATCCCTAACCCTAACACTCTCCTAGGGCTGAGGCAAACGCTAACCCTAGCGGTATCCTAGGGCTGATGCTAACCCTAACCCTAACCCCAACACTGTCTTCGGGCTGAGGCTAATCCTAACCCTAACACTATCCTACGGCTGATGATAACTCTAACCATAACCGTAACACTATCCTAGGGCTGATGGTAACCCTAACCCTAATACTATCCTTGGGCTGATGCTAACCCTAACCCTAACCCTAACACTATCCTAGGTCTGATGCTAACCCTAACCCTAACCGTAACACTATCCTAGGGCTGATGCTAACCCTAACCCTAACACTATCCTAGGGCTGATGCTAACCCTAACCCTAACCCTAACACTCTCCTAGGGCTGAGGCTAACCCTAACCCTAACACTATATTAGAGCTGATGCTAACCCTAACCCTTACCCTAACACTATCCTAGGGCTGATGCTAAACCTAACCCTAACCCTTACACTATCCTAGGGCTGATGCTAACCCTAACCCTAACACTATCCTAGGGCTGACGCTAACCCTAACCCTAACACTATCCTAGGGCTGATGCTTACCCTAACCCTAACATTAACACTATCCTATTGCTGTTGCTAACCCTAACCCTAACACTATCCTAGGGCTGATCCTAACCCTAACCGTAACTCTAACGCTATCCTAGGCCTGATGCTAACCCTAACACTAACACTATCCCAGGCCTAGTGATAACCCTAACCCTAACCCTAACACTATCCTAGGGCTGATGCTAACCCTAACCCTAACACTATCCTAGGGCTGATGCTAACCCTAACCCTAACACTAACACTATCCTAGGCCTGATGCTAACCCTAACCCTAACCCTAACACTATCCTAGGGCTGATGATAACCCTAACCCTAACACTATCCTAGGGCTGATGCTAACCCTAACCCTAACGCTAACACTATCCTAGGGCTGATGCTAACCCTAACCCTAACACTATCCTAGGGCTGATGCTAACCCTAACCCTAACCCTAACAGTATCCTAGGGCTGACGCTAACCCTAACCCTAACACTATCATTGGCCTGATGATATCCCTAACCCTAACCCTAACACTGTCCTAGGGATGATGCTGACCCTAACCCTAACACTATCCTTGGGCTGATGCTGAGCCTAACCCTAACTCTAACACTATCCTAGGCCTGATGCTGAGCCTAACCCTAACTCTAACACTATCCTACGGCTGATGTTTACCCTAACCCTAACCCTAACACTATCGTAGGGCTCATGCTAACCCTAACCCTAACACTATCCTAGGGCTGATGCTAACCCTAACCCTAACTCTAACACTATCCTAGGCCTGATGCTAACCCTAACACTAACACTATCCTAGCCCTGGTGATAACCCTAACCCTAACCCTAACACTATCCTAGGGCTGATGCTAACCCTAACCAAAACACTATCCTAGGGCTCATGCTAACCCTAACCCTAACCCTAACACTATCCTAGGCCTTATGCTAACCCTAACCCTAACCCTAACACTATCCTAGGGCTGATGATAACCCTAACCCTAACACTATCCTAGGGCTGATGCTAACCCTAACCCTAACCCTAACACTATCCTAGGGCTGATGCTAACCCTCACCCTAACACTATCCTTGGGCTGATGCTAACCCTAACCCTAACCCTAACAGTATCCTAGGGCTGATGCTAATCATAACCCTAACCCTAACACTAACACTATCATAGGGCTGATGCTAACCCTAACCCTAACCCTAACACGATCCTAGGGCTGATGCTAACCCTAACCCTAACTCTCTCCTAGGGCTGATGCTTACCCTAACCCTAACCCTAACACTTTCGCAGGGCTGATGCTAACCCTAACCCTAACACTATCCTAGGGCTGATGCTAACCCTAACCCTAACTCTAACACTATCCTAGGGCTCAGGCTAACCCTAACCCTAACACTATCCTAGGGCTGATACTAACCCTAACCCTACCCCTAATACTATCCTAAGGCTGATGCTAACCCTAACACTAACACTATCCTAGGCCTGGTGCTAACCCTAACCCTAACCCTAACAATATCCTAGGGCTAATGCTAACCCTAACCCTAACACTATCCTAGGGCTGATGCTAACCCTAAACCTAAACCTAACACTATTATAGGGCTGATGCTAACCCTAACCCTAACCCTAACACTATCCTAGGGATGATGCTAACCCTAACCCTTACCCTAACACTATCCTAGGGCTGATGCTAAACCTAACCATAACCCTAACACTATCCTAGGGATGATGCTATCCCTAACTCTAACACTGTCCTAGGGCTGATGCTAATCCTAAACCTAACCCTAACATTCTCCTAGGGCTGAGGCTAACGCTAACCCTAACACTATCCTAGGGCTGATGCTAACCCTAACCCTAACCCTAACACTAACCTAGGGCTGATGCTAACTCTAACCCTAACACTATCGTAGGGCTGATGCTACCCCTAACCCTAACCCTAACACTATCCTAGGGCTGATGCTAACCCTAACTCTAACACTCTCCTATGCCTGATGCTAACACAAACCCTAACCTTTACACTATGCTAGGGCTGATGCTAACCCTAACCCTAACCCTAACACTATCCTAGGGCAGGTGCTAACCCTAACCCTAACACTATCCTAGGGCTGATGCTAACCCTAACCCTAACCCTAACACTATCCTAGGGCTGATGCTAACCCTAACTTTTACACTATCCTAGGGTTGATTCTAACCCTAACCCTAACCCTAACACTATCCTAGGGCTGATGCTAACCCTAACCCTAACACTATCCTAGGGCTGATGCTAACACTAACCCTAACCGTAAAACTATCCTAGGGCTGATGCTAACGCTAACACTAACACTATCCTAGGCCTGATGCTAACCCTAACCCTAACCCTAACACTATCCTAGGGCTGATGCTAACCCTAACCCTAACACTATCCTAGGGCTGATGCTAACACTAACCCTAACCCTAACACTATCCTAGGGCTGATGCTAACTCTAACCCTAACACTATCCTAGGGCTGATGCTAACCGTAACCCTAACTCTAACACTATCCTAGGGCTGAGGCTAACCCTAACCCTAACACTATCCTACGGCTGATGCTAACCCTAAACCTAACCCTAACACTATCCTAAGGCTGATTCTAATCCTAACACTAACACTATCTTAGGCCTGGTGTTAACCCTATCCCTAACCCTAACACTATCCTAGGGCTGATGCTAACCCTATCCCTAACACTATCCTAGGGCTGATGCTAACCTTAACCCTAACCCTAACACTATCCTAGGGCTGATGCTAACCCTAACCCTAACACTATCCTAAGGCTGATGCTAACCCTAACCCTAACACTATCCTAGGGCTGATGCTAACCCTAACCCTAACTCTAACACTATCCTAGGGCTGAGGCTAACCCTAACCCTAACCCTAACACTATCCTAGGGCTGATGCTAACTCTAACCCTAACACTATCCTAGGGCTGATGCTAACCCTAACCCTAACTCTAACACTATCCTAGGGCTGAGGCTAACCCTAACCCTGACACTATCCTACGGCTGATGCTAACCCTAAACCTAACCCTAACACTATCCTCAGGCTGATTCTAACGCTAACACTAACACTATCCTAGGCCTGGTGCTAACCGTAACCCAACCCTAACACTATCCTAGGGCTGATGTTAACCCTAACAATAACACTATCCTAGGGCTGATGCTAACCCTAACCCTAACCCTAACACTATCCTAGGGCTGATGCTAACCCTAACACTAACCCTAACACTATCCTAGGGCTGATGCTAACCCTAACCCTAACACTATCCTAGGGCTGATGCTAACCCTAACACTAACACTATCCTAGGCCTGATTCTAACCCTAACCCTAACCCTAACACTATCCTAGGGCTGATGCTTACCCTAACCCTAACATTAACACTATCCTATTGCTGTTGCTAACCCTAACCCTAACACTATCCTAGGGCTGATCCTAACCCTAACCGTAACTCTAACGCTATCCTAGGCCTGATGCTAACCCTAACACTAACACTATCCCAGGCCTAGTGATAACCCTAACCCTAACCCTAACACTATCCTAGGGCTGATGCTAACCCTAACCCTAACACTATCCTAGGGCTGATGCTAACCCTAACCCTAACACTAACACTATCCTAGGCCTGATGCTAACCCTAACCCTAACCCTAACACTATCCTAGGGCTGATGATAACCCTAACCCTAACACTATCCTAGGGCTGATGCTAACCCTAACCCTAACGCTAACACTATCCTAGGGCTGATGCTAACCCTAACCCTAACACTATCCTAGGGCTGATGCTAACCCTAACCCTAACCCTAACAGTATCCTAGGGCTGACGCTAACCCTAACCCTAACACTATCATTGGCCTGATGATATCCCTAACCCTAACCCTAACACTGTCCTAGGGATGATGCTGACCCTAACCCTAACACTATCCTTGGGCTGATGCTGAGCCTAACCCTAACTCTAACACTATCCTAGGCCTGATGCTGAGCCTAACCCTAACTCTAACACTATCCTACGGCTGATGTTTACCCTAACCCTAACCCTAACACTATCGTAGGGCTCATGCTAACCCTAACCCTAACACTATCCTAGGGCTGATGCTAACCCTAACCCTAACTCTAACACTATCCTAGGCCTGATGCTAACCCTAACACTAACACTATCCTAGCCCTGGTGATAACCCTAACCCTAACCCTAACACTATCCTAGGGCTGATGCTAACCCTAACCAAAACACTATCCTAGGGCTCATGCTAACCCTAACCCTAACCCTAACACTATCCTAGGCCTTATGCTAACCCTAACCCTAACCCTAACACTATCCTAGGGCTGATGATAACCCTAACCCTAACACTATCCTAGGGCTGATGCTAACCCTAACCCTAACCCTAACACTATCCTAGGGCTGATGCTAACCCTAACCCTAACACTATCCTTGGGCTGATGCTAACCCTAACCCTAACCCTAACAGTATCCTAGGGCTGATGCTAATCATAACCCTAACCCTAACACTAACACTATCATAGGGCTGATGCTAACCCTAACCCTAACCCTAACACGATCCTAGGGCTGATGCTAACCCTAACCCTAACTCTCTCCTAGGGCTGATGCTTACCCTAACCCTAACCCTAACACTTTCGCAGGGCTGATGCTAACCCTAACCCTAACACTATCCTAGGGCTGATGCTAACCCTAACCCTAACTCTAACACTATCCTAGGGCTCAGGCTAACCCTAACCCTAACACTATCCTAGGGCTGATACTAACCCTAACCCTACCCCTAATACTATCCTAAGGCTGATGCTAACCCTAACACTAACACTATCCTAGGCCTGGTGCTAACCCTAACCCTAACCCTAACAATATCCTAGGGCTAATGCTAACCCTAACCCTAACACTATCCTAGGGCTGATGCTAACCCTAAACCTAAACCTAACACTATTATAGGGCTGATGCTAACCCTAACCCTAACCCTAACACTATCCTAGGGATGATGCTAACCCTAACCCTTACCCTAACACTATCCTAGGGCTGATGCTAAACCTAACCATAACCCTAACACTATCCTAGGGATGATGCTATCCCTAACTCTAACACTGTCCTAGGGCTGATGCTAATCCTAAACCTAACCCTAACATTCTCCTAGGGCTGAGGCTAACGCTAACCCTAACACTATCCTAGGGCTGATGCTAACCCTAACCCTAACCCTAACACTAACCTAGGGCTGATGCTAACTCTAACCCTAACACTATCGTAGGGCTGATGCTACCCCTAACCCTAACCCTAACACTATCCTAGGGCTGATGCTAACCCTAACTCTAACACTCTCCTATGCCTGATGCTAACACAAACCCTAACCTTTACACTATGCTAGGGCTGATGCTAACCCTAACCCTAACCCTAACACTATCCTAGGGCAGGTGCTAACCCTAACCCTAACACTATCCTAGGGCTGATGCTAACCCTAACCCTAACCCTAACACTATCCTAGGGCTGATGCTAACCCTAACTTTTACACTATCCTAGGGTTGATTCTAACCCTAACCCTAACCCTAACACTATCCTAGGGCTGATGCTAACCCTAACCCTAACACTATCCTAGGGCTGATGCTAACACTAACCCTAACCGTAAAACTATCCTAGGGCTGATGCTAACGCTAACACTAACACTATCCTAGGCCTGATGCTAACCCTAACCCTAACCCTAACACTATCCTAGGGCTGATGCTAACCCTAACCCTAACACTATCCTAGGGCTGATGCTAACACTAACCCTAACCCTAACACTATCCTAGGGCTGATGCTAACTCTAACCCTAACACTATCCTAGGGCTGATGCTAACCGTAACCCTAACTCTAACACTATCCTAGGGCTGAGGCTAACCCTAACCCTAACACTATCCTACGGCTGATGCTAACCCTAAACCTAACCCTAACACTATCCTAAGGCTGATTCTAATCCTAACACTAACACTATCTTAGGCCTGGTGTTAACCCTATCCCTAACCCTAACACTATCCTAGGGCTGATGCTAACCCTATCCCTAACACTATCCTAGGGCTGATGCTAACCTTAACCCTAACCCTAACACTATCCTAGGGCTGATGCTAACCCTAACCCTAACACTATCCTAAGGCTGATGCTAACCCTAACCCTAACACTATCCTAGGGCTGATGCTAACCCTAACCCTAACTCTAACACTATCCTAGGGCTGAGGCTAACCCTAACCCTAACCCTAACACTATCCTAGGGCTGATGCTAACTCTAACCCTAACACTATCCTAGGGCTGATGCTAACCCTAACCCTAACTCTAACACTATCCTAGGGCTGAGGCTAACCCTAACCCTGACACTATCCTACGGCTGATGCTAACCCTAAACCTAACCCTAACACTATCCTCAGGCTGATTCTAACGCTAACACTAACACTATCCTAGGCCTGGTGCTAACCGTAACCCAACCCTAACACTATCCTAGGGCTGATGCTAACCCTAACAATAACACTATCCTAGGGCTGATGCTAACCCTAACCCTAACCCTAACACTATCCTAGGGCTGATGCTAACCCTAACACTAACCCTAACACTATCCTAGGGCTGATGCTAACCCTAACCCTAACACTATCCTAGGGCTGATGCTAACCCTAACACTAACACTATCCTAGGCCTGATTCTAACCCTAACCCTAACCCTAACACTATCCTAGGGCTGATGCTTACCCTAACCCTAACATTAACACTATCCTATTGCTGTTGCTAACCCTAACCCTAACACTATCCTAGGGCTGATCCTAACCCTAACCGTAACTCTAACGCTATCCTAGGCCTGATGCTAACCCTAACACTAACACTATCCCAGGCCTAGTGATAACCCTAACCCTAACCCTAACACTATCCTAGGGCTGATGCTAACCCTAACCCTAACACTATCCTAGGGCTGATGCTAACCCTAACCCTAACACTAACACTATCCTAGGCCTGATGCTAACCCTAACCCTAACCCTAACACTATCCTAGGGCTGATGATAACCCTAACCCTAACACTATCCTAGGGCTGATGCTAACCCTAACCCTAACGCTAACACTATCCTAGGGCTGATGCTAACCCTAACCCTAACACTATCCTAGGGCTGATGCTAACCCTAACCCTAACCCTAACAGTATCCTAGGGCTGACGCTAACCCTAACCCTAACACTATCATTGGCCTGATGATATCCCTAACCCTAACCCTAACACTGTCCTAGGGATGATGCTGACCCTAACCCTAACACTATCCTTGGGCTGATGCTGAGCCTAACCCTAACTCTAACACTATCCTAGGCCTGATGCTGAGCCTAACCCTAACTCTAACACTATCCTACGGCTGATGTTTACCCTAACCCTAACCCTAACACTATCGTAGGGCTCATGCTAACCCTAACCCTAACACTATCCTAGGGCTGATGCTAACCCTAACCCTAACTCTAACACTATCCTAGGCCTGATGCTAACCCTAACACTAACACTATCCTAGCCCTGGTGATAACCCTAACCCTAACCCTAACACTATCCTAGGGCTGATGCTAACCCTAACCAAAACACTATCCTAGGGCTCATGCTAACCCTAACCCTAACCCTAACACTATCCTAGGCCTTATGCTAACCCTAACCCTAACCCTAACACTATCCTAGGGCTGATGATAACCCTAACCCTAACACTATCCTAGGGCTGATGCTAACCCTAACCCTAACCCTAACACTATCCTAGGGCTGATGCTAACCCTAACCCTAACACTATCCTTGGGCTGATGCTAACCCTAACCCTAACCCTAACAGTATCCTAGGGCTGATGCTAATCATAACCCTAACCCTAACACTAACACTATCATAGGGCTGATGCTAACCCTAACCCTAACCCTAACACGATCCTAGGGCTGATGCTAACCCTAACCCTAACTCTCTCCTAGGGCTGATGCTTACCCTAACCCTAACCCTAACACTTTCGCAGGGCTGATGCTAACCCTAACCCTAACACTATCCTAGGGCTGATGCTAACCCTAACCCTAACTCTAACACTATCCTAGGGCTCAGGCTAACCCTAACCCTAACACTATCCTAGGGCTGATACTAACCCTAACCCTACCCCTAATACTATCCTAAGGCTGATGCTAACCCTAACACTAACACTATCCTAGGCCTGGTGCTAACCCTAACCCTAACCCTAACAATATCCTAGGGCTAATGCTAACCCTAACCCTAACACTATCCTAGGGCTGATGCTAACCCTAAACCTAAACCTAACACTATTATAGGGCTGATGCTAACCCTAACCCTAACCCTAACACTATCCTAGGGATGATGCTAACCCTAACCCTTACCCTAACACTATCCTAGGGCTGATGCTAAACCTAACCATAACCCTAACACTATCCTAGGGATGATGCTATCCCTAACTCTAACACTGTCCTAGGGCTGATGCTAATCCTAAACCTAACCCTAACACTCTCCTAGGGCTGAGGCTAACGCTAACCCTAACACTATCCTAGGGCTGATGCTAACCCTAACCCTAACCCTAACACTAACCTAGGGCTGATGCTAACTCTAACCCTAACACTATCGTAGGGCTGATGCTACCCCTAACCCTAACCCTAACACTATCCTAGGGCTGATGCTAACCCTAACTCTAACACTCTCCTATGCCTGATGCTAACACAAACCCTAACCTTTACACTATGCTAGGGCTGATGCTAACCCTAACCCTAACCCTAACACTATCCTAGGGCAGGTGCTAACCCTAACCCTAACACTATCCTAGGGCTGATGCTAACCCTAACCCTAACCCTAACACTATCCTAGGGCTGATGCTAACCCTAACTTTTACACTATCCTAGGGTTGATTCTAACCCTAACCCTAACCCTAACACTATCCTAGGGCTGATGCTAACCCTAACCCTAACACTATCCTAGGGCTGATGCTAACACTAACCCTAACCGTAAAACTATCCTAGGGCTGATGCTAACGCTAACACTAACACTATCCTAGGCCTGATGCTAACCCTAACCCTAACCCTAACACTATCCTAGGGCTGATGCTAACCCTAACCCTAACACTATCCTAGGGCTGATGCTAACACTAACCCTAACCCTAACACTATCCTAGGGCTGATGCTAACTCTAACCCTAACACTATCCTAGGGCTGATGCTAACCGTAACCCTAACTCTAACACTATCCTAGGGCTGAGGCTAACCCTAACCCTAACACTATCCTACGGCTGATGCTAACCCTAAACCTAACCCTAACACTATCCTAAGGCTGATTCTAATCCTAACACTAACACTATCTTAGGCCTGGTGTTAACCCTATCCCTAACCCTAACACTATCCTAGGGCTGATGCTAACCCTATCCCTAACACTATCCTAGGGCTGATGCTAACCTTAACCCTAACCCTAACACTATCCTAGGGCTGATGCTAACCCTAACCCTAACACTATCCTAAGGCTGATGCTAACCCTAACCCTAACACTATCCTAGGGCTGATGCTAACCCTAACCCTAACTCTAACACTATCCTAGGGCTGAGGCTAACCCTAACC
Organism: Lemur catta; assembly: GCF_020740605.2. Classification (NCBI taxonomy): domain Eukaryota; kingdom Metazoa; phylum Chordata; class Mammalia; order Primates; family Lemuridae; genus Lemur; species Lemur catta. The sequence goes on from NC_059135.1 coordinate 102,976,590, forward strand.
CTAACCCTAACACTATCCTAGGGCTGATGCTAACTCTAACCCTAACACTATCCTAGGGCTGATGCTAACCCTAACCCTAACTCTAACACTATCCTAGGGCTGAGGCTAACCCTAACCCTGACACTATCCTACGGCTGATGCTAACCCTAAACCTAACCCTAACACTATCCTCAGGCTGATTCTAACGCTAACACTAACACTATCCTAGGCCTGGTGCTAACCGTAACCCAACCCTAACACTATCCTAGGGCTGATGCTAACCCTAACAATAACACTATCCTAGGGCTGATGCTAACCCTAACCCTAACCCTAACACTATCCTAGGGCTGATGCTAACCCTAACCCTAACCCTAACACTATCCTAGGGCTGATGCTAACCCTAACCCTAACACTATCCTAGGGCTGATGCTAACCCTAACACTAACACTATCCTAGGCCTGATTCTAACCCTAACCCTAACCCTAACACTATCCTAGGGCTGATGCTAACCCTAACACTAACACTATCCTAGGCCTGATTCTAACCCTAACCCTAAACCTAACACTATCTTAGGGCTGATGCTAACCCTAACCGTAACACTATTCTAGGGCTGATGCTAACCCTAACCCTAACCCTAACACTATCCTAGGGCTGATGCTAACCCTAACCCTAACTCTAACACTATCCTAGGGCTGAGGCTAACCCTAACCCTAACACTATCCTACGGCTGATGCTAACCTTAAACCTAACCCTGACACTATCCTAACGGTGATTCTAACCCTAACACTAACACTATCCTAGGCCTAGTGCTAACCCTAACCCTAACCCTAACACTATCCTAGCCCTGATGCTAACCCTAACCCTAACACTATCCTAGGGCTGATGCTAACCTTAACCCTAACCCTAACACTATCCTAGGGCTGATGCTAACCCTAACCTTAACCCTACAACTCTCCTAGGGCTGAGGCTAACCCTAACCCTAACACTATCCTAGGGCTGATGCTAACCCTAACTCTAACACTATCCTAGGCCTGATGCTAACCCTAACCCTAACCCTTACACTATCCTAGGGCTTTTGCTAACCCTAACCATAACCCTAACACTATCCTAGGGCTGATGCTAACACTAACCCTAACACTATCCTAGGGCTGATGCTAACCCTAAACCTAACCCTAACACTATCCTAGGGCTGATGCTAACCCTAACCCTAACACTATCCTAGGGCTGATGCTAACCCTAACCCTAACCCTAACACTATCCTAGGGCTGATGCTAACCCTAACACTAACACTATCCTAGGCCTGATGCTAACCCTAACCCTAACCCTAACACTATCCTAGGGCTGATGCTAACCCTAACCCTAACACTATCCTAGGGCTGATGCTAACCCTAACCCTAACCCTAACACTATCCTAGGGCTGATGCTAACTCTAACCCTAACACTATCCTAGGGCTGATGCTAACCCTAACCCTAACTCTAACACTATCCTAGGGATGATGCTAACCCTAACCGTAACACTATCCTAGGGCTGATACTTACCCTAACCCTAACCCTAACACTATCCTAGGGCTGATGCTAACCCTAACCATAACACTATCCTAGGGCTGATCCTAACCCTAACCCTAACTATAACACTATCCTAGGCCTGATGCTAACCATAACACTAACACTATCCTAGGCCTAGTGATAACCCTAACCCTAACCTAACACTATCCTAGGGCTGATGCTAACCTTAACCCTAACCCTAACACTATCCTAGGACTGATGCTAACGCTAACCTTAACCCTACAACTCTCCTAGGGCTGAGGCTAACCCTAACCCTAACACTATCCTAGGGCTGATGCTAACCCTAAATCTAAAACTATCCTAGGCCTGATGCTAACAATAACCCTAACCCTTACACTATCCTAGGGCTGATGCTAACCCTAACCCATAACCCTAACACTATCCTAGGGCTGATGCTAACCCTAACCCTAACACTATCCTAGGGCTGATGCTAACCCTAACCATAACCCTAACACTATCCTAGGGCTGATGCTAACCCTAACCCTAACACTCTCCTAGGGCTGATGCTAACCCTAACCCTAACCGTAACACTATCCTAGGGCTGATGCTAACCCTAACCCTAACACTATCCTAGGGCTGATGCTAACCCTAACCCTAACCCTAACACTATCCTAGGGCTGATGCTAACCCTAACACTAACACTATCCTAGGCCTGATGCTAACCCTAACCCTAACCCTAACACTATCCTAGGGCTGATGCTAACCCTAACCCTAACAGTATCCTAGGGCTGATGCTAACCATATACCTAACTCTAACACTATCCTAGGGCTGAGGCTGACCCTAACCCTAACACTATCCTACGGCTGATGCTAACCCTAAACCTAACCCTAACACTATCCTAAGGCTGATTCTAACCATAACACTAACACTATCCTAGGCCTGGTGCTAACCCTAACCGTAACCCGAACACTATCCTAGGCCTGATGCTAACCCTAACCCTAACACTTTCCTAGGGCTGATGCTAACCTTAACCCTAACCCTAACACTATCCAAGGGCTGATGCTAACCCTAACCTTAACCCCACAACTCTCCTGGGGCTGAGGCTAACCCTAACCCTAACACTATCCTAGGGCTGATGCTAACCCTAACCCTAACCCTAACACTATGCTAGGGCTGATGCTAACCCTAACCCTAAAACTATCCTAGGGCTGATGCTTACCCTAACCCTAACCTTAACACTATCCTAGGGCTGATGCGAACCCTAACCCTAACACTATCCTAGGGCTGATCCTAACCCTAACCCTAACTCTAACACTATCCTAGGCCTGATGCTAACCATAACACTAACACTATCCTAGGCCTAGTGATAATCCTAACCCTAACCCTAACACTATCCTAGGTCTGATGCTAACCCTAACACTAACACTATCCTAGGGCTTATGCTAACCCTAACCCTAACCCTAACACTATCCCAGGCCTGATGCTAACCCTAACCCTAACACTAACACTATCCTAGGGCTGATGATAACCCTAACCCTAACACTATCCTAGGGCTGATGCTAACCCTAACCCTAACCCTAACACTATCCTAGGGCTGATGCTAACCCTAAGCCTAACACTATCCTAGGGCTGATGCTAACCCTAACCCTAACCCTAACACTATCCTAGGGCTGATGCTAACCCTAACCCTAACACTATCCTAGGCCTGATGATATCCCTAACCCTAACCCTAACACTGTCCTAGGGCTGATGCTGACCCTAACCCTAACACTATCCTAGGGCTGAATCTGACCCTAACCCTAACTCTAACACTATCCTAGGCCTGATGATAACCCAAACACTAACACTATCCTAGGCCTGATGATAACCCTAACCCTAACCCTAACACTATCCTAGGGGTGATGCTAACCCTAACCCTAACACTATCCTAGGGCTGATACTAACCCTAACCCTAACCCTAACACTATGCTAGGGCTCATGCTAACCCTAACCCTAACACTATCCTAGGGCTGATGCTAACCCTAAACCTAACCCTAACACTATCCTAGGCCTGATGCTAACCCTATCCCTAACACTAACACTCTCCTAGGGCTGAGGCTAACCCTAAACCAAACACTATCCTAGGGCTGATGCTAACCATAACCCTAACCCTAACACTATCCTAGGGCTGATGCTAACCCTAACCCTAACCCTAACACTATACTAGCCTTGATGCTAACCCTAACCCTAACCCTAACACTCTCCTAGGGCTGAGGCTAACCCTAACCGTAACACTATCCTAGGGCTGATGCTAACCCTAACCCTAACCCTAATACTATCCTAAGGCTGAGGTTAACCCTAACCCTAACACTATCCTAGGGCTGATGCTAACCCTATCCCTAACCCTAACACTCTCCTAGGGCTGAGGCAAACGCTAACCCTAGCAGTATCCTAGGGCTGATGCTAACCCTAACCCTAACCCCAACACTGTCTTCGGGCTGAGGCTAATCCTAACCCTAACACTATCCTACGGCTGATGATAACTCTAACCATAACCATAACACTATCCTAGGGCTGATGGTAACCCTAACCCTAATACTATCCTTGGGCTGATGCTAACCCTAACCCTAACCCTAACACTATCCTAGGGCTGATGCTAACCCTAACCCTAACCCTATCCTAGGGCTGATGGTAACCCTAACCCTAACCCTAACACTATCCTAGGGCTGATGCTAACCCTAACCCTAACCCTAACACTATCCTAGGTCTGATGCTAACCCTAACCCTAACCGTAACACTATCCTAGGGCTGATGCTAACCCTAACCCTAACACTATCCTAGGGCTGATGCTAACCCTAACCCTAACCCTAACCCTAACACTCTCCTAGGGCTGAGGCTAACCCTAACCCTAACACTATCTTAGAGCTGATGCTAACCCTAACCCTTACCCTGACACTATCCTAGGGCTGATGCTATACCTAACCCTAACCCTAACACTATCCTAGGGCTGATGCTAACCCTAACCCTAACACTATCCTAGGGCTGATGCTAACCCTAACCCTAACATTAACACTATCCTATTGCTGTTGCTAACCCTAACCCTAACACTATCCTAGGGCTGATCCTAACCCTAACCGTAACTCTAACGCTATCCTAGGCCTGATGCTAACCCTAACACTAACACTATCCCAGGCCTAGTGATAACCCTAACCCTAACCCTAACACTATCCTAGGGCTGATGCTAACCCTAACCCTAACACTATCCTAGGGCTGATGCTAACCCTAACCCTAACACTAACACTATCCTAGGCCTGATGCTAACCCTAACCCTAACCCTAACACTATCCTAGGGCTGATGATAACCCTAACCCTAACACTATCCTAGGGCTGATGCTAACCCTAACCCTAACGCTAACACTATCCTAGGGCTGATGCTAACCCTAACACTAACACTATCCTAGGGCTGATGCTAACCCTAACCCTAACCCTAACAGTATCCTAGGGCTGACGCTAACCCTAACCCTAACACTATCATTGGCCTGATGATATCCCTAACCCTAACCCTAACACTGTCCTAGGGATGATGCTGACCCTAACCCTAACACTATCCTTGGGCTGATGCTGAGCCTAACCCTAACTCTAACACTATCCTAGGCCTCATGCTGAGCCTAACCCTAACTCTAACACTATCCTACGGCTGATGTTTACCCTAACCCTAACCCTAACACTATCGTAGGGCTCATGCTAACCCTAACCCTAACACTATCCTAGGGCTGATGCTAACCCTAACCCTAACTATAACACTATCCTAGGCCTGATGCTAACCCTAACACTAACACTATCCTAGCCCTGGTGATAACCCTAACCCTAACCCTAACACTATCCTAGGGCTGATGCTAACCCTAACCAAAACACTATCCTAGGGCTCATGCTAACCCTAACCCTAACCCTAACACTATCCTAGGCCTTATGCTAACCCTAACCCTAACCCTAACACTATCCTAGGGCTGATGATAACCCTAACCCTAACACTATCCTAGGGCTGATGCTAACCCTAACCCTAACCCTAACACTATCCTAGGGCTGATGCTAACCCTAACCCTAACACTATCCTTGGGCTGATGCTAACCCTAACCCTAACCCTAACACTATCCTAGGGCTGATGCTAATCATAACCCTAACCCTAACACTAACACTATCATAGGGCTGATGCTAACCCTAACCCTAACCCTAACACTATCCTAGGGCTGATGCTAACCCTAACCCTAACTCTCTCCTAGGGCTGATGCTTACCCTAACCCTAACCCTAACACTTTCGCAGGGCTGATGCTAACCCTAACCCTAACACTATCCTAGGGCTGATGCTGACCCTAACCCTAACTCTAACACTATCATAGGGCTCAGGCTAACCCTAACCCTAACACTATCCTAGGGCTGATACTAACCCTAACCCTACCCCTAACACTATCCTAAGGCTGATGCTAACCCTAACACTAACACTATCCCAGGCCTGGTGCTAACCCTAACCCTAACCCTAACAATATCCTAGGGCTAATGCTAACCCTAACCCTAACACTATCCTAGGGCTGATGCTAACCCTAAACCTAAACCTAACACTATCCTAGGGCTGATGCTAACCCTAACCCTAACCCTAACACTATCCTAGGGATGATGCTAACCCTAACCCTTACCCTAACACTATCCTAGGGCTGATGCTAAACCTAACCATAACCCTAACACTATCCTAGGGATGATGCTATCCCTAACTCTAACACTGTCCTAGGGCTGATGCTAATCCTAAACCTAACCCTAACACTCTCCTAGGGCTGAGGCTAACGCTAACCCTAACACTATCCTAGGGCTGATGCTAACCCTAACCCTAACCCTAACACTAACCTAGGGCTGATGCTAACTCTAACCCTAACACTATCTTAGGGCTGATGCTACCCCTAACCCTAACCCTAACTCTATCCTAGGGCTGATGCTAACCCTAACTCTAACACTCTCCTAGGCCTGATGCTAACACAAACCCTAACCCTTACACTATGCTAGGGCTGATGCTAACCCTAACCCTAACGCTAACACTATCCTAGGGCAGGTGCTAACCCTAACCCTAACACTATCCTAGGGCTGATGCTAACCCTAACCCTAACCCTAACACTATCCTAGGGCTGATGCTAACCCTAACCCTTACACTATCCTAGGGTTGATTCTAACCCTAACCCTAACCCTAACACTATCCTAGGGCTGATGCTAACCCTAACCCTAACACTATCCTAGGGCTGATGCTAACACTAACCCTAACCGTAAAACTATCCTAGGGCTGATGCTAACGCTAACACTAACACTATCCTAGGCCTGATGCTAACCCTAACCCTAACCCTAACACTATCCTAGGGCTGATGCTAACCCTAACCCTAACACTATCCTAGGGCTGATGCTAACACTAACCCTAACCCTAACACTATCCTAGGGCTGATGCTAACTCTAACCCTAACACTATCCTAGGGCTGATGCTAACCCTAACCCTAACTCTAACACTATCCTAGGGCTGAGGCTAACCCTAACACTAACACTATCCTACGGCTGATGCTAACCCTAAACCTAACCCTAACACTATCCTAAGGCTGATTCTAATCCTAACACTAACACTATCCTAGGCCTGGTGTTAACCCTATCCCTAACCCTAACACTATCCTAGGGCTGATGCTAACCCTATCCCTAACACTATCCTAGGGCTGATGCTAACCTTAACCCTAACCCTAACACTATCCTAGGGCTGATGCTAACCCTAACCCTAACACTATCCTAAGGCTGATGCTAACCCTAACCCTAACACTATCCTAGGGCTGATGCTAACCCTAACCCTAACCCTAACACTCTCATAGGGCTGAGGCTAACCCTAACACTAGCACTATCCTAGGGCTGATGCTAACCCTAACCCTAACCCTAATACTATCCTAGGGCTGATGCTAACTCTAACCCTAACACTATCCTAGGGCTGATGCTAACCCTAACCCTAACTCTAACACTATCCTAGGGCTGAGGCTAACCCTAACCCTAACACTATCCTACGGCTGATGCTAACCCTAAACCTAACCCTAACACTATCCTCAGGCTGATTCTAACGCTAACACTAACACTATCCTAGGCCTGGTGCTAACCGTAACCCTACCCTAACACTATCCTAGGGCTGATGCTAACCCTAACCCTAACACTATCCTAGGGCTGATGCTAACCCTAACCCTAACCCTAACACTATCCTAGGGCTGATGCTAACCCTAACCCTAACACTATCCTAGGGCTGATGCTAACCCTAACACTAACACTATCCTAGGCCTGATTCTAACCCTAACCCTAACCCTAACACTATCCTAGGGCTGATGCTAACCCTAACCCTAACCCTAACACTATCTTAGGGCTGATGCTAACCCTAACCGTAACACTATCCTAGGGCTGATGCTAACCCTAACCCTAACTCTAACACTATCCTAGGGCTGAGGCTAACTCTAACCCTAACACTATCCTACGGCTGATGCTAACCTTAAACCTAACCCTGACACTATCCTAACGGTGATTCTAACCCTAACACTAACACTATCCTAGGCCTAGTGCTAACCCTAACCCTAACCCTAACACTATCCTAGGCCTGATGCTAACCCTAACCCTAACACTATCCTAGGGCTGATGCTAACCTTAACCCTAACCCTAACACTATCCTAGGGCTGATGCTAACCCTAACCTTAACCCTACAACTCTCCTAGGGCTGAGGCTAACCCTAACCCTAACACTATCCTAGGGCTGATGCTAACCCTAACTCTAACACTATCCTAGGCCTGATGCTAACCCTAACCCTAACCATTACACTATCCTAGGGCTGTTGCTAACCCTAACCATAACCCTAACACTATCCTAGGGCTGATGCTAACCCTAACCCTAACACTATCCTAGGGCTGATGCTAACCCTAAACCTAACCCTAACACTATCCTAGGGCTGATGCTAACCCTAACCCTAACACTATCCTAGGGCTGATGCTAACCCTAACCCTAACCCTAACACTATCCTAGGGCTGATGCTAACCCTAACACTAACACTATCCTAGGCCTGATGCTAACCCTAACCCTAACCCTAACACTATCCTAGGGCTGATGCTAAACCTAACCCTAACCCTAACACTATCCTAGGGCTGATGCTAACTCTAACCCTAATACTATCCTAGGGCTGATGCTAACCCTAACCCTAACTCTAACACTATCCTAGGGCTGAGGCTAACCCTAACCCTAACACTATCCTACGGCTGATGCTAACCCTAAGCCTAACCCTAACACTATCCTAAGGCTGATTCTAACCCTAACACTAACACTATCCTAGGCCTGGTGCTAACCCTATCCGTAACCCTAACACTATCCTAGGCCTGATGCTAACCCTAACCCTAACACTTTCCTAGGGCTGATGCTAACATTAACCCTAACCCTAACACTATCCTAGGGCTGATGCTAACCCTAACCTTAACCCTACAACTCTCCTGGGGCTGAGGCTAACCCTAACCCTAACACTATCCTAGGGCTGATGCTAACCCTAACCCTAACCCTAACACTATCCTAGGGCTGATGCTTACCCTAACCCTAACCCTAACACTATCCTAGGGCTGATGCTAACCCTAACCCTAACACTATCCTAGGGCTGATCCTAATCCTAACCCTAACTCTAACACTATCCTAGGCCTGATGCTAACCATAACACTAACACTATCCTAGGCCTAGTGATAACCCTAACCCTAACCCTAACACTATCCTAGGTCTGATGCTAACCCTAACCCTAACACTATCCTAGGGCTGATGCTAACCCTAACCCTAACCCTGACACAATCCCAGGCCTGATGCTAACCCTAACCCTAACCTTAACACTATCCTAGGGCTGATGATAACCCTAACCCTAACACTATCCTAGGGCTGATGCTAACCCTAACACTAACCCTAACACTATCCTAGGGCTGATACTAACCCTAACCCTAACACTATCTTAGGGCTGATGCTAACACTAACCCTAACCCTAACACTATCCTAGGGCTGATGCTAACCCTAACCCTAACACTATCCTAGGCCTGATGATATCCCTAACCCTAACCCTAACACTGTCCTAGGGCTGATGCTGACCCTAACCCTAACACTATCCTAGGGCTGAAGCTGACCCAAACCCTAACTCTAACACTATCCTAGGCCTGATGATAACCCAAACACTAACACTATCCTAGGCCTGATGATAACCCTAACCCTAACCCTAACACTATCCTAGGGGTGATGCTAACCCTAACCCTAACACTATCCTAGGGCTAATACTAACCCTAACCCTAACCCTAACACTATGCTAGGGCTCATGATAACCCTTACCCTAACACTATCCTAGGGCTGATGCTAACTCTAACCCTAACCCTAACACTATCCTAGGCCTGATTCTAACCCTATCCCTGACACTAACACTCTCCTAGGGCTGAGGCTAACCCTAACCCTAACACTATCCTAGGGCTGATGCTAACCATAACCCTAACCCTAACACTATCCTAGGGCTGATGCTAATCCTAACCCTAACCCTAACACTATACTAGGGCTGATGCTAAACCCTAACCCTAACCCTAACACTCTCCTAGGGCTGAGGTTAACCCTAACCGTAACACTATCCTAGGGCTGATGCTAACCCTAACCCTAACCCTAACACTATCCTAGGGCTGATACTAACCCTAACCCTAACACTATCCTAGGGCTGATGCTAACACTAACCCTAACCCTAACACTATCCTAGGGCTGATGCTAACCCTAACCCTAACCCTAACACTATCCTAGGGCTGATGCTAACCCTAACCCTTACACTATCCTAGGGTTGATTCTAACCCTAACCCTAACCCTAACACTATCCTAGGGCTGATGCTAACCCTAACCCTAACACTATCCTAGGGCTGATGCTAACACTAACCCTAACCGTAAAACTATCCTAGGGCTGATGCTAACGCTAACACTAACACTATCCTAGGCCTGATGCTAACCCTAACCCTAACCCTAACACTATCCTAGGGCTGATGCTAACCCTAACCCTAACACTATCCTAGGGCTGATGCTAACACTAACCCTAACCCTAACACTATCCTAGGGCTGATGCTAACTCTAACCCTAACACTATCCTAGGGCTGATGCTAACCCTAACCCTAACTCTAACACTATCCTAGGGCTGAGGCTAACCCTAACCCTAACACTATCCTACGGCTGATGCTAACCCTAAACCTAACCCTAACACTATCCTAAGGCTGATTCTAATCCTAACACTAACACTATCCTAGGCCTGGTGTTAACCCTATCCCTAACCCTAACACTATCCTAGGGCTGATGCTAACCCTATCCCTAACACTATCCTAGGGCTGATGCTAACCTTAACCCTAACCCTAACACTATCCTAGGGCTGATGCTAACCCTAACCCTAACACTATCCTAAGGCTGATGCTAACCCTAACCCTAACACTATCCTAGGGCTGATGCTAACCCTAACCCTAACCCTAACACTCTCCTAGGGCTGAGGCTAACCCTAACACTAGCACTATCCTAGGGCTGATGCTAACCCTAACCCTAACCCTAACACTATCCTAGGGCTGATGCTAACTCTAACCCTAACACTATCCTAGGGCTGATGCTAACCCTAACCCTAACTCTAACACTATCCTAGGGCTGAGGCTAACCCTAACCCTAACACTATCCTACGGCTGATGCTAACCCTAAACCTAACCCTAACACTATCCTCAGGCTGATTCTAACGCTAACACTAACACTATCCTAGGCCTGGTGCTAACCGTAACCCTACCCTAACACTATCCTAGGGCTGATGCTAACCCTAACAATAACACTATCCTAGGGCTGATGCTAACCCTAACCCTAACCCTAACACTATCCTAGGGCTGATGCTAACCCTAACCCTAACACTATCCTAGGGCTGATGCTAACCCTAACACTAACACTATCCTAGGCCTGATTCTAACCCTAACCCTAACCCTAACACTATCCTAGGGCTGATGCTAACCCTAACCCTAACCCTAACACTATCTTAGGGCTGATGCTAACCCTAACCGTAACACTATCCTAGGGCTGATGCTAACCCTAACCCTAACTCTAACACTATCCTAGGGCTGAGGCTAACCCTAACCCTAACACTATCCTACGGCTGATGCTAACCTTAAACCTAACCCTGACACTATCCTAACGGTGATTCTAACCCTAACACTAACACTATCCTAGGCCTAGTGCTAACCCTAACCCTAACCCTAACACTATCCTAGGCCTGATGCTAACCCTAACCCTAACACTATCCTAGGGCTGATGCTAACCTTAACCCTAACCCTAACACTATCCTAGGGCTGATGCTAACCCTAACCTTAACCCTACAACTCTCCTAGGGCTGAGGCTAACCCTAACCCTAACACTATCCTAGGGCTGATGCTAACCCTAACTCTAACACTATCCTAGGCCTGATGCTAACCCTAACCCTAACCCTTGCACTATCCTAGGGCTGTTGCTAACCCTAACCATAACCCTAACACTATCCTAGGGCTGATGCTAACCCTAACCCTAACACTATCCTAGGGCTGATGCTAACCCTAAACCTAACCTTAACACTATCCTAGGGCTGATGCTAACCCTAACCCTAACACTATCCTAGGGCTGATGCTAACCCTAACCCTAACCCTAACACTATCCTAGGGCTGATGCTAACCCTAACACTAACACTATCCTAGGCCTGATGCTAACCCTAACCCTAACCCTAACACTATCCTAGGGCTGATGCTAACCCTAACCCTAACACTATCCTAGGGCTGATGCTAAACCTAACCCTAACCCTAACACTATCCTAGGGCTGATGCTAACTCTAACCCTAATACTATCCTAGGGCTGATGCTAACCCTAACCCTAACTCTAACACTATCCTAGGGCTGAGGCTAACCCTAACCCTAACACTATCCTATGGCTGATGCTAACCCTAAGCCTAACCCTAACACTATCCTAAGGCTGATTCTAACCCTAACACTAACACTATCCTAGGCCTGGTGCTAACCCTATCCGTAACCCTAACACTATCCTAGGCCTGATGCTAACCCTAACCCTAACACTTTCCTAGGGCTGATGCTAACCTTAACCCTAACCCTAACACTATCCTAGGGCTGATGCTAACCCTAACCTTAACCCTACAACTCTCCTGGGGCTGAGGCTAACCCTAACCCTAACACTATCCTAGGGCTGATGCTAACCCTAACCCTAACACTATCCTAGGGCTGATGCTTACCCTAACCCTAACCCTAACACTATCCTAGGGCTGATGCTAACCCTAACCCTAACACTATCCTAGGGCTGATCCTAACCCTAACCCTAACTCTAACACTATCCTAGGCCTGATGCTAACCATAACACTAACACTATCCTAGGCCTAGTGATAACCCTAACCCTAACCCTAACACTATCCTAGGTCTGATGCTAACCCTAACCCTAACACTATCCTAGGGCTGATGCTAACCCTAACCCTAACCCTAACACTATCCTAGGGCTGATACTAACCCTAACCCTAACACTATCTTAGGGCTGATGCTAACACTAACCCTAACCCTAACACTATGCTAGGGCTCATGCTAACCCTAACCCTAACACTATCCTAGGGCTGATGCTAACTCTAACCCTAACCCTAACACTATCCTAGGCCTGATTCTAACCCTATCCCTGACACTAACACTCTCCTAGGGCTGAGGCTAACCCTAACCCTAACACTATCCTAGGGCTGATGCTAACCATAACCCTAACCCTAACACTATCCTAGGGCTGATGCTAACCCTAACCCTAACCCTAACACTATACTAGGGCTGATGCTAACCCTAACCCTAACCCTAACACTCTCCTAGGGCTGAGGGTAACCCTAACCGTAACACTCTCCTAGGGCTGATGCTAACCCTAACCCTAACCCTAACACTATCCTAGGGCTGATACTAACCCTAACCCTAACACTATCCTAGGGCTGATGCTAACACTAACCCTAACCCTAACACTATCCTAGGGATGATGCTAACCCTAACCCTAACACTATCCTAGGCCTGATGATATCCCTAACCCTAACCCTAACACTGTCCTAGGGCTGATGCTGACCCTAACCCTAACACTATCCTAGGGCTGAAGCTGACCCTAACCCTAACTCTAACACTATCCTAGGCCTGATGATAACCCAAACACTAACACTATCCTAGGCCTGATGAAAACCCTAACCCTAACCCTAACACTATCCTAGGGGTGATGCTAACCCTAACCCTAACACTATCCTAGGGCTGATACTAACCCTAACCCTAACCCTAACACTATGCTAGGGCTCATGCTAACCCTAACCCTAACACTATCCCAGGGCTGATGCTAACTCTAACCATAACACTCTCCTAGGGCTGATGCTAACCCTAACCCTAACCCTAACACTATACTAGGGCTGATGCTAACCCTAACCCTAACCCTAACACTCTCCTAGGGCTGAGGCTAACCCTAACCGTAACACTATCCTAGGGCTGATGCTAAACCTAACCCTAACCCTAACACTATCCTAAGGCTGAGGTTAACCCTAACGCTAACACTATCCTAGGGCTGATGCTAACACTAACCCTAACCCTAACACTATCCTAGGGCTGATGCTAACCCTAACCCTAACTCTAACACTATCCTACGGCTGATGCTAACCCTAAACCTAACCCTAACACTATCCTCAGGCTGATTCTAACGCTAACACTAACACTATCCTAGGCCTGGTGCTAACCGTAACCCAACCCTAACACTATCCTAGGGCTGATGCTAACCCTAACAATAACACTATCCTAGGGCTGATGCTAACCCTAACCCTAACCCTAACACTATCCTAGGGCTGATGCTAACCCTAACCCTAACCCTAACACTATCCTAGGGCTGATGCTAACCCTAACACTAACACTATCCTAGGCCTGATTCTAACCCTAACCCTAACCCTAACACTATCCTAGGGCTGATGCTAACCCTAACCCTAACCCTAACACTATCTTAGGGCTGATGCTAACCCTAACCGTAACACTGTTCTAGGGCTGATGCTAACCCTAACCCTAACCCTAACACTATCCTAGGGCTGATGCTAACCCTAAACCTAACTCTAACACTATCCTAGGGCTGAGGCTAACCCTAACCCTAACAGTATCCTATGGCTGATGCTAACCTTAAACCTAACCCTGACACTATCCTAACGGTGATTCTAACCCTAACACTAACACTATCCTAGGCCTAGTGCTAACCCTAACCCTAACCCTAACACTATCCTAGGCCTGATGCTAACCCTAACCCTAACACTATCCTAGGGCTGATGCTAACCTTAACCCTAACCCTAACACTATCCTAGGGCTGATGCTAACCCTAACCTTAACCCTACAACTCTCCTAGGGCTGAGGCTAACCCTAACCCTAACACTATCCTAGGGCTGATGCTAACCCTAACTCTAACACTTTCCTAGGCCTGATGCTAACCCTAACCCTAACCCTTACACTATCCCAGGGCTGTTGCTAACCCTAACCATAACCCTAACACTATCCTAGGGCTGATGCTAACCCTAACCCTAACACTATCCTAGGGCTGATGCTAACCCTAAACCTAACCCTAACACTATCCTAGGGCTGATGCTAACCCTAACCCTAACACTATCCTAGGGCTGATGCTAACCCTAACCCTAACCCTAACACTATCCTAGGGCTGATGCTAACCCTAACACTAACACTATCCTAGGCCTGATGCTAACCCTAACCCTAACCCTAACACTATCCTAGGGCTGATGCTAACCCTAACCCTAACACTATCCTAGGGCTGATGCTAACCCTAACCCTAACCCTAACATTATCCTAGGGCTGATGCTAACTCTAACCCTAACACTATCCTAGGGCTGATGCTAACCCTAACCCTAACTCTAACACTATCCTAGGGCTGAGGCTAACCCTAACCCTAACACTATCCTACGGCTCATGCTAACCCTAAACCTAACCCTAACACTATCCTAAGGCTGATTCTAACCCTAACACTAACACTATCCTAGGCCTGGTGCTAACCCTATCCGTAACCCTAACACTATCCTAGGCCTGATGCTAACCCTAACCCTAACACTTTCCTAGGGCTGATGCTAACCTTATCCCTAACCCTAACACTATCCTAGGGCTGATGCTAACCCTAACCTTAACCCTACAACTCTCCTGGGGCTGAGGCTAACCCTAACCCTAACACTATCCTAGGGCTGATGCTAACCCTAACCCTAACCCTAACACTATCCTAGGGCTGATGCTAAACCTAACCCTAACACTATCCTAGGGCTGATGCTTACCCTAACCCTAACCCTAACACTATCCTAGGGCTGATGCTAACCCTAACCCTAACACTATCCTAGGGCTGATCCTAACCCTAACCCTAACTCTAACACTATCCTAGGCCTGATGCTAACCATAACACTAACACTATCCTAGGCCTAGTGATAACCCTAACCCTAACCCTAACACTATCCTAGGTCTGATGCTAACCCTAACCCTAACACTATCCTAGGGCTGATGCTAACCCTAACCCTAACCCTGACACTATCCCAGGCCTGATGCTAACCCTAACCCTAACCCTAACACTATCCTAGGGCTGATGATAACCCTAACCCTAACACTATCCTAGGGCTGATGCTAACCCTAACCCTAACCCTAACACTATCCTAGGGCTGATACTAACCCTAACCCTAACACTATCCTAGGGCTGATGCTAACACTAACCCTAAGCCTAACACTATCCTAGGGCTGATGCTAACCCTAACCCTAACACTATCCTAGGCCTGATGATATCCCTAACTCTAACCCTAACACTGTCCTAGGGCTGATGCTGACCCTAACCCTTACACTATCCTAGGGCTGAAGCTGACCCAAACCCTAACTCTAACACTATCCTAGGCCTGATGATAACCCAAACACTAACACTATCCTAGGCCTGATGATAACCCTAACCCTAACCCTAACACTATCCTAGGGGTGATGCTAACCCTAACCCTAACACTATCCTAGGGCTGATACTAACCCTAACCCTAACCCTAACACTATGCTAGGGCTCATGCTAACCCTAACCCTAACACTATCCTAGGGCTGATGCTAACTCTAACCCTAACCCTAACACTATCCTAGGCCTGATGCTAACCCTATCCCTGACACTAACACTCTCCTAGGGCTGAGGCTAACCCTAACCCTAACACTATCCTAGGGCTGATGCTAACCATAACCCTAACCCTAACCCTATCCTAGGGCTGATGCTAACCCTAACCCTAACCCTAACACTATCCTAGGGCTGATACTAACCCTAACCCTAACAGTATCCTAGGGCTGATGCTAACACTAACCCTAACCCTAACACTATCCTAGGGCTGATGCTAACCCTAACCCTAACACTATCCTAGGCCTGATGATATCCCTAACCCTAACCCTAACACTGTCCTAGGGCTGATGCTGACCCTAACCCTAACACTATCCTAGGGCTGAAGCTGACCCTAACCCTAACTCTAACACTATCCTAGGCCTGATGATAACCCAAACACTAACACTATCCTAGGCCTGATGAAAACCCTAACCCTAACCCTAACACTATCCTAGGGTTGATGCTAACCCTAACCCTAACACTATCCTAGGGCTGATACTAACCCTAACCCTAACCCTAACACTATGCTAGGGCTCATGCTAACCCTAACCCTAACACTATCCTAGGGCTGATGCTAACTCTAACCATAACACTCTCCTAGGGCTGATGCTAACCCTAACCCTAACCCTAACACTATACTAGGGCTGATGCTAACCCTAACCCTAATCCTAACACTCTCCTAGGGCTGAGGCTAACCCTAACCGTAACACTATCCTAGGGCTGATGCTAAACCTAACCCTAACCCTAACACTATCCTAAGGCTGAGGTTAACCCTAACGCTAACACTATCCTAGGGCTGATGCTAACACTAACCCTAACCCTAACACTATCCTAGGGCTTATGCTAACCCTAACCCTAACTCTAACACTATCCTAGGGCTGAGGCTAACCCTAACCCTAACACTATCCTACGGCTGATGCTAACCCTAAACCTAACCCTAACACTATCCTCAGGCTGATTCTAACGCTAACACTAACACTATCCTAGGCCTGGTGCTAACCGTAACCCAACCCTAACACTATCCTAGGGCTGATGCTAACCCTAACAATAACACTATCCTAGGGCTGATGCTAACCCTAACCCTAACCCTAACACTATCCTAGGGCTGATGCTACCCCTAACCCTAACCCTAACACTATCCTAGGGCTGATGCTAACCCTAACCCTAACACTCTCCTAGGGCTGATGCTAACCCTAACACTAACACTATCCTAGGCCTGATTCTAACCCTAACCCTAACCCTAACACTATCCTAGGGCTGATGCAAACCCTAACCCTAACCCTAACACTATCTTAGGGCTGATGCTAACCCTAACCGTAACACTATTCTAGGGCTGATGCTAACCCTAACCCTAACCCTAACACTATCCTAGGGCTGATGCTAACCCTAACCCTAACTCTAACACTATCCTAGGGCTGAGGTTAACCCTAACCCTAACACTATCCTACGGCTGATGCTAACCTTAAACCTAACCCTGACACTATCCTAACGGTGATTCTAACCCTAACACTAACACTATCCTAGGCCTAGTGCTAACCCTAACCCTAACCCTAACACTATCCTAGGCCTGATGCTAACCCTAACCCTAACACTATCCTAGGGCTGATGCTAACCTTAACCCTAACCCTAACACTATCCTAGGGCTGATGCTAACCCTAACCTTAACCCTACAACTCTCCTAGGGCTGAGGCTAACCCTAACCCTAACACTATCCTAGGGCTGATGCTAACCCTAACTCTAACACTATCCTAGGCCTGATGCTAACCCTAAACCTAACCCTTACACTATCCTAGGGCTGTTGCTAACCCTAACCATAACCCTAACACTATCCTAGGGCTGATGCTAACACTAACCCTAACACTATCCTAGGGCAGATGCTAACCCTAAACCTAACCCTAACACTATCCTACGGCTGATGCTAACCCTAACCCTAACACTATCCTAGGGCTGATGCTAACCCTAACCCTAACCCTAACACTATCCTAGGGCTGATGCTAACCCTAACACTAACACTATCCTAGGCCTGATGCTAACCCTAACCCTAACCCTAACACTATCCTAGGGCTGATGCTAACCCTAACCCTAACACTATCCTAGGGCTGATGCTAACCCTAACCCTAACCCTAACACTATCCTAGGGCTGATGCTAACTCTAACCCTAACACTATCCTAGGGCTGATGCTAACCCTAACCCTAACTCTAACACTATCCTAGGGCTGAGGCTAACCCTAACCCTAATACTATCCTACGGCTGATGCTAACCATAAACCTAACCCTAACACTATCCTAAGGCTGATTCTAACCCTAACACTAACACTATCCTAGGCCTGGTGCTAACCCTATCCGTAACCCTAACACTATCCTAGGCCTGATGCTAACCCTAACCCTAACACTTTCCTAGGGCTGATGCTAACCTTAACCCTAACCCTAACACTATCCTAGGGCTGATGCTAACCCTAACCTTAACCCTACAACTCTCCTGGGGCTGAGGCTAACCCTAACCCTAACACTATCCTAGGGCTGATGCTAACCCTAACCCTAACCCTAACACTATCCTAGGGCTGATGCTAACCCTAACCCTAACACTATCCTAGGGCTGATGCTTACCCTAACCCTATTTCTAACACTATCCTAGGGCTGATGCTAACCCTAACCCTAACACTATCCTAGGGCTGATCCTAACCCTAACCCTAACTCTAACACTATCCTAGGCCTGATGCTAACCATAACACTAACACTATCCTAGGCCTAGTGATAACCCTAACCCTAACCCTAACACTATCCTAGGGCTGATGCTAACCCTAACTCTAACACTATCCTAGGCCTGATGCTAACCCTAACCCTAACCCTTACACTATCCTAGGGCTGTTGCTAACCCTAACCATAACCCTAACACTATCCTAGGGCTGATGCTAACCCTAACCCTAACACTATCCTAGGGCTGATGCTAACCCTAAACCTAACCCTAACACTATCCTAGGGCTGATGCTAACCCTAACCCTAACACTATCCTAGGGCTGATGCTAACCCTAACCCTAACCCTAACACTATCCTAGGGCTGATGCTAACCCTAACACTAACACTATCCTAGGCCTGATGCTAACCATAAACCTAACCCTAACACTATCCTAGGGCTGATGCTAACCCTAACCCTAACACTATCCTAGGGCTGATGCTAACCCTAACCCTAACCCTAACATTATCCTAGGGCTGATGCTAACTCTAACCCTAACACTATCCTAGGGCTGATGCTAACCCTAACCCTAACTCTAACACTATCCTAGGGCTGAGGCTAACCCTAACCCTAACACTATCCTACGGCTGATGCTAACCCGAAACCTAACCCTAACACTATCCTAAGGCTGATTCTAACCCTAACACTAACACTATCCTAGGCCTGGTGCTAACCCTATCCGTAACCCTAACACTATCCTAGGCCTGATGCTAACCCTAACCCTAACACTTTCCTAGGGCTGATGCTAACCTTAACCCTAACCCTAACACTATCCTAGGGCTGATGCTAACCCTAACCTTAACCCTACAACTCTCCTGGGGCTGAGGCTAACCCTAACCCTAACACTATCCTAGGGCTGATGCTAACCCTAACCCTAACCCTAACACTATCCTAGGGCTGATGCTAACCCTAACCCTAACACTATCCTAGGGCTGATGCTTACCCTAACCCTAACCCTAACACTATCCTAGGGCTGATGCTAACCCTAACCCTAACACTATCCTAGGGCTGATCCTAACCCTAACCCTAACTCTAACACTATCCTAGGCCTGATGCTAACCATAACACTAACACTATCCTAGGCCTAGTGATAACCCTAACCCTAACCCTAACACTATCCTAGGTCTGATGCTAACCCTAACCCTAACACTATCCTAGGCCTGATGCTAACCCTAACCCTAACCCTAACACTATCCTAGGGCTGATGATAACCCTAACCCAAACACTATCCTAGGGCTGATGCTAACCCTAACCCTAACCCTAACACTATCCTAGGGCTGATACTAACCCTAACCCTAACACTATCCTAGGGCTGATGCTAACACTAACCCTAAGCCTAACACTATCCTAGGGCTGATGCTAACCCTAACCCTAACACTATCCTAGGGCTGATGCTAACCCTAACACTAACACTATCCTAGGCCTGATTCTAACCCTAACCCTAACTCTAACACTATCCTAGGGCTGATGCTATCCCTAACCCTAACCCTAACACTATCTTAGGGCTGATGCTAACCCTAACCGTAACACTGTTCTAGGGCTGATGCTAACCCTAACCCTAACCCTAACACTATCCTAGGGCTGATGCTAACCCTAAACCTAACTCTAACACTGTCCTAGGGCTGAGGCTAACCCTAACCCTAACACTATCCTATGGCTGATGCTAACCTTAAACCTAACCCTGACACTATCCTAACGGTGATTCTAACCCTAACCCTAACACTATCCTAGGCCTAGTGCTAACCCTAACCCTAACCCTAACACTATCCTAGGCCTGATGCTAACCCTAACCCTAACACTATCCTAGGGCTGATGCTAACCTTAACCCTAACCCTAACACTATCCTAGGGCTGATGCTAACCCTAACCTTAACCCTACAACTCTCCTAGGGCTGAGGCTAACCCTAACCCTAACACTATCCTAGGGCTGATGCTAACCCTAACTCTAACACTATCCTAGGCCTGATGCTAACCCTAACCCTAACCCTTACACTATCCTAGGGCTGTTGCTAACCCTAACCATAACCCTAACACTATCCTAGGGCTGATGCTAACCCTAACCCTAACACTATCCTAGGGCTGATGCTAACCCTAAACCTAACCCTAACACTATCCTAGGGCTGATGCTAACCCTAACCCTAACACTATCCTAGGGCTGATGCTAACCCTAACCCTAACCCTAACACTATCCTAGGGCTGATGCTAACCCTAACACTAACACTATCCTAGGCCTGATGCTAACCCTAACCCTAACCCTAACACTATCCTAGGGCTGATGCTAACCCTAACCCTAACACTATCCTAGGGCTGATGCTAACCCTAACCCTAACCCTAACATTATCCTCGGGCTGATGCTAACTCTAACCCTAACACTATCCTAGGGCTGATGCTAACCCTAACCCTAACTCTAACACTATCCTAGGGCTCAGGCTAACCCTAACCCTAACACTATCCTACGGCTGATGCTAACCCTAAACCTAACCCTAACACTATCCTAAGGCTGATTCTAACCCTAACACTAACACTATCCTAGGCCTGGTGCTAACCCTATCCGTAACCCTAACACTATCCTAGGCCTGATGCTAACCCTAACCCTAACACTTTCCTAGGGCTGATGCTAACCTTAACCCTAACCCTAACACTATCCTAGGGCTGATGCTAACCCTAACCTTAACCCTACAACTCTCCTGGGGCTGAGGCTAACCCTAACCCTAACACTATCCTAGGGCTGATGCTAACCCTAACCCTAACCCTAACACTATCCTAGGGCTGATGCTAACCCTAACCCTAACACTATCCTAGGGCTGATGCTTACCCTAACCCTAACCCTAACACTATCCTAGGGCTGATGCTAACCCTAACCCTAACACTATCCTAGGGCTGATCCTAACCCTAACCCTAACTCTAACACTATCCTAGGCCTGATGCTAACCATAACACTAACACTATCCTAGGCCTAGTGATAACCCTAACCCTAACCCTAACACTATCCTAGGTCTGATGCTAACCCTAACCCTAACACTATCCTAGGGCTGATGCTAACCCTAACCCTAACCCTGACACTATCCCAGGCCTGATGCTAACCCTAACCCTAACCCTAACACTATCCTAGGGCTGATGATAACCCTAACCCTAACACTATCCTAGGGCTGATGCTAACCCTAACCCTAACCCTAACACTATCCTAGGGCTGATACTAACCCTAACCCTAACACTATCCTAGGGCTGATGCTAACACTAACCCTAAGCCTAACACTATCCTAGGGCTGATGCTAACCCTAACCCTAACACTATCCTAGGCCTCATGATATCCCTAACTCTAACCCTAACACTGTCCTAGGGCTGATGCTGACCCTAACCCTAACACTATCCTAGGGCTGAAGCTGACCCAAACCCTAACTCTAACACTATCCTAGGCCTGATGATAACCCAAACACTAACACTATCCTAGGCCTGATGATAACCCTAACCCTAACCCTAACACTATCCTAGGGGTGATGCTAACCCTAACCCTAACACTATCCTAGGGCTGATACTAACCCTAACCCTAACCCTAACACTATGCTAGGGCTCATGCTAACCCTAACCCTAACACTATCCTAGGGCTGATGCTAACTCTAACCCTAACCCTAACACTATCCTAGGCCTGATGCTAACCCTATCCCTGACACTAACACTCTCCTAGGGCTGAGGCTAACCCTAACCCTAACACTATCCTAGGACTGATGCTAACCATAACCCTAACCCTAACCCTATCCTAGGGCTGATGCTAACCCTAACCCTAACCCTAACACTATACTAGGGCTGATGCTAACCCTAACCCTAACCCTAACACTCTCCTAGGGCTGAGGCTAACCCTAACCGTAACACTATCCTAGGGCTGATGCTAACCCTAACCCTAACCCTAACACTATCCTAGGGCTGATACTAACCCTAACCCTAACACTATCCTAGGGCTGATGCTAACACTAACCCTAACCCTAACACTATCCTAGGGCTGATGCTAACCCTAACCCTAACACTATCCTAGGCCTGATGATATCCCTAACCCTAACCCTAACACTGTCCTAGGGCTGATGCTGACCCTAACCCTAACACTATCCTAGGGCTGAAGCTGACCCTAACCCTAACTCTAACACTATCCTAGGCCTGATGATAACCCAAACACTAACACTATCCTAGGCCTGATGAAAACCCTAACCCTAACCCTAACACTATTCTAGGGTTGATGCTAACCCTAACCCTAACACTATCCTAGGGCTGATACTAACCCTAACCCTAATCCTAACACTATGCTAGGGCTCATGCTAACCCTAACCCTAACACTATCCTAGGGCTGATGCTAACTCTAACCATAACACTCTCCTAGGGCTGATGCTAACCCTAACCCTAACCCTAACACTATACTAGGGCTGATGCTAACCCTAACCCTAACCCTAACACTCTCCTAGGGCTGAGGCTAACCCTAACCGTAACACTATCCTAGGGCTGATGCTAAACCTAACCCTAACCCTAACACTATCCTAAGGCTGAGGTTAACCCTAACGCTAACACTATCCTAGGGCTGATGCTAACACTAACCCTAACCCTAACACTATCCTAGGGCTTATGCTAACCCTAACCCTAACTCTAACACTACCCTAGGGCTGAGGCTAACCCTAACCCTAACACTATCCTACGGCTGATGCTAACCCTAAACCTAACCCTAACACTATCCTCAGGCTGATTCTAACGCTAACACTAACACTATCCTAGGCCTGGTGCTAACCGTAACCCAACCCTAACACTATCCTAGGGCTGATGCTAACCCTAACAATAACACTATCCTAGGGCTGATGCTAACCCTAACCCTAACCCTAACACTATCCTAGGGCTGATGCTACCCCTAACCCTAACCCTAACACTATCCTAGGGCTGATGCTAACCCTAACCCTAACACTCTCCTAGGGCTGATGCTAACCCTAACACTAACACTATCCTAGGCCTGATTCTAACCCTAACCCTAACCCTAACACTATCCTAGGGCTGATGCTAACCCTAACCCTAACCCTAACACTATCTTAGGGCTGATGCTAACCCTAACCGTAACACTATTCTAGGGCTGATGCTAACCCTAACCCTAACCCTAACACTATCCTAGGGCTGATGCTAACCCTAACCCTAACTCTAACACTATCCTAGGGCTGAGGCTAACCCTAACCCTAACACTATCCTACGGCTGATGCTAACGTTAAACCTAACCCTGACACTATCCTAACCGTGATTCTAACCCTAACACTAACACTATCCTAGGCCTAGTGCTAACCCTAACCCTAACCCTAACACTATCCTAGGCCTGATGCTAACCCTAACCCTAACACTATCCTAGGGCTGATGCTAACCTTAACCCTAACCCTAACACTATCCTAGGGCTGATGCTAACCCTAACCTTAACCCTACAACTCTCCTAGGGCTGAGGCTAACCCTAACCCTAACACTATCCTAGGGCTGATGCTAACCCTAACTCTAACACTATCCTAGGCCTGATGCTAACCCTAAACCTAACCCTTACACTATCCTAGGGCTGTTGCTAACCCTAACCATAACCCTAACACTATCCTAGGGCTGATGCTAACACTAACCCTAACACTATCCTAGGGCAGATGCTAACCCTAAACCTAACCCTAACACTATCCTAGGGCTGATCCTAACCCTAACCCTAACACTATCCTAGGGCTGATGCTAACCCTAACCCTAACCCTAACACTATCCTAGGGCTGATGCTAACCCTAACACTAACACTATCCTAGGCCTGATGCTAACCCTAACCCTAACCCTAACACTATCCTAGGGCTGATGCTAACCCTAACCCTAACACTATCCTAGGGCTGATGCTAACCCTAACCCTAACCCTAACACTATCCTAGGGCTGATGCTAACTCTAACCCTAACACTATCCTAGGGCTGATGCTAACCCTAACCCTAACTCTAACACTATCCTAGGGCTGAGGCTAACCCTAACCCTAACACTATCCTACGGCTGATGCTAACCATAAACCTAACCCTAACACTATCCTAAGGCTGATTCTAACCCTAACACTAACACTATCCTAGGCCTGGTGCTAACCCTATCCGTAACCCTAACACTATCCTAGGCCTGATGCTAACCCTAACACTAACACTTTCCTAGGGCTGATGCTAACCTTAACCCTAACCCTAACACTATCCTAGGGCTGATGATAACCCTAACCTTAACCCTACAACTCTCCTGGGGCTGAGGCTAACCCTAACCCTAACACTATCCTAGGGCTGATGCTAACCCTAACCCTAACCCTAACACTATCCTAGGGCTGATGCTAACCCTAACCCTAACACTATCCTAGGGCTGATGCTTACCCTAACCCTATCCCTAACACTATCCTAGGGCTGATGCTAACCCTAACCCTAACACTATCCTAGGGCTGATCCTAACCCTAACCCTAACTCTAACACTATCCTAGGCCTGATGCTAACCATAACACTAACACTATCCTAGGCCTAGTGATAACCCTAACCCTAACCCTAACACTATCCTAGGGCTGATGCTAACCCTAACTCTAACACTATCCTAGGCCTGATGCTAACCCTAACACTAACCCTTACACTATCCTAGGGCTGTTGCTAACCCTAACCATAACCCTAACACTATCCTAGGGCTGATGCTAACCCTAACCCTAACACTATCCTAGGGCTGATGCTAACCCTAAACCTAACCCTAACACTATCCTAGGGCTGATGCTAACCCTAACCCTAACACTATCCTAGGGCTGATGCTAACCCTAACCCTAACCCTAACACTATCCTAGGGCTGATGCTAACCCTAACACTAACACTATCCTAGGCCTGATGCTAACCCTAACCCTAACCCTAACACTATCCTAGGGCTGATGCTAACCCTAACCCTAACACTATCCTAGGGCTGATGCTAACCCTAACCCTAACCCTAACATTATCCTAGGGCTGATGCTAACTCTAACCCTAACACTATCCTAGGGCTGATGCTAACCCTAACCCTAACTCTAACACTATCCTAGGGCTGAGGCTAACCCTAACCCTAACACTATCCTACGGCTGATGCTAACCCTAAACCTAACCCTAACACTATCCTAAGGCTGATTCTAACCCTAACACTAACACTATCCTAGGCCTGGTGCTAACCCTATCCGTAACCCTAACACTATCCTAGGCCTGATGCTAACCCTAACCCTAACACTTTCCTAGGGCTGATGCTAACCTTAACCCTAACCCTAACACTATCCTAGGGCTGATGCTAACCCTAACCTTAACCCTACAACTCTCCTGGGGCTGAGGCTAACCCTAACCCTAACACTATCCTAGGGCTGATGCTAACCCTAACCCTAACCCTAACACTATCCTAGGGCTGATGCTAACACTAACCCTAACACTATCCTAGGGCTGATGCTTACCCTAACCCTAACCCTAACACTATCCTAGGGCTGATGCTAACCCTAACCCTAACACTATCCTAGGGCTGATCCTAACCCTAACCCTAACTCTAACACTATCCTAGGCCTGATGCTAACCATAACACTAACACTATCCTAGGCCTAGTGATAACCCTAACCCTAACCCTAACACTATCCTAGGTCTGATGCTAACCCTAACCCTAACACTATCCTAGGCCTGATGCTAACCCTAACCCTAACACTAACACTATCCTAGGGCTGATGATAACCCTAACCCTAACACTATCCTAGGGCTGATGCTAACCCTAACCCTAACCCTAACACTATCCTAGGGCTGATACTAACCCTAACGCTAACACTATCCTAGGGCTGATGCTAACACTAACCCTAAGCCTAACACTATCCTAGGGCTGATGCTAACCCTAACCCTAACACTATCCTAGGCCTGATGATATCCCTAACTCTAACCCTAACACTGTCCTAGGGCTGATGCTGACCCTAACCCTAACACTATCCTAGGGCTGAAGCTGACCCAAACCCTAACTCTAACACTATCCTAGGCCTGATGATAACCCAAACACTAACACTATCCTAGGCCTGATGATAACCCTAACCCTAACCCTAACACTATCCTAGGGGTGATGCTAACCCTAACCCTAACACTATCCTAGGGCTGATACTAACCCTAACCCTAACCCTAACACTATGCTAGGGCTCATGCTAACCCTAAAACTAACACTGTCCTAGGGCTGATGCTAACTCTAACCCTAACCCTAACACTATCCTAGGCCTGATGCTAACCCTATCCCTGACACTAACACTCTCCTAGGGCTGAGGCTAACCCTAACCCTAACATTATCCTAGGGCTGATGCTAACCATAACCCTAACCCTAACCCTATTCTAGGGCTGATGCTAACCCTAACCCTAACCCTAACACTATACTAGGGCTGATGCTAACCCTAACCCTAACCCTAACACTCTCCTAGGGCTGAGGCTAACCCTAACCGTAACACTATCCTAGGGCTGATGCTAACCCTAACCCTAACCCTAACACTATCCTAGGGCTGATACTAACCCTAACCCTAACACTATCCTAGGGCTGATGCTAACACTAACCCTAACCCTAACACTATCCTAGGGCTGATGCTAACCCTAACCCTAACACTATCCTAGGCCTGATGATATCCCTAACCCTAACCCTAACACTGTCCTAGGGCTGATGCTGACCCTAACCCTAACACTATCCTAGGGCTGAAGCTGACCCTAACCCTAACTCTAACACTATCCTAGGCCTGATGATAACCCAAACACTAACACTATCCTAGGCCTGATGAAAACCCTAACCCTAACCCTAACACTATCCTAGGGTTGATGCTAACCCTAACCCTAACACTATCCTAGGGCTGATACTAACCCTAACCCTAACCCTAACACTATGCTAGGGCTCATGCTAACCCTAACCCTAACACTATCCTAGGGCTGATGCTAACTCTAACCATAACACTCTCCTAGGGCTGATGCTAACCCTAACCCTAACCCTAACACTATACTAGGGCTGATGCTAACCCTAACCCTAACCCTAACACTCTCCTAGGGCTGAGGCTAACCCTAACCGTAACACTATCCTAGGGCTGATGCTAAACCTAACCCTAACCCTAACACTATCCTAAGGCTGAGGTTAACCCTAACGCTAACACTATCCTAGGGCTGATGCTAACACTAACCCTAACCCTAACACTATCCTAGGGCTTATGCTAACCCTAACCCTAACTCTAACACTATCCTAGGGCTGAGGCTAACCCTAACCCTAAGACTATCCTACGGCTGATGCTAACCCTAAACCTAACCCTAACACTATCCTCAGGCTGATTCTAACGCTAACACTAACACTATCCTAGGCCTGGTGCTAACCGTAACCCAACCCTAACACTATCCTAGGGCTGATGCTAACCCTAACAATAACACTATCCTAGGGCTGATGCTAACCCTAACCCTAACCCTAACACTATCCTAGGGCTGATGCTACCCCTAACCCTAACCCTAACACTATCCTAGGGCTGATGCTAACCCTAACCCTAACACTCTCCTAGGGCTGATGCTAACCCTAACACTAACACTATCCTAGGCCTGATTCTAACCCTAACCCTAACCCTAACACTATCCTAGGGCTGATGCTAACCCTAACCCTAACCCTAACACTATCTTAGGGCTGATGCTAACCCTAACCGTAACACTATTCTAGGGCTGATGCTAACCCTAACCCTAACCCTAACACTATCCTAGGGCTGATGCTAACCCTAACCCTAACTCTAACACTATCCTAGGGCTGAGGCTAACCCTAACCCTAACACTATCCTACGGCTGATGCTAACCTTAAACCTAACCCTGACACTATCCTAACGGTGATTCTAACCCTAACACTAACACTATCCTAGGCCTAGTGCTAACCCTAACCCTAACCCTAACACTATCCTAGGCCTGATGCTAACCCTAAACCTAACACTATCCTAGGGCTGATGCTAACCTTAACCCTAACCCTAACACTATCCTAGGGCTGATGCTAACCCTAACCTTAACCCTACAACTCTCCTAGGGCTGAGGCTAACCCTAACCCTAACACTATCCTAGGGCTGATGCTAACCCTAACTCTAACACTATCCTAGGCCTGATGCTAACCCTAAACCTAACCCTTACACTATCCTAGGGCTGTTGCTAACCCTAACCATAACCCTAACACTATCCTAGGGCTGATGCTAACACTAACCCTAACACTATCCTAGGGCAGATGCTAACCCTAAACCTAACCCTAACACTATCCTAGGGCTGATGCTAACCCTAACCCTAACACTATCCTAGGGCTGATGCTAACCCTAACACTAACCCTAACACTATCCTAGGGCTGATGCTAACCCTAACACTAACACTATCCTAGGCCTGATGCTAACCCTAACCCTAACCCTAACACTATCCTAGGGCTGATGCTAACCCTAACCCTAACACTATCCTAGGGCTGATGCTAACCCTAACCCTAACCCTAACACTATCCTTGGGCTGATGCTAACTCTAACCCTAACACTATCCTAGGGCTGATGCTAACCCTAACCCTAACTCTAACACTATCCTAGGGCTGAGGCTAACCCTAACCCTAACACTATCCTACGGCTGATGCTAACCATAAACCTAACCCTAACACTATCCTAAGGCTGATTCTAACCCTAACACTAACACTATCCTAGGCCTGGTGCTAACCCTATCCGTAACCCTAACACTATCCTAGGCCTGATGCTAACCCTAACCCTAACACTTTCCTAGGGCTGATGCTAACCTTAACCCTAACCCTAACACTATCCTAGGGCTGATGCTAACCCTAACCTTAACCCTACAACTCTCCTGGGGCTGAGGCTAACCCTAACCCTAACACTATCCTAGGGCTGATGCTAACCCTAACCCTAACCCTAACACTATCCTAGGGCTGATGCTAACCCTAACCCTAACACTATCCTAGGGCTGATGCTTACCCTAACCCTATCCCTAACACTATCCTAGGGCTGATGCTAACCCTAACCCTAACACTATCCTAGGGCTGATCCTAACCCTAACCCTAACTCTAACACTATCCTAGGCCTGATGCTAACCATAACACTAACACTATCCTAGGCCTAGTGATAACCCTAACCCTAACCCTAACACTATCCTAGGTCTGATGCTAACCCTAACCCTAACACTATCCTAGGACTGATGCTAACCCTAACCCTAACCCTGACACTATCCCAGGCCTGATGCTAACCCTAACCCTAACCCTAACACTATCCTAGGGCTGATGATAACCCTAACCCTAACACTATCCTAGGGCTGATGCTAACCCTAACCCTAACCCTAACACTATCCTAGGACTGATACTAACCCTAACCCTAACACTATCCTAGGGCTGATGCTAACACTAACCCTAACCCTAACACTATCCTAGGGCTGATGCTAACCCTAACCCTAACACTATCCTAGGCCTGTTGATATCCCTAACCCTAACCCTAACACTGTCCTAGGGCTGATGCTGACCCTAACCCTAACACTATCCTAGGGCTGAAGCTGACCCAAACCCTAACTCTAACACTATCCTAGGCCTGATGATAACCCAAACACTAACACTATCCTAGGCCTGATGATAACCCTAACCCTAACCCTAACACTATCCTAGGGGTGATGCTAACCCTAACCTTAACACTATCCTAGGGCTGATACTAACCCTAACCCTAACCCTAACACTATGCTAGGGCTCATGCTAACCCTAACCCTAACACTATCCTAGGGCTGATGCTAACTCTAACCCTAACCCTAACACTATCCTAGGCCTGATGCTAACCCTATCCCTGACACTAACACTCTCCTAGGGCTGAGGCTAACCCTAACCCTAACACTATCCTAGGGCTGATGCTAACCATAACCCTAACCCTAACACTATCCTAGGGCTGATGCTAACCCTAACCCTAACCCTAACACTATACTAGGGCTGATGCTAACCCTAACCCTAACCCTAACACTCTCCTAGGGCTGAGGCTAACCCTAACCGTAACACTATCCTAGGGCTGATGCTAACCCTAACCCTAACCCTAACACTATCCTAGGGCTGATACTAACCCTAACCCTAACACTATCCTAGGGCTGATGCTAACACTAACCCTAACCCTAACACTATCCTAGGGCTGATGCTAACCCTAACCCTAACACTATCCTAGGCCTGATGATATCCCTAACCCTAACCCTAACACTGTCCTAGGGCTGATGCTGACCCTAACCCTAACACTATCCTAGGGCTGAAGCTGACCCTAACCCTAACTCTAACACTATCCTAGGCCTGATGATAACCCAAACACTAACACTATCCTAGGCCTGATGAAAACCATAACCCTAACCCTAACACTATCCTAGGGGTGATGCTAACCCTAACCCTAACACTATCCTAGGGCTGATACTAACCCTAAGCCTAACCCTAACACTATCCTAGGGCAGATGCTAACCCTAACCCTAACCCTAACACTATCCTAGGGCTGATGCTAACCCTAACACTATCCTAGGGCTGATGCTAACCCTAACCCTAACCCTAACACTATCCTAGGGCTGATGCTAACTCGATCCTTAACACTCTCCTAGGGCTGATGCTAACCCTAACCCTAACCCTAACACTATACTAGGGCTGATGCTAACCCTAACCCTAACCCTAACACTCTCCTAGGGCTGAGGCTAACCCTAACCCTAACACTATCCTAGGGCTGATGCTAAACCTAAACCTAACCCTAACACTATCCTAAGGCTGATGTTAACCCTAACCCTAACACTATCCTAGGGCTGATGTTAACCCTAACCCTAACACTAACACTATCCTAGGCCTGATGCTTACCCTATCCCTAACCCTAACACTCTCCTAGGGCTGAGGCAAACCCTAACCCTAACACTATCCTAGGGCTGATGCTAACCCTAACCCTAACCCTAACACTATCCTAGGGCTCAGGCTAACCCTAATCCTAACACTATCCTACGGCTGATGATAACCCTACCCCTAACCATAACACTATCCTAGGGCTGATGCTAACACTTACCCTAACACTATCCTTGGGCTGATGATAACCCTAACCCTAACCCTAACACTATCCTAGGGCTGAGGCTAACCCTAACCCTAACACTATCCTAGGGCTGATGCTAACCCTAACCCTAACCGTAACACTATCCTAGGGCTGATGCTAACCCTATCCCTAACACTATCCTAGGGCTGATGCTAACCCTAACCCTAACCCTAACACTCTGATAGGGCTGAGGCTAACCCTAAACCTAACACTATCTTAGAGCTGATGCTAACCCTAACCCTTACACTAACACTATCCTAGGGTGATGCTAAACCTAACCCTAGCCCTAACACTATCCTAGGGCTGATGCTAACCCTAACCCTAACACTATCCTAGGGCTGATGCTAACCCTAACCCTAACACTGTCCTAGGGCTGATGCTTACCCTAACCCTAACCCTAACACTATCCTAGGGCTGATGCTAACCCTAACCCTAACACTATCCTAGGGCTGATGCTAATCATAACCCTAACCCTAACACTCTCCTAGGGCTGAGGCTAACCGTAACCCTAACACTATCTTAGAGCTGATGCTAACCCTAACTCTTACCCTAACACTATCCTAGGGCTGATGCTAAACCTAACCCTAACCCTAACACTATCCTAGGGCTGATGCTAACCCTAACACTAACCTAGGGCTGATGATATCCCTAACCCTAACCCTAACACTCTCCTAGGGCTGAGGCTAACCCTAACCCTAACACTATCCTAGGGCTGATGCTAACCCTAACCCTAACCCTAACACTATCCTAGGGCTGATGCTAACCCTAACCCTAACACTATCCTAGGGCTGATGCTTACCCTGACCCTAACCCTAACACTATCCTAGGGCTGATGCTAACACTAACCCTAACACTATCCTACGGCTGATGCTAACCCTAAACCTAACCCTAACACTCTCCTAAGGCTGATTCTAACCCTAACACTAACACTATCCTAGGCCTGGTGCTAACCCTAACCCTAACCCTAACACTATCCTAGGGCTGATGCTAACCCTAACCCTAACACTATCCTAGGGCTGATGCTAACCTTAACCCTTACCCTAACACTATCCTAGGGCTGATGCTAACCCTAACCCTAACCCTACAACTCTCCTAGGGCTGATGCTAACCCTAACACTAACACTATCCTAGGCCTGATGCTAACCCTAACCCTAACCCTAACACTATCCTAGGGCTGATGCTAACCCTAACCCTAACACTATCCTAGGGCTGATGCTAACCCTAACCCTAACCCTAACACTATCCTAGGGCTGATGCTAACTCTAACCCTAACACTATCCTAGGGCTGATGCTAACCCTAACCCTAACTCTAACACTATCCTAGGGCTGAGGCTAACCCTAACCCTAACACTATCCTACGGCTGATGCTAACCATAAACCTAACCCTAACACTATCCTAAGGCTGATTCTAACCCTAACACTAACACTATCCTAGGCCTGGTGCTAACCCTATCCGTAACCCTAACACTATCCTAGGCCTGATGCTAACCCTAACCCTAACACTTTCCTAGGGCTGATGCTAACCTTAACCCTAACCCTAACACTATCCTAGGGCTGATGCTAACCCTAACCTTAACCCTACAACTCTCCTGGGGCTGAGGCTAACCCTAACCCTAACACTATCCTAGGGCTGATGCTAACCCTAACCCTAACCCTAACACTATCCTAGGGCTGATGCTAACCCTAACCCTAACACTATCCTAGGGCTGATGCTTACCCTAACCCTATCCCTAACACTATCCTAGGGCTGATGCTAACCCTAACCCTAACACTATCCTAGGGCTGATCCTAACCCTAACCCTAACTCTAACACTATCCTAGGCCTGATGCTAACCATAACACTAACACTATCCTAGGCCTAGTGATAACCCTAACCCTAACCCTAACACTATCCTAGGTCTGATGCTAACCCTAACCCTAACACTATCCTAGGACTGATGCTAACCCTAACCCTAACCCTGACACTATCCCAGGCCTGATGCTAACCCTAACCCTAACCCTAACACTATCCTAGGGCTGATGATAACCCTAACCCTAACACTATCCTAGGGCTGATGCTAACCCTAACCCTAACCCTAACACTATCCTAGGACTGATAGTAACCCTAACCCTAACACTATCCTAGGGCTGATGCTAACACTAACCCTAACCCTAACACTATCCTAGGGCTGATGCTAACCCTAACCCTAACACTATCCTAGGCCTGATGATATCCCTAACCCTAACCCTAACACTGTCCTAGGGCTGATGCTGACCCTAACCCTAACACTATCCTAGGGCTGAAGCTGACCCAAACCCTAACTCTAACACTATCCTAGGCCTGATGATAACCCAAACACTAACACTATCCTAGGCCTGATGATAACCCTAACCCTAACCCTAACACTATCCTAGGGGTGATGCTAACCCTAACCCTAACACTATCCTAGGGCTGATACTAACCCTAACCCTAACCCTAACACTATGCTAGGGCTCATGCTAACCCTAACCCTAACACTATCCTAGGGCTGAGGCTAACTCTAACCCTAACCCTAACACTATCCTAGGCCTGATGCTAACCCTATCCCTGACACTAACACTCTCCTAGGGCTGAGGCTAACCCTAACCCTAACACTATCCTAGGGCTGATGCTAACCATAACCCTAACCCTAACACTATCCTAGGGCTGATGCTAACCCTAACCCTAACCCTAACACTATACTAGGGCTGATGCTAACCCTAACCCTAACCCTAACACTCTCCTAGGGCTGAGGCTAACCCTAACCGTAACACTATCCTAGGGCTGATGCTAACCCTAACCCTAACCCTAACACTATCCTAGGGCTGATACTAACCCTAACCCTAACACTATCCTAGGGCTGATGCTAACACTAACCCTAACCCTAACACTATCCTAGGGCTGATGCTAACCCTAACCCTAACACTATCCTAGGCCTGATGACATCCCTAACCCTAACCCTAACACTGTCCTAGGGCTGATGCTGACCCTAACCCTAACACTATCCTAGGGCTGGAGCTGACCCTAACCCTAACTCTAACACTATCCTAGGCCTGATGATAACCCAAACACTAACACTATCCTAGGCCTGATGAAAACCATAACCCTAACCCTAACACTATCCTAGGGGTGATGCTAACCCTAACGTAACACTATCCTAGGGCTGATACTAACCCTAACCCTAACCCTAACACTATCCTAGGGCAGATGCTAACCCTAACCCTAACCTTAACACTATCCTAGGGCTGATGCTAACCCTAACACTATCCTAGGGCTGATGCTAACCCTAACCCTATCCCTAACACTATCCTAGGGCTGATGCTAACTCTAACCTTAACACTCTCCTAGGGCTGATGCTAACCCTAACCCTAACCCTAACACTGTACTAGGGCTGATGCTAACCCTAACCCTAACCCTAACACTCTCCTAGGGCTGAGGCTAACCCTAACCCTAACACTATCCTAGGGCTGATGCTAAACCTAAACCTAACCCTAACACTATCCTAAGGCTGATGTTAACCCTAACCCTAACAATATCCTAGGGCTGATGTTAACCCTAACCCTAACACTAACACTATCCTAGGCCTGATGCTTACCCTATCCCTAACCCTAACACTCTCCTAGGGCTGAGGCAAACCCTAACCCTAACACTATCCTAGGGCTGATGCTAACCCTAACCCTAACCCTAACACTATCCTAGGGCTCAGGCTAACCCTAATCCTAACACTATCCTACGGCTGATGATAACCCTACCCCTAACCATAACACTATCCTAGGGCTGATGCTAACACTTACCCTAACACTATCCTTGGGCTGATGATAACCCTAACCCTAACCCTAACACTATCCTAGGGCTGAGGCTAACCCTAACCCTAACACTATCCTAGGGCTGATGCTAACCCTAACCCTAACCGTAACACTATCCTAGGGCTGATGCTAACCCTATCCCTAACACTATCCTAGGGCTGATGCTAACCCTAACCCTAACCCTAACACTCTGATAGGGCTGAGGCTAACCCTAAACCTAACACTATCTTAGAGCTGATGCTAACCCTAACCCTTACACTAACACTATCCTAGGGTGATGCTAAACCTAACCCTAGCCCTAACACTATCCTAGGGCTGATGCTAACCCTAACCCTAACACTATCCTAGGGCTGATGCTAACCCTAACCCTAACACTGTCCTAGGGCTGATGCTTACCCTAACCCTAACCCTAACACTATCCTAGGGCTGATGCTAACCCTAACCCTAACACTATCCTAGGGCTGATGCTAATCCTAACCCTAACCCTAACACTCTCCTAGGGCTGAGGCTAACCGTAACCCTAACACTATCTTAGAGCTGATGCTAACCCTAACTCTTACACTAACACTATCCTAGGGCTGATGCTAAACCTAACCCTAACCCTAACACTATCCTAGGGCTGATGCTAACCCTAACACTAACCTAGGGCTGATGATATCCCTAACCCTAACCCTAACACTCTCCTAGGGCTGAGGCTAACCCTAACCCTAACACTATTCTAGGGCTGATGCTAACCCTAACCCTAACCCTAACACTATCCTAGGGCTGATGCTAACCCTAACCCTAACACTATCCTAGGGCTGATGCTTACCCTGACCCTAACCCTAACACTATCCTAGGGTGACGCTAACACTAACCCTAACACTATCCTACGGCTGATGCTAACCCTAAACCTAACCCTAACACTCTCCTAAGGCTGATTCTAACCCTAACACTAAAACTATCCTAGGCCTGGTGCTAACCCTAACCCTAACCCTAACACTATCCTAGGGCTGATGCTAACCCTAACCCTAACACTATCCTAGGGCTGATGCTAACCTTAACCCTTACCCTAACACTATCCTAGGGCTGATGCTAACCCTAACCCTAACCCTACAACTCTCCTAGGGCTGAGGCTAACCCTAACCCTAACACTATCCTAGGGCTGATGTTAACCCTAACCCTAACACTATCCTAGGTGTGATGTTAACCCTAACCCTAACACTAACACTATCCTAGGAGAGATGCTAACCCTATCCCTAAAACTAACACTCTCCTAGGGCTGAGGAAAACTCTAACCCTAACACTATCCTAGGGCTGATGCTAGCCCTAACTCTAACCCTAACACTATCCTAGGGCTGAGGCTAACAGTAACCCTAACCATAACACTATCCTAGGGCTGATGCTAACCCTAACCCTAACACTATCCTTGGGCTGATGCTAAACCTAACCCTAACCCTAGCAATATCCTAGGGCTGATGCTAACCCTAACCCTAACACTATCCTAGGGCTGATGCTAACCCTAACCCTAACCGTAACACTATCCTAGGGCTGATGCTAACCCTAACCCTAACACTATCCTAGGGCTGATGCTAACCCTAACCCTAACCCTAACACTCTCCTAGGGCTGAGGCTAACCCTAACCCTAACACTTTCCTAGGGCTGATGCTAACCTTAACCCTAACCCTAACACTTTCCTAGGGCTGATGCTAACCCTAACCTTAACCCTACAACTCTCCTGGGGCTGAGGCTAACCCTAACCCTAACACTATCCTAGGCCTGATGCTAACCCTAACCCTAACCCTAACACTATCCTAGGGCTGATGCTAACCCTAACCCTAACAGTATCCTAGGGCTGATGCTAACACTAACCCTAACCCTAACACTATCCTAGGGCTGATGCTAACTCTAACCCTAACACTATCCTAGGGCTGATGCTAACCCTAACCCTAACTCTAACACTATCCTAGGGCTGAGGCTAACCCTAACCCTAACACTATCCTACGGCTGATGCTAACCCTAAACCTAACCCTAACACTATCCTAAGGCTGATTCTAACCCTAACACTAACACTATCCTAGGCCTGGTGCTAACCCTAACCGTAACCCTAACACTATCCTAGGCCTGATGCTAACCCTAACCCTAACACTTTCCTAGGGTTGATGCTAACCTTAATCCTAACCCTAACACTTTCCTAGGGCTGATGCTAACCCTAACCTTAACCCTACAACTCTCCTGGGGCTGAGGCTAACCCTAACCCTAACACTATCCTAGGGCTGATGCTCACCCTAACCCTAACCCTAACACTATCCTAGGGCTGATGCTAACCCTAACCCTAACACTATCCTAGGGCTGATGCTAACCCTAACCCTAACACTATCCTAGGGCTGATCCTAACCCTAACCCTAACTCTAACACTATCCTAGGCCTGATGCTAACCATAACACTAACACTATTCTAGGCCTAGTGATTACCCTAACCCTAACCCTAACACTATCCTAGGGCTGATGCTAACCCTAACCCTAACACTATCCTAGGGCTGATACTAACCCTAACCCTAACCCTAACACTATCCCAGGCCTGATGCTAACCCTAACCCTAACCCTAACACAATCCTAGAGCTGATGATAACCCTAACTCTAACACTATCCTAGGGCTGATGCTAACCCTAACCCTAACCCTAACACTCTCCTAGGGCTGAGGCTAACCCTAACACTAGCACTATCCTAGGGCTGATGCTAACGCTAACCTTAACCCTAACACTATCCTAGGGCTGATGCTAACCCTAACCCTAACAGTATCCTAGGGCTGATGCTAACCCTAACCCTAACCCTAACACTATCCTAGGGCTGATGCTAACTCTAACCCTAACACTATCCTAGGGCTGATGCTAACCCTATCCCTAACTCTAACACTATCCTAGGGCTGAGGCTAACCCTAACCCTAACACTATCCTACCGCTGATGCTAACCCTAAACCTAACCCTAACACTATCCTAAGGCTGATTCTAACCATAACACTAACACTATCCTAGGCCTGGTCCTAACCCTAACCGTAACCCGAACACTATCCTAGGCCTGATGCTAACCCTAACCCTAACAGTTTCCTAGGGCTGATGCTAACCTTAACCCTAACCCTAACACTATCCTAGGGCTGATGCTAACCCTAACCCTATCCCTAACACTATGCTAGGGCTGATGCTAACCCTAACCCTAAAACTATCCTAGGGCTGATGCTTACCCTAACCCTAACCCTAACACTATCCTAGGGCTGATGCTAACCCTAACCCTAACACTATCCTAGGGCTTATCCTAACCCTAACCCTAACTCTAACACTATCCTAGGCCTGATGCTAACCATAACACTAACACTATCCTAGGCCTAGTGATAATCCTAACCCTAACCCTAACACTATCCTAGGTCTGATGCTAACCCTAACCCTAACACTATCCTAGGGCTGATGCTAACCCTAACCCTATTCCTAACACTATCCCAGGCCTGATGCTAACCCTAACCCTAACCCTAACACTATCCTAGGGCTGATGATAACCCTAACCCTAACACTATCCTAGGGCTGATGCTAACCCTAACCCTAACCCTAACACTATCCTAGGGCTGATGCTAACCCTAAGCCTAACACTATCCTAGGGCTGATGCTAACCCTAACCCTAACCCTAACACTATCCTAGGGCTGATGCTAACCCTAACCCTAACACTATCCTAGGCCTGATGATATCCCTAACCCTAACCATAACACTGTCCTAGGGCTGATGCTGACCCTAACCCTAACACTATCCTAGGGCTGAATCTGACCCTAACCCTAACTCTAACACTATCCTAGGCCTGATGATAACCCAAACACTAACACTATCCTAGGCCTGATGATAACCCTAACCCTAACCCTAACACTATCCTAGGGGTGATGTAACCCTAACCCTAACACTATCCTAGGGCTGATACTAACCCTAACCCTAACCCTAACACTATGCTAGGGCTCATGCTAACCCTAAACCTAACACTATCCTAGGGCTGATGCTAACCCTGACCCTAACCATAACACTATCCTAGGGCTGATGCTAACCCTAACCCTAACACTATCCTAGGGCTGATGCTTACCCTGACCCTAACCCTAACACTATCCTAGGGCTGATGCTAACACTAACCCTAACACTATCCTACGGCTGATGCTAACCCTAAACCTAACCCTAACACTCTCCTAAGGCTGATTCTAACGCTAACACTATCACTATCCTAGGCCTGGTGCTAACCCTAACCCTAACCCTAACACTATCCTAGGGCTGATGCTAACCCTAACCGTAACACTATTCTAGGGCTGATGCTAACCCTAACCCTAACCCTAACACTATCCTAGGGCTGATGCTAACCCTAACCCTAACTCTAACACTATCCTAGGGCTGAGGCTAACCCTAACCCTAACACTATCCTACGGCTGATGCTAACCATAAACCTAACCCTGACACTATCCTAACGGTGATTCTAACCCTAACACTAACACTATCCTAGGCCTAGTGCTAACCCTAACCCTAACCCTAACACTATCCTAGGCCTGATGCTAACCCTAACCCTAACACTATCCTTGGGCTGATGCTAACCTTAACCCTAACCCTAACACTATCCTAGGGCTGATGCTAACCCTAACCTTAACCCTACAACTCTCCTAGGGCTGAGGCTAACCCTATCCCTAACACTATCCTAGGGCTGATGCTAACCCTAACTCTAACACTATCCTAGGCCTGATGCTAACCCTAACCCTAACCCTTACACTATCCTAGGGCTGTTGCTAACCCTAACCATAACCCTAACACTATCCTAGGGCTGATGCTAACCCTAACCCTAACACTATCCTAGGGCTGATGCTAACCCTAAACCTAACCCTAACACTATCCTAGGGCTGATGCTAACCCTAACCCTAACACTATCCTAGGGCTGATGCTAACCCTAACCCTAACCCTAACACTATCCTAGGGCTGATGCTAACCCTAACACTAACACTATCCTAGGCCTGATGCTAACCCTAACCCTAACCCTAACACTATCCTAGGGCTGATGCTAACCCTAACCCTAACACTATCCTAGGGCTGATGCTAACCCTAACCCTAACCCTAACACTATCCTAGGGCTGATGCTAACTCTAACCCTAACACTATCCTAGGGCTGATGCTAACCCTAACCCTAACTCTAACACTATCCTAGGGCTGAGGCTAACCCTAACCCTAACACTGTCCTACGGGTGAGGCTAACCCTAAACCTAACCCTAACACTATCCTAAGGCTGATTCTAACCCTAACACTAACACTATCCTAGGCCTGGTGCTAACCCTATCCGTAACCCTAACACTATCCTAGGCCTGATGCTAACCCTAACCCTAACACTTTCCTAGGGCTGATGCTAACCTTAACCCTAACCCTAACACTATCCTAGGGCTGATGCTAACCCTAACCTTAACCCTACAACTCTCCTGGGGCTGAGGCTAACCCTAACCCTAACACTATCCTAGGGCTGATGCTAACCCTAACCCTAACCCTAACATTATCCTAGGGCTGATGCTAACCCTAACCCTAACACTATCCTAGGGCTGATGCTTACCCTAACCCTAACCCTAACACTATCCTAGGGCTGATGCTAACCCTAACCCTAACACTATCCTAGGGCTGATCCTAACCCTAACCCTAACTCTAACACTATCCTAGGCCTGATGCTAACCATAACACTAACACTATCCTAGGCCTAGTGATAACCCTAACCCTAACACTAACACTATCCTAGGTCTGATGCTAACCCTAACCCTAACACTATCCTAGGGCTGATGCTAACCCTAACTCTAACCCTGACACTATCCCAGGCCTGATGCTAACCCTAACCCTAACCCTAACACTATCCTAGGGCTGATGATAACCCTAACCCTAACACTATCCTAGGGCTGATGCTAACCCTAACCCTAACCCTAACACTATCCTAGGGCTGATACTGACCCTAACACTAACACTATCCTAGGGCTGATGCTAACACTAACCCTAACCCTAACACTATCCTACGGCTGATGCTAACCCTAACCCTAACACTATCCTAGGCCTGATGATATCCCTAACCCTAACCCTAACACTATGCTAGGGCTCATGCTAACCCTAACCCTAACACTATCCTAGGGCTGATGCTAACTCTAACCCTAACCCTAACACTATCCTAGGCCTGATGCTAACCCTATCCCTGACACTAACACTCTCCTAGGGCTGAGGCTAACCCTAACCCTAACACTATCCTAGGGCTGATGCTAACCATAACCCTAACCCTAACACTATCCTAGGGCTGATGCTAACCCTAACCCTAACCCTAACACTATACTAGGGCTGATGCTAACCCTAACCCTAACCCTAACACTCTCCTAGGGCTGAGGCTAACCCTAACCGTAACACTATCCTAGGGCTGATGCTAACCCTAACCCTAACCCTAACAATATCCTAGGGCTGATACTAACCCTAACCCTAACACTATCCTAGGGCTGATGCTAACACTAACCCTAACCCTAACACTATCCTAGGGCTGATGCTAACCCTAACCCTAACACTATCCTAGGCCTGATGATATCCCTAACCCTAACCCTAACACTGTCCTAGGGCTGATGCTGACCCTAACCCTAACACTATCCTAGGGCTGAAGATGACCCTAACCCTAACTCTAACACTATCCTAGACCTGATGATAACCCAAACACTAACACTATCCTAGGCCTGATGAAAACCCTAACACTAACCCTAACACTATCCTAGGGGTGATGCTAACCCTAACCCTAACACTATCCTAGGGCTGATACTAACCCTAACCCTAACACTAACACTATGCTAGGGCTCATGCTAACCCTAACCCTAACACTATCCTAGGGCTGATGCTAACTCTAACCATAACACTCTCCTAGGGCTGATGCTAACCCTAACCCTAACCCTAACACTATACTAGGGCTGATGCTAACCCTAACCCTAACCCTAACACTCTCCTAGGGCTGAGGCTAACCCTAACCGTAACACTATCCTAGGGCTGATGCTAAACCTAACCCTAACCCTAACACTATCCTAAGGCTGAGGTTAACCCTAACGCTAACACTATCCTAGGGC
Source organism: Lemur catta (assembly GCF_020740605.2). Lineage (NCBI taxonomy): Eukaryota > Metazoa > Chordata > Mammalia > Primates > Lemuridae > Lemur > Lemur catta. The sequence continues at coordinate 103,019,989 of NC_059135.1, forward strand.
TGATGCTAACACTAACCCTAACCCTAACACTATCCTAGGCCTGATGCTAACCCTATCCCTAACCCTAACACTCTCCTAGGGCTGAGGCAAACCCTAACCCAAACAGTATCCTAGGGCTGATGCTAACCCTAACCCTAACCCTAACACTATCCTCGGGCTGAGGCTAATCCTAACCCTAACACTATCCTACGGCTGATGATAACGCTAACCCTAACCATAACACTATCCTAGGGCTGATGCTAACCCTAACCCTAATACTATCCTTGGGCTGATGCTAACCGTAACCCTAACCCTAACACTATCCTAGGGCTGATGCTAACCCTAACCCTAACCCTATCCTAGGGCTGATGCAAACCCTAACCCTAACACTATCCTAGGGCTGATGCTAACCCTAACCCTAACCCTAACACTCTCCTAGGGCTGATGCTAACCCTAACCCTAACCGTAACACTATTCTAGGGCTCATGCTAACCCTAACCCTAACACTGTCCTAGGGCTCATGCTAACCCTAACCCTAACACTATCATTGGCCTGATGATATCCCTAACCCTAACCCTAACACTGTCCTAGGGATGATGCTGACCCTAACCCTAACACTATCCTTGGGCTGATGCTGAGCCTAACCCTAACTCTAACACTATCCTAGGCCTGATGCTGAGCCTAACCCTAACTCTAACACTATCCTAGGGCTGATGCTTACCCTACCCCTAACCCTAACACTATCGTAGGGCTCATGATAACCCTTACCCTAACACTATCCTAGGGCTGATGCTAACCCTAACCCTAACTCTAACACTATCCTAGGCCTGATGCTAACCCTAACACTAACACTATCCTAGACCTGGTGATAACCCTAACCCTAACCCTAACACTATCCTAGGGCTGATGCTAACCCTAACCAAAACACTATCCTAGGGCTGATGCTAACCCTAACCCTAACCCTAACACTATCCTAGGCCTGATGCTAACCCTAACCCTAACCCTAACACTATCCTAGGGCTGATGATAACCCTAACCCTAACACTATCCTAGGGCTGATGATCACCCTAAACTTAACCCTAACACTATCCTAGGGCTGATGCTAACCCTAACCCTAACACTATCCTTGGGCTGATGCTAACCCTAACCCTAACCCTAACACTATCCTAGGGCTGATGCTAACCCTAACCCTAACTCTAACACTATCCTAGGGCTGAGGCTAACCCTAACCCTAACACTATCCTAGGGCTGATACTAACCCTAACATTACCCCTAATACTATCCTAAGGCTGATGCTAACCCTAACACTAACACTATCCTAGACCTGGTGCTAACCCTAACCCTAACGCTAACAATATCCTAGGGCTGATGCTAACCCTAACCCTAACACTATCCTAGGGCTGATGCTAACCCTAACCCGAACCCTAACACTATCCTAGGGCTGATGCTAACCCTAACCCTAACCCTAACACTATCCTAGGGCTGATGCTAACCCTAACCCTAACCCTAACACTATCCTAGGGCTGGTGCTAACCCTAACCCTTACCCTAACACTATCCTAGGGCTGATGCTAAACCTAACCATAACCCTAACACTATCCTAGGGCTGATGCTACCCCTAACCCGAACACTGTCCTGGGGCTGATGCTAACCCTAACCCTAACCCTAACACGATCCTAGGGCTGATGCTAACCCTAACCCTAACCCTAACACTATCCTAGGGCTGATGCTAACCCTAACCCTAACCCTAACACTCTCCTAGGGCTGATGCTAACCCTAACCCTAACCGTAACACTATCCTAGGGCTCATGCTAACCCTAACCCTAACACTGTCCTAGGGCTCATGCTAACCCTAACCCTAACACTATCATTGGCCTGAAGATATCCCTAACCCTAACCCTAACACTGTCCTAGGGATGATGCTGACCCTAACCCTAACACTATCCTTGGGCTGATGCTGAGCCTAACCCTAACTCTAACACTATCCTAGGTATGATGCTGAGCCTAACCCTAACTCTAACACTATCCTAGGGCTGATGCTTACCCTACCCCTAACCCTAACACTATCGTAGGGCTCATGCTAACCCTTACCCTAACACTATCCTAGGGCTGATGCTAACCCTAACCCTAACTCTAACACTATCCTAGGCCTGATGCTAACCCTAACACTAACACAATCCTAGGCCTGGTGATAACCCTAACTTTAACCCTAACACTATCCTAGGGCTGATGCTAACCCTAACCAAAACACTATCCTAGGGCTGATGCTAACCCTAACCCTAACCCTAACACTATCCTAGGGCTGATGCTAACCCTAACCCTAACCCTAACACTATCCTAGGGCTGAGGCTAACCGTAACCCTAACCATAACACTATCCTAGGGCTGATGCTAACCCTAACCCTAACACTATCCTTGGGCTGATGCTAAACCTAACCCTAACCCTAGCACTATCCTAGGGCTGATGCTAACCCTAACCCTAACACTATCCTAGGGCTGATGCTAACCCTAACCCTAACCGTAACACTATCCTAGGGCTGATGCTAACCCTAACCCTAACACTATCCTAGGGCTGATGCTAACCCTAACCCTAACCCTAACACTCTCCTAGGGCTGAGGCTAACCCTAACCCTAACACTTTCCTAGGGCTGATGCTAACCTTAACCCTAACCCTAACACTTTCCTAGGGCTGATGCTAACCCTAACCTTAACCCTACAACTCTCCTGGGGCTGAGGCTAACCCTAACCCTAACACTATCCTAGGCCTGATGCTAACCCTAACCCTAACCCTAACACTATCCTAGGGCTGATGTTAACCCTAACCCTAACAGTATCCTAGGGCTGATGCTAACACTAACCCTAACCCTAACACTATCCTAGGGCTGATGCTAACTCTAACCCTAACACTATCCTAGGGCTGATGCTAACCCTAACCCTAACTCTAACACTATCCTAGGGCTGAGGCTAACCCTAACCCTAACACTATCCTACGGCTGATGCTAACCCTAAACCTACCCCTAACACTATCCTAAGGCTGATTCTAACCCTAACACTAACACTATCCTAGGCCTGGTGCTAACCCTAACCGTAACCCTAACACTATCCTAGGCCTGATGCTAACCCTAACCCTAACACTTTCCTAGGGCTGATGCTAACCTTAATCCTAACCCTAACACTTTCCTAGGGCTGATGCTAACCCTAAGCTTAACCCTACAACTCTCCTGGGGCTGAGGCTAACCCTAACCCTAACACTATCCTAGGGCTGATGCTCACCCTAACCCTAACCCTAACACTATCCTTGGGCTGATGCTAACTCTAACCCGAACACTATCCTAGGGCTGATGCTAACCCTAACCCTAACACTATCCTAGGGCTGATGCTAACCCTAACCCTAACCCTAACACTATCCTAGGGCTGATGCTAACCCTAACCCTAACACTATCCTAGGGCTGATGCTTACCCTGACCCTAACCCTAACACTATCCTAGGGCTGATGCTAACACTAACCCTAACACTATCCTACGGCTGATGCTAACCCTAAACCTAACCCTAACACTCTCCTAAGGCTGAATCTAACCCTAACACTAACACTATCCTAGGCCTGGTGCTAACCCTAACCCTAACCCTAACACTATCCTACGGCTGATGCTAACCTTAAACCTAAACCTGACACTATCCTAACGGTGATTCTAACCCTAACACTAACACTATCCTAGGCCTAGTGCTAACCCTAACCCTAACCCTAACACTATCCTAGGCCTGATGCTAACCCTAACCCTAACACTATCCTTGGGCTGATGCTAACCTTAACCCTAACCCTAACACTATCCTAGGGCTGATGCTAACCCTAACCTTAACCCTACAACTCTCCTAGGGCTGAGGATAACCCTAACCCTAACACTATCCTAGGGCTGATGCTAACCCTAACCCTAACACTATCCTAGGGCTGATGCTTACCCTGACCCTAACCCTTACACTATCCTAGGGCTGTTGCTAACCCTAACCATAACCCTAACACTATCCTAGGGCTGATGCTAACCCTAACCCTAACACTATCCTAGGGCTGATGCTAACCCTAACCCTAACCCTAACACTATCCTAGGGCTGATGCTAACCCTAACCCTAACACTATCCTAGGGCTGATGCTAACCCTAACCCTAACCCTAACACTATCCTAGGGCTGATGCTAACTCTAACCCTAACACTATCCTAGGGCTGATGCTAACCCTAACCATAACTCTAACACTATCCTAGGGCTGAGGCTAACCCTAACCCTAACACTATCCTACGGCTGAGGCTAACCCTAAACCTAACCCTAACACTATCCTAAGGCTGATTCTAACCCTAACACTAACACTATCCTAGGCCTGGTGCTAACCCTATCCGTAACCCTAACACTATCCTAGGCCTGATGCTTACCCTAACCCTAACACTTTACTAGGGCTGATGCTAACCTTAACCCTAACCCTAACACTATCCTAGGGCTGATGCTAACCCTAACCTTAACCCTACAACTCTCATGGGGCTGAGGCTAACCCTAACCCTAACACTATCCTAGGGCTGATGCTAACCCTAACCCTAACCCTAACACTCTCCTAGGGCTGAGGCTAACCCTAACCCTAACACTTTCCTAGGGCTGATGCTAACCTTAACCCTAACCCTAACACTTTCCTAGGGCTGATGCTAACCCTAACCTTAACCCTACAACTCTCCTGGGGCTGAGGCTAACCCTAACCCTAACACTATCCTAGGCCTGATGCTAACCCTAACCCTAACCCTAACACTATCCTAGGGCTGATGCTAACCCTAACCCTAACAGTATCCTAGGGCTGATGCTAACACTAACCCTAACCCTAACACTATCCTAGGGCTGATGCTAACTCTAACCCTAACACTATCCTAGGGCTGATGCTAACCCTAACCCTAACTCTAACACTATCCTAGGGCTGAGGCTAACCCTAACCCTAACACTATCCTACGGCTGATGCTAACCCTAAACCTACCCCTAACACTATCCTAAGGCTGATTCTAACCCTAACACTAACACTATCCTAGGCCTGGTGCTAACCCTAACCGTAACCCTAACACTATCCTAGGCCTGATGCTAACCCTAACCCTAACACTTTCCTAGGGCTGATGCTAACCTTAATCCTAACCCTAACACTTTCCTAGGGCTGATGCTAACCCTAAGCTTAACCCTACAACTCTCCTGGGGCTGAGGCTAACCCTAACCCTAACACTATCCTAGGGCTGATGCTCACCCTAACCCTAACCCTAACACTATCCTTGGGCTGATGCTAACTCTAACCCTAACACTATCCTAGGGCTGATGCTAACCCTAACCCTAACACTATCCTAGGGCTGATGCTAACCCTAACCCTAACCCTAACACTATCCTAGGGCTGATGCTAACCCTAACCCTAACACTATCCTAGGGCTGATGCTTACCCTGACCCTAACCCTAACACTATCCTAGGGCTGATGCTAACACTAACCCTAACACTATCCTACGGCTGATGCTAACCCTAAACCTAACCCTAACACTCTCCTAAGGCTGAATCTAACCCTAACACTAACACTATCCTAGGCCTGGTGCTAACCCTAACCCTAACCCTAACACTATCCTACGGCTGATGCTAACCTTAAACCTAAACCTGACACTATCCTAACGGTGATTCTAACCCTAACACTAACACTATCCTAGGCCTAGTGCTAACCCTAACCCTAACCCTAACACTATCCTAGGCCTGATGCTAACCCTAACCCTAACACTATCCTTGGGCTGATGCTAACCTTAACCCTAACCCTAACACTATCCTAGGGCTGATGCTAACCCTAACCTTAACCCTACAACTCTCCTAGGGCTGAGGATAACCCTAACCCTAACACTATCCTAGGGCTGATGCTAACCCTAACCCTAACACTATCCTAGGGCTGATGCTTACCCTGACCCTAACCCTTACACTATCCTAGGGCTGTTGCTAACCCTAACCATAACCCTAACACTATCCTAGGGCTGATGCTAACCCTAACCCTAACACTATCCTAGGGCTGATGCTAACCCTAACCCTAACCCTAACACTATCCTAGGGCTGATGCTAACCCTAACCCTAACACTATCCTAGGGCTGATGCTAACCCTAACCCTAACCCTAACACTATCCTAGGGCTGATGCTAACTCTAACCCTAACACTATCCTAGGGCTGATGCTAACCCTAACCATAACTCTAACACTATCCTAGGGCTGAGGCTAACCCTAACCCTAACACTATCCTACGGCTGAGGCTAACCCTAAACCTAACCCTAACACTATCCTAAGGCTGATTCTAACCCTAACACTAACACTATCCTAGGCCTGGTGCTAACCCTAACCCTAACCCTAACACTATCCTAGGGCTGATGATAACCCTAACCCTACCACTATCCTAGGGCTGATGCTAACCATAACCCTAACCCTAACACTATCCTAGGGCTGATACTGACCCTAACCCTAACACTATCCTAGGGCTGATGCTAACACTAACCCTAACCCTAACACTATCCTAGGGCTGATGCTAACCCTAACCCTAACACTATCCTAGGCCTGATGATATCCCTAACCCTAACCCTAACACTGTCCTAGGGCTGATGCTGACCCTAACCCTAACACTATCCTAGGGCTGAAGCTGACCCAAACCCTAACTCTAACACTATCCTAGGCCTGATGATAACCCAAACACTAACACTATCCTAGGGCTGATGCTAACCCTAACCCTAACCCTAACACTATCCTAGGGGTGATGCTAACCCTAACCCTAACACTATCCTAGGGCTGATGCTAACCCTAACCCTAACCCTAACACTATCCTAGGGCTGATGCTAACTCTAACCCTAACACTATCCTAGGGCTGATGCTAACCCTAACCATAACTCTAACACTATCCTAGGGCTGAGGCTAACCCTAACCCTAACACTATCCTACGGCTGAGGCTAACCCTAAACCTAACCCTAACACTATCCTAAGGCTGATTCTAACCCTAACACTAACACTATCCTAGGCCTGGTGCTAACCCTATCCGTAACCCTAACACTATCCTAGGCCTGATGCTTACCCTAACCCTAACACTTTACTAGGGCTGATGCTAACCTTAACCCTAACCCTAACACTATCCTAGGGCTGATGCTAACCCTAACCTTAACCCTACAACTCTCATGGGGCTGAGGCTAACCCTAACCCTAACACTATCCTAGGGCTGATGCTAACCCAAACCCTAACCCTAACACTATCCTAGGGCTGATGCTAACCCTAACCCTAACACTATCCTAGGGCTGATGCTTACCCTAACCCTAACCCTAACACTATCCTAGGACTGATGCTAACCCTAACCCTAACCCTGACACTATCCCAGGCCTGATGCTAACCCTAACCCTAACCCTAACACTATCCTAGGGCTGATGATAACCCTAACCCTACCACTATCCTAGGGCTGATGCTAACCATAACCCTAACCCTAACACTATCCTAGGGCTGATACTGACCCTAACCCTAACACTATCCTAGGGCTGATGCTAACACTAACCCTAACCCTAACACTATCCTAGGGCTGATGCTAACCCTAACCCTAACACTATCCTAGGCCTGATGATATCCCTAACCCTAACCCTAACACTGTCCTAGGGCTGATGCTGACCCTAACCCTAACACTATCCTAGGGCTGAAGCTGACCCAAACCCTAACTCTAACACTATCCTAGGCCTGATGATAACCCAAACACTAACACTATCCTAGGCCTGATGATAACCCTAACCCTAACCCTAACACTATCCTAGGGGTGATGCTAACCCTAACCCTAACACTATCCTAGGGCTGATACTAACCCTAACCCTAACCCTAACACTATGCTAGGGCTCATGCTAACCCTAACCCTAACACTATCCTAGGGCTGATGCTAACTCTAACCCTAACCCTAACACTATCCTAGGCCTGATGCTAACCCTATCCCTGACACTAACACTCTCCTAGGGCTGAGGCTAACCCTAACCCTAACACTATCCTAGGGCTGATGCTAACCATAACCCTAACCCTAACACTATCCTAGGGCTGATGCTAACCCTAACCCTAACCCTAACACTATACTAGGGCTGATGCTAACCCTAACCCTAACCCTAACACTCTCCTAGGGCTGAGGCTAACCCTAACCGTAACACTATCCTAGGGCTGATGCTAACCCTAACCCTAACCCTAACACTATCCTAGGGCTGATACTAACCCTAACCCTAACACTATCCTAGGGCTGATGCTAACACTAACCCTAACCCTAACACTATCCTAGGGCTGATGCTAACCCTAACCCTAACACTATCCTAGGCCTGATGATATCCCTAACCCTAACCCTAACACTGTCCTAGGGCTGATGCTGACCCTAACCCTAACACTATCCTAGGGCTGAAGCTGACCCTAACCCTAACTCTAACACTATCCTAGACCTGATGATAACCCAAACACTAACACTATCCTAGGCCTGATGAAAACCCTAACCCTAACCCTAACACTATCCTAGGGGTGATTCTAACCCTAACCCTAACACTATCCTAGGGCTGATACTAACCCTAACCCTAACCCTAACACTATGCTAGGGCTCATGCTAACCCTAACACTAACACTATCCTAGGGCTGATGCTAACTCTAACCATAACACTCTCCTAGGGCTGATGCTAACCCTAACCCTAACCCTAACAGTATACTAGGGCTGATGCTAACCCTAACCCTAACCCTAACACTCTCCTAGGGCTGAGGCTAACCCTAACCGTAACACTATCCTAGGGCTGATGCTAAACCTAACCCTAACCCTAACACTATCCTAAGGCTGAGGTTAACCCTAACGCTAACACTATCCTAGGGCTGATGCTAACACTAACCCTAACCCTAACACTATCCTAGGCCTGATGCTAACCCTATCCCTAACCCTAACACTCTCCTAGGGCTGAGGCAAACCCTAACCCAAACAGTATCCTAGGGCTGATGCTAACCCTAACCCTAACCCTAACACTATCCTCGGGCTGAGGCTAATCCTAACCCTAACACTATCCTACGGCTGATGATAACGCTAACCCTAACCATAACACTATCCTAGGGCTGATGTTAACCCTAACCCTAATACTATACTTGGGCTGATGCTAACCCTAACCCTAACCCTAACACTATCCTAGGGCTGATGCTAACCCTAACCATAACCCTATCCTAGGGCTGATGCAAACCCTAACCCTAACACTATCCTAGGGCTGATGCTAACCCTAACCCTAACCCTAACACTCTCCTAGGGCTGATGCTAACCCTAACCCTAACCGTAACACTATCCTAGGGCTCATGCTAACCCTAACCCTAACACTGTCCTAGGGCTCATGCTAACCCTAACCCTAACACTATCATTGGCCTGATGATATCCCTAACCCTAACCCTAACACTGTCCTAGGGATGATGCTGACCCTAACCCTAACACTATCCTTGGGCTGATGCTGAGCCTAACCCTAACTCTAACACTATCCTAGGCCTGATGCTGAGCCTAACCCTAACTCTAACACTATCCTAGGGCTGATGCTTACCCTACCCCTAACCCTAACACTATCGTAGGGCTCATGCTAACCCTTACCCTAACACTATCCTAGGGCTGATGCTAACCCTAACCCTAACTCTAACACTATCCTAGGCCTGATGCTAACCCTAACACTAACACTATCCTAGACCTGGTGATAACCCTAACCCTAACCCTAACACTATCCTAGGGCTGATGCTAACCCTAACCAAAACACTATCCTAGGGCTGATGCTAACCCTAACCCTAACCCTAACACTATCCTAGGCCTGATGCTAACCCTAACCCTAACCCTAACACTATCCTAGGGCTGATGATATCCCTAACCCTAACACTATCCTAGGGCTGATGATCACCCTAAACTTAACCCTAACACTATCCTAGGGCTGATGCTAACCCTAACCCTAACACTATCCTTGGGCTGATGCTAACCCTAACCCTAACCCTAACACTATCCTAGGGCTGATGCTAATCATAACCCTAACCCTAACCCTAACACTATCATAGGGCTGATGCTAACCCTAACCCTAACTCTAACACTATCCTAGGGCTGAGGCTAACCCTAACCCTAACACTATCCTAGGGCTGATACTAACCCTAACATTACCCCTAATACTATCCTAAGGCTGATGCTAACCCTAACACTAACACTATCCTAGACCTGGTGCTAACCCTAACCCTAACCCTAACAATATCCTAGGGCTGATGCTAACCCTAACCCTAACACTATCCTAGGGCTGATGCTAACCCTAACCCTAACCCTAACACTATCCTAGGGCTGATGCTAACCCTAACCCTAACCCTAACACTATTCTAGGGCTGATGCTAAACCTAACCCTAACCCTAACACTATCCTAGGGCTGATGCTAACCCTAACCCTTACCCTAACACTATCCTAGGGCTGATGCTAAACCTAACCATAACCCTAACACTATCCTAGGGCTGATGCTACCCCTAACCCTAACACTGTCCTGGGGCTGATGCTAACCCTAACCCTAACCCTAAAACTATCCTAGGGCAGATGCTAACCCTAACCCTAACACTATCCTAGGGCTGATGCTAACCCTAACACTATCCTAGGGCTGATGCTAACCCTAACCCTAACCCTAACACTATCCTAGGGCTGATGCTAACTCTAACCTTAACACTCTCCTAGGGCTGATGCTAACCCTAACCCTAACCCTAACACTATCCTAAGGCTGATGTTAACCCTAACCCTAACACTATCCTAGGGCTGAGGCTAACCCTAACCCTAACACTATCCTAGGGCTGATGCTAAACCTAAACCTAACCCTAACACTATCCTAAGGCTGATGTTAACCCTAACCCTAACACTATCCTAGGGCTGATGTTAACCCTAACCCTAACACTAACACTATCCTAGGCCTGATGCTTACCCTATCCCTAACCCAAACACTCTCCTAGGGCTGAGGCAAACCCTAACCCTAACACTATCCTAGGGCTGATGCTAACCCTAACCCTAACCCTAACACTATCCTAGGGCTCAGGCTAACCCTAACCATAACACTATCCTACGGCTGATGATAACCCTACCCCTAACCATAACACTATCCTAGGGCTGATGCTAACCCTTACCCTAACACTATCCTTGGGCTGATGATAACCCTAACCCTAACCCTAACACTATCCTAGGGCTGAGGCTAACCCTAACCCTAACACTATCCTAGGGCTGATGCTAACCCTAAACCTAACCGTAACACTATCCTAGGGCTGATGCTAACCCTAACCCTAACACTATCCTAGGCCTGGTGCTAACCCTAACCCTAACCCTAACACTCTCCTAGGCCTGATGCTAACCCTAACCCTAACACTATCCTAGGGCTGATGCTAACCTTAACCCTAACCCTAACACTATCCTAGGGCTGATGCTAACGCTAACCTTAACCCTACAACTCTCCTAGGGCTGAGGCTAACCTAACCCTAACACTATCCTAGGGTTGATACTAACCCTAACGCTAACACTATCCTAGGCCTGATGCTAACAATAACCCTAACCCTTACACTATCCTAGGGCTGATGCTAACCCTAACCCATAACCCTAACACTATCCTAGGGCTGATGCTAACCCTAACCCTAACACTATCCTAGGGCTGATGCTAACCCTAACCATAACCCTAACACTATCCTAGGGCTCATGCTAACCCTAACCCTAACACAATCCTAGGGCTCATGCTAACCCTAACCCTAACCCTAACACTATCCTAGGGCTGATGCTAACCCTAACCCTAACACTATCCTAGGGCTGATGCTAACCCTAACCCTAACCGTAACACTATCCTATGGCTGATGCTAACCCTAACACTAACACCTTTCTAGGCCTGATGCTAACCCTAACCCTAACCCTAACACTATCCTAGGGCTGATGCTAACCCTAACCATAACAGTATCCTAGGGCTGATGCTAACCCTAACCCTAACCCTAACACTACCCTAGGGCTGATGCTAACTCTAACCCTAACAGTATCCTAGGGCTGATGCTAACCCTAACCCTAACTCTAACACTATCCTAGGGCTGAGGCTAACCCTAACCCTAACACTATCCTACGGCTGAAGCTAACCCTAAACCTAACCCTAACACTATCCTAAGGCTGATTCTAACCCTAACACTAACACTATCCTAGGCCTGGTGCTAACCCTAACCGTAACCCTAACACTATCCTAGGCCTGATGCTAACCCTAACCCTAACACTTTCCTAGGGCTGATGCTAACGTTAACCCTAACCCTAACACTTTCCTAGGGCTGATGCTAACCCTAAGCTTAACCCTACAACTCTCCTGGGGCTGAGGCTAACCCTAACCCTAACACTATCCTCGGGCTGATGCTAACCAAAACCCTAACCCTAACACTATCCTAGGGCTGATGCTAACCCTAACCCTAACACTATCCTAGGGCTGATACTTACCCTAACCCTAACCCTAACACTATCCTAGGGCTGATGCTAACCCTAACCCTAACACTATCCTAGGGCTGATCCTAACCCTAACCCTAACTCTAACACTATCCTAGGCCTGATGCTAACCATAACACTAACACTATCCTAGGCCTAGTGATAACCCTAAGCCTAACCCTAACACTATCCTAGGGCTGATGCTAACCTTAACCCTAACCCTAACACTATCCTAGGACTGATGCTAACGCTAACCTTAACCCTACAACTCTCCTAGGGCTGAGGCTAACCCTAACCCTAACACTATCCTCGGGCTGATGCTAACCCTAACTCTAAAACTATCCTAGGCCTGATGCTAACAATAACCCTAACCCTTACACTATCCTAGGGCTGATGCTAACCCTAACCCATAACCCTAACACTATCCTAGGGCTGATGCTAACCCTAACCCTAACCGTAACACTATCCTAGGGCTGATGCTAACCCTAACCCTAACACTATCCTAGGGCTGATGCTAACCCTAACCCTAACCCTAACACTATCCTAGGGCTGATGCTAACCCTAACCCTAACAGTATGCTAGGGCTGATGCTAACCCTAACCCTAACCCTAACACTATCCTAGGACTGATGCTAACTCTAACCCTAACCCTAACACTATCCTAGGGCTGAGGCTAACCCTAACCCTAACTCTAACACTATCCTAGGGCTGAGGCTAACCCTAACCCTAACACTGTCCTACGGCTGATGCTAACCCTAAACCTAACCCTAACACTATCCTAAGGCTGATTCTAACCCTAACACTAACACTATCCTAGGCCTGGTGCTAACCCTAACCGTAAAACTAACACTATCCTAGGCCTGATGCTAACCCTAACCCTAACACTTTCCTAGGGCTGATGCTAACCTTAACCCTAACCCTAACACTTTCCTAGGGCTCATGCTAACCCTAACCTTAACCCTACAACTCTCCTGGGGCTGAGGCTAACCCTAACCCTAACACTATCCTAGGGCTGATGCTCACCTAACCCTAACCCTAACACTATCCTAGGGCTGATGCTAACCCTAACCCTAACACTATCCTAGGGCTGATAGTTACCCTAACCCTAACCCTAACACTATCCTAGGGCTGATGCTAACCCTAACCCTAACACTATCCTAGGGCTGATCCTAACCCTAACCCTAACTCTAACACTATCCTAGGCCTGATGCTAACCATAACACTAACACTATCCTAGGCCTAGTGATAACCCTAACCCTAACCCTAACACTATCCTAGGGCTGATGCTAACCCTAACCCTAACACTATCCTAGGGCTGATGCTAACCCTAACCCTAACCCTAACACTATCCCAGGCCTGATGCTAACCCTAACCCTAACCCTAACACTATCCTAGGGCTGATGATAGCCCTAACCCTAACACTATACTAGGGCTGATGCTAACCCTAACCCTAACCCTAACACTCTCCTAGGGCTGAGGCTAACCCTAACACTAGCACAATCCTAGGGCTGATGCTAACCCTAACCCTAACCCTAACACTATCCTAGGGCTGATGCTAACCCTAACCCTAACAGTATCCTAGGGCTGATGCTAACCCTAACACTAACCCTAACACTATCCTAGGGCTGATGCTAACTCTAACCCTAACACTATCCTAGGGCTGATGCTAACCCTATCCCTAACTCTAACACTATCCTAGGGCCGAGGCTAACCCTAACCCTAACACTATCCTACGGCTGATGCTAACCCTAAACCTAACCCTAACACTATCCTAAGGCTGCTTCTAACCATAACACTAACACTATCCTAGGCCTGGTGCTAACCCTAACCGTAACCCGAACACTATCCTAGGCCTGATGCTAACCCTAACCCTAACACTTTCCTTGGGCTGATGCTAACCTTAACCCTAACACTAACACTATCCTAGGGATGATGCTAACCCTAACCTTAAACCCACAACTCTCCTGGGGCTGAGGCTAACCCTAACCCTAACACTATCCTAGGGCTGATGCTAACCCTAACCCTAACCCTAACACTATGCTAGGGCTGATGCTAACCCTAACCCTAACACTATCCTAGGGCTGATGCTAACCCTAACCCTAACACTATCCTAGGGCTGATGCTAACCCTAACCCTAACTCTAACACTATCCTAGGGCTGAGGCTAACCCTAACCCTAACACTATCCTACGGCTGAAGCTAACCCTAAACCTAACCCTAACACTATCCTAAGGCTGATTCTAACCCTAACACTAACACTATCCTAGGGATGATGCTAACCCTAAACCTAAACCTAACACTATGCTAGGGCTGATGCTAACCCTAACCCTAACCCTAACACTATCCTAGGGATGAGGCTAACCCTAACCCTAACACTATCCTACGGCTGATGCTAACCCTAAACCTAACCCTGACACTATCCTAAGGGTGATTCTAACCCTAACACTAACACTATCCTAGGCCTGGTGCTAACCCTAACCCTAACCCTAACACTCTCCTAGGCCTGATGCTAACCCTAACCCTAACACTATCCTAGGGCTGATGCTAACCTTAACCCTAACCCTAACACTATCCTAGGGCTGATGCTAACGCTAACCTTAACCCTACAACTCTCCTAGGGCTGAGGCTAACCCTAACCCTAACACTATCCTAGGGTTGATACTAACCCTAACTCTAACACTATCCTAGGCCTGATGCTAACAATAACCCTAACCCTTACACTATCCTAGGGCTGATGCTAACCCTAACCCATAACCCTAACACTATCCTAGGGCTGATGCTAACCCTAACCCTAACACTATCCTAGGGCTGATGCTAACCCTAACCATAACCCTAACACTATCCTAGGGCTCATGCTAACCCTAACCCTAACACTATCCTAGGGCTCATGCTAACCCTAACCCTAACCCTAACACTATCCTAGGGCTGATGCTAACCCTAACCCTAACACTATCCTAGGGCTGATGCTAACCCTAACCCTAACCGTAACACTATCCTATGGCTGATGCTAACCCTAACACTAACACCTTCCTAGGCCTGATGCTAACCCTAACCCTAACGCTAACACTATCCTAGGGCTGATGCTAACCCTAACCCTAACAGTATCCTAGGGCTGATGCTAACCCTAACCCTAACCCTAACACTACCCTAGGGCTGATGCTAACTCTAACCCTAACAGTATCCTAGGGCTGATGCTAACCCTAACCCTAACTCTAACACTATCCTAGGGCTGAGGCTAACCCTAACCCTAACACTATCCTACGGCTGAAGCTAACCCTAAACCTAACCCTAACACTATCCTAAGGCTGATTCTAACCCTAACACTAACACTATCCTAGGCCTGGTGCTAACCCTAACCGTAACCCTAACACTATCCTAGGCCTGATGCTAACCCTAACCCTAACACTTTCCTAGGGCTGATGCTAACGTTAACCCTAACCCTAACACTTTCCTAGGGCTGATGCTAACCCTAAGCTTAACCCTACAACTCTCCTGGGGCTGAGGCTAACCCTAACCCTAACACTATCCTCGGGCTGATGCTAACCAAAACCCTAACCCTAACACTATACTAGGGCTGATGCTAACCCTAACCCTAACACTATCCTAGGGCTGATACTTACCCTAACCCTAACCCTAACACTATCCTAGGGCTGATGCTAACCCTAACCCTAACCCTATCCTAGGGCTGATCCTAACCCTAACCCTAACTCTAACACTATCCTAGGCCTGATGCTAACCATAACACTAACACTATCCTAGGCCTAGTGATAACCCTAAGCCTAACCCTAACACTATCCTAGGGCTGATGCTAACCTTAACCCTAACCCTAACACTATCCTAGGACTGATGCTAACGCTAACCTTAACCCTACAACTCTCCTAGGGCTGAGGCTAACCCTAACCCTAACACTATCCTCGGGCTGATGCTAACCCTAACTCTAAAACTATCCTAGGCCTGATGCTAACAATAACCCTAACCCTTACACTATCCTAGGGCTGACGCTAACCCTAACCCATAACCCTAACACTATCCTAGGGCTGATGCTAACCCTAACCCTAACCGTAACACTATCCTAGGGCTGATGCTAACCCTAACCCTAACACTATCCTAGGGCTGATGCTAACTCTAACCCTAACCCTAACACTATCCTAGGGCTGAGGCTAACCCTAACCCTAACTCTAACACTATCCTAGGGCTGAGGCTAACCCTAACCCTAACACTGTCCTACGGCTGATGCTAACCCTAAACCTAACCCTAACACTATCCTAAGGCTGATTCTAACCCTAACACTAACACTATCCTAGGCCTGGTGCTAACCCTAACCGTAAAACTAACACTATCCTAGGCCTGATGCTAACCCTAACCCTAACACTTTCCTAGGGCTGATGCTAACCTTAACCCTAACCCTAACACTTTCCTAGGGCTCATGCTAACCCTAACCTTAACCCTACAACTCTCCTGGGGCTGAGGCTAACCCTAACCCTAACACTATCCTAGGGCTGATGCTCACCTAACCCTAACCCTAACACTATCCTAGGGCTGATGCTAACCCTAACCCTAACACTATCCTAGGGCTGATAGTTACCCTAACCCTAACCCTAACACTATCATAGGGCTGATGCTAACCCTAACCCTAACACTATCCTAGGGCTGATCCTAACCCTAACCCTAACTCTAACACTATCCTAGGCCTGATGCTAACCATAACACTAACACTATCCTAGGCCTAGTGATAACCCTAACCCTAACCCTAACACTATCCTAGGGCTGATGCTAACCCTAACCCTAACACTATCCTAGGGCTGATGCTAACCCTAACCCTAACCCTAACACTATCCCAGGCCTGATGCTAACCCTAACCCTAACCCTAACACTATCCTAGGGCTGATGATAGCCCTAACCCTAACACTATACTAGGGCTGATGCTAACCCTAACCCTAACCCTAACACTCTCCTAGGGCTGAGGCTAACCCTAACACTAGCACTATCCTAGGGCTGATGCTAACCCTAACCCTAACCCTAACACTATCCTAGGGCTGATGCTAACCCTAACCCTAACAGTATCCTAGGGCTGATGCTAACCCTAACACTAACCCTAACACTATCCTAGGGCTGATGCTAACTCTAACCCTAACACTATCCTAGGGCTGATGCTAACCCTATCCCTAACTCTAACACTATCCTAGGGCTGAGGCTAACCCTAACCCTAACACTATCCTACGGCTGATGCTAACCCTAAACCTAACCCTAACACTATCCTAAGGCTGCTTCTAACCATAACACTAACACTATCCTAGGCCTGGTGCTAACCCTAACCGTAACCCGAACACTATCCTAGGCCTGATGCTAACCCTAACCCTAAAACTTTCCTTGGGCTGATGCTAACCTTAACCCTAACACTAACACTATCCTAGGGATGATGCTAACCCTAACCTTAACCCCACAACTCTCCTGGGGCTGAGGCTAACCCTAACCCTAACACTATCCTAGGGCTGATGCTAACCCTAACCCTAACCCTAACACTATGCTAGGGCTGATGCTAACCCTAACCCTAACACTATCCTACGGCTGAAGCTAACCCTAAACCTAACCCTAACACTATCCTAAGGCTGATTCTAACCCTAACACTAACACTATCCTAGGCCTGGTGCTAACCCTAACCGTAACCCTAACACTATCCTAGGCCTGATGCTAACCCTAACCCTAAAACTTTCCTAGGGCTGATGCTAACCTTAACCCTAACCCTAACACTTTCCTAGGGCTGATGCTAACCCTAAGCTTAACCCTACAACTCTCCTGGGGCTGAGGCTAACCCTAACCCTAACACTATCCTCGGGCTGATGCTAACCCTAACCCTAACCCTAACACTATCCTAGGGCTGATGCTAACCCTAACCCTAACACTATCCTAGGGCTGATACTTACCCTAACCCTAACCCTAACACTATCCTAGGGCTGATGCTAACCCTAACCCTAACACTATCCTAGGGCTGATCCTAACCCTAACCCTAACTCTAACACTATCCTAGGCCTGATGCTAACCATAACACTAACACTATCCTAGGCCTAGTGATAACCCTAACCCTAACCCTAACACTATCCTAAGGCTGATGCTAACCTTAACCCTAACCCTAACACTATCCTAGGACTGATGCTAACGCTAACCTTAACCCTACAACTCTCCTAGGGCTGAGGCTAACCCTAACCCTAACACTATCCTAGGGCTGATGCTAAACCTAACTCTAAAACTATCCTAGGCCTGATGCTAACAATAACCCTAACCCTTACACTATCCTAGGGCTGATGCTAACCCTAACCCATAACCCTAACACTATCCTAGGGCTGATGCTAACCCTAACCCTAACACTATCCTAGGGCTGATGCTAACCCTAACCATAACCCTAACACTATCCTAGGGCTGATGCTAACCCTAACCCTAACACTCTCCTAGGGCTGATGCTAACCCTAACGCTAACCGTAACACTATCCTAGGGCTGATGCTAACCCTAACCCTAACACTATCCTAGGGCTGATGCTAACCCTAACCCTAACCCTAACACTATCCTAGGGCTGATGCTAACCCTAACACTAACACTATCCTAGGCCTGATGCTAACCCTAACCCTAACCCTAACACTATCCTAGGGCTGATGCTAACCCTAACCCTAACAGTATCCTAGGGCTGATGCTAACCCTAACCCTAACCCTAACACTATCCTAGGGCTGATGCTAACTCTAACCCTAACCCTAACACTATCCTAGGGCTGAGGCTAACCCTAACCCTAACTCTAACACTATCCTAGGGCTGAGGCTAACCCTAACCCTAACACTATCCTACGGCTGATGCTAACCCTAATCCTTACCCTAACACTATCCTAAGGCTGATTCTAACCCTAACACTAACACTATCCTAGGCCTGGTGCTAACCCTAACCGTAACCCTAACACTATCCTAGGCCTGATGCTAACCCTAACCCTAACACTTTCCTAGGGCTGATGCTAACCTTAACCCTAACCCTAACACTTTCCTAGGGCTGATGCTAACCCTAACCTTAACCCTACAACTCTCCTGGGGCTGAGGCTAACCCTAACCCTAACACTATCCTAGGGCTGATGCTCACCTAACCCTAACCCTAACACTATCCTAGGGCTGATGCTAACCCTAACCCTAACACTATCCTAGGGCTGATACTTACCCTAACCCTAACCCTAACACTATCCTAGGGCTGATGCTAACCCTAACCCTAACACTATCCTAGGGCTGATCCTAACCCTAACCCTAACTCTAACACTATCCTAGGCCTGATGCTAACCATAACACTAACACTATCCTAGGCCTAGTGTTAACCCTAACCCTAACTCTAACACTATCCTAGGGCTGATGCTAACCCTAACCCTAACACTATCCTAGGGCTGATGCTAACCCTAATCCTAACCCTAACACTATCCCAGGCCTGATGCTAACCCTAACCCTAACCCTAACACTATCCTAGGGCTGATGATAACCCTAACCCTAACACTATCCTAGGGCTGATGCTAACCCTAACCCTAACCCTAACACTCTCCTAGGGCTGAGGCTAACCCTAACACTAGCACTATCCTAGGGCTGATGCTAACCCTAACCCTAACCCTAACACTATCCTAGGGCTGATGCTAACCCTAACCCTAACAGTATCCTAGGGCTGATGCTAACCCTAACACTAACCCTAACACTATCCTAGGGCTGATGCTAACTCTAACCCTAACACTATCCTAGGGCTCATGCTAACCCTATCCCTAACTCTAACACTATCCTAGGGCTGAGGCTAACCCTAACCCTAACACTATCCTACGGCTGATGCTAACCCTAAACCTAACCCTAACACTATCCTAAGGCTGATTCTAACCATAACACTAACACTATCCTAGGCCTGGTGCTAACCCTAACCGTAACCCGAACACTATCCTAGGCCTGATGCTAACCCTAACCCTAACACTTTCCTAGGGCTGATGCTAACCTTAACCCTAACCCTAACACTATCCTAGGGCTGATGCTAATCCTAACCTTAACCCCACAACTCTCCTGGGGCTGAGGCTAACCCTAACCCTAACACTATCCTAGGGCTGATGCTAACCCTAACCCTAACCCTAACACTATGCTAGGGCTGATGCTAACCCTAACCCTAACACTATCCTAGGGCTGATGCTTACCCTAACCCTAACCCTAACACTATCCTAGGGCTGATGCTAACCCTAACCCTAACACTATCCTAGGGCTGATCCTAACCCTAACCCTAACTCTAACACTATCCTAGGCCTGATGCTAACCATAACACTAACACTATCCTAGGCCTAGTGATAATCCTAACCCTAACCCTAACACTATCCTAGGTCTGATGCTAACCCTAACCCTAACACTATCCTAGGGCTGATGCTAACCCTAAACCTAACCCTAACACTATCCCAGGCCTAATGCTAACCCTAACCCTAACCCTAACACTATCCTAGGGCTGATGATAACCCTAACCCTAACACTATCCTAGGGCTGATGCTAACCCTAACCCTAACCCTAACACTATCCTAGGGCTGATGCTAACCCTAAGCCTAACACTATCCTAGGGCTGATGCTAACCCTAACCCTAACCCTAACACTATCCTAGGGCTGATGCTAACCCTAACCCTAACACTATCCTAGGGCTGATGCTAACCCTAAACCTAACCCTAACACTATCCTAGGCCTGATGGTAACCCTATCCCTAACACTAACACTCTCCTAGGGCTGAGGCTAACCCTAAACCAAACACTATCCTAGGGCTGATGCTAACCATAACCCTAACCCTAACACTATCCTAGGGCTGATGCTAACCCTAACCCTAACCCTAACACTCTCCTAGGGCTGAGGCTAACCCTAACCCTAACACTATCTTAGAGCTGATGCTAACCCTAACCCTTACCCTAACACTATCCTAGGGCTGATGCTAAACCTAACCCTAACCCTAACACTATCCTAGGGCTGATGCTAACCCTAACCCTAACACTATCCTAGGGCTGATGCTAACCCTAACCCTAACACTATCCTAGGGCTGATGCTTACCCTAACCCTAACATTAAAACTATCCTATTGATGTTGCTAACCCTAACCCTAACACTATCCTAGGGCTGATCCTAACC
Source organism: Lemur catta (assembly GCF_020740605.2). Lineage (NCBI taxonomy): Eukaryota > Metazoa > Chordata > Mammalia > Primates > Lemuridae > Lemur > Lemur catta. Next base: position 103,041,590 of record NC_059135.1, read on the forward strand.
CTAACCGTAACTCTAACGCTATCCTAGGCCTGATGCTAACCCTAACACTAACACTATCCCAGGCCTAGTGATAACCCTAACCCTAACCCTAACACTATCCTAGGGCTGATGCTAACCCTAACCGTAACACTATCCTAGGGCTGATGCTAACCCTAACCCTAACACTAACACTATCCTAGGCCTGATGCTAACCCTAACCCTAACCCTAACACTATCCTAGGGCTGATGATAACCCTAACCCTAACACTATCCTAGGGCTGATGCTAACCCTAACCCTAACGCTAACACTATCCTAGGGCTGATGCTAACCCTAACCCTAACACTATCCTAGGGCTGATGCTAACCCTAACCCTAACCCTAACAGTATCCTAGGGCTGACGCTAACCCTAACCCTAACACTATCATTGGCCTGATGATATCCCTAACCCTAACCCTAACACTGTCCTAGGGATGATGCTGACCATAACCCTAACACTATCCTTGGGCTGATGCTGAGCCTAACCCTAACTCTAACACTATCCTAGGCCTGATGCTGAGCCTAACCCTAACTCTAACACTATCCTAGGGCTGATGTTTACCCTAACCCTAACCCTAACACTATCGTAGGGCTCATGCTAACCCTAACCCTAACACTATCCTAGGGCTGATGCTAACCCTAACCCTAACTCTAACACTATACTAGGCCTGATGCTAACCCTAACACTAACACTATCCTAGCCCTGGTGATAACCCTAACCCTAACCCTAACACTATCCTAGGGCTGATGCTAACCCTAACCAAAACACTATCCTAGGGCTCATGCTAACCCTAACCCTAACCCTAACACTATCCTAGGCCTTATGCTAACCCTAACCCTAACCCTAACACTATCCTAGGGCTGATGATAACCCTAACCCTAACACTATCCTAGGGCTGATGCTAACCCTAACCCTAACACTATCCTTGGGCTGATGCTAACCCTAACCCTAACCCTAACACTATCCTAGGGCTCATGCTAATCATAACCCTAACCCTAACCCTAAAACTATCATAGGGCTGATGCTAACCCTAACCCTTCCCTAACACTATCCTAGGGCTGATGCTAACCCTAACCCTAACACTATCCTAGGGCTGATGCTTACCCTAACCCTATACCTAACACTTTCGCAGGGCTGATGCTAACCCTAACCCTAACACTATCCTAGGGCTGATGCTAACCCTAACCCTAACTCTAACACTATCATAGGGCTCAGGCTAACCCTAACCCTAACACTATCCTAGGGCTGATACTAACCCTAACCCTACCCCTAACACTATCCTAAGGCTGATGCTAACCCTAACACTAACACTATCCTAGGCCTGGTGCTAACCCTAACCCTAACCCTAACAATATCGTAGGGCTAATGCTAACCCTAACCCTAACACTATCCTAGGGATGATGCTAACCCTAAACCTAAACCTAACACTATCCTAGGGCTGATGCTAACCCTAACACTATCCTAGGGCTGATGCTAACCCTAACCCTAACCCTAACACTATCCTAGGGATGAGGCTAACCCTAACCCTAACACTATCCTAGGGCTGATGCTAAACCTAAACCTAACCCTAACACTATCCTAAGGCTGATGTTAACCCCAACCCTAACACTATCCTAGGGCTGATGTTAACCCTAACCCTAACACTAACACTATCCTAGGCCTGATGCTTACCCTATCCCTAACCCTAACACTCTCCTAGGGCTGAGGCAAACACTAACCCTAACACTATCCTAGGGCTGATGCTAACCCTAACCCTAACCCTAACACTATCCTAGGGCTCAGGCTAACCCTAACCCTAACACTATCCTACGGCTGATGATAACCCTACCCCTAACCATAACACTATCCTAGGGCTGATGCTAACCCTTACCCTAACACTATCCTTGGGCTGATGATAACCCTAACCCTAACCCTAACACTATCCTAGGGCTGAGGCTAACCCTAACCCTAACACTATCCTAGGGCTGATGCTAACCCTAACCCTAACCGTTACACTATCCTAGGGCTGATGCTAACCCTAACCCTAACACTATCCTGGGGCTGATGCTAACCCTAACCCTAACCCTAACACTCTGATAGGGCTGAGGCTAACCCTAACCCTAACACTATCTTAGAGCTGATGCTAACCCTAACCCTTACACTAACCCTATCCTAGGGCTGATGCTAAACCTAACCCTAACCCTAACACTATCCTAGGGCTGATGCTAACCCTAACCCTGACACTATCCTAGGGCTGATGCTAACCCTAACCCTAACCCTAACACTATCCTAGGGCTGATGCTAACCCTAACACTAACACTGTCCTAGGGCTGATGCTTACCCTAACCCTAACCCTAACACTATCGTAGGGCTGATGCTAATCCTAACCCTAACCCTAACACTCTCCTAGGGCTGAGGCTAACCGTAACCCTAACACTATCTTAGAGCTGATGCTAACCCTAACTCTTACCCTAACACTATCCTAGGGCTGATGCTAAACCTAACCCTAACCCTAACACTATCCTAGGGCTGATGCTAACCCTAACACTAACCTAGGGCTGAAGATAACCCTAACCCTAACCCTAACACTCTCCTAGGGCTGAGGCTAACCCTAACCCTAACACTATCCTAGGGCTGATGCTAACCCAAACCCTAACACTATCCTAGGGCTGATGCTTACCCTCACCCTAACCCTAACACTATCCTAGGGCTGATGCTAACACTAACCCTAACACTATCCTACGGCTGATGCTAACCCTAAACCTAACCCTAACACTCTCCTAAGGCTGATTCTAACCCTAACACTAACACTATCCTAGGCCTGGTGCTAACCCTAACCCTAACCCTAACACTATCCTAGGGCTGATGCTAACCCTAACCCTAACACTATCCTAGGGCTGATGCTAACCTTAACCCTTACAATAACACTATCCTAGGGCTGATGCTAACCCTAACCCTAACCCTACAACTCTCCTAGGGCTGAGGCTAACCCTAACCCTAACACTATCCTAGGGCTGATGCTAAACCTAAACCTAACCCTAACACTATCCTAAGGCTGATGTTAACCCTAACCCTAACACTATCCTAGGGGTGATGTTAACCCTAACCCTAACACTAACACTATCCTAGGCCTGATGCTAACCCTATCCCTAAAACTAACACTCTCCTAGGGCTGAGGAAAACTCTAACCCTAACACTATCCTAGGGCTGATGCTAACCCTAACCCTAACCCTAACACTATCCTAGGGCTGAGGCTAACCCTAACCCTAACCATAACACTATCCTAGGGCTGATGCTAACCCTAACCCTAACACTATCCTTGGGCTGATGCTAAACCTAACCCTAACCCTAGCACTATCCTAGGGCTGATGCTAACCCTAACCCTAACACTATCCTAGGGCTGATGCTAACCCTAACCCTAACCGTAACGCTATCCTAGGGCTGATGCTAACCCTAACCCTAACACTATCCTAGGGCTGATGCTAACCCTAACCCTAACCCTAACACTCTCCTAGGGCTGAGGCTAACCCTAACCCTAACACTATCTTAGAGCTGATGCTAACCCTAACCCTTACCCTAACACTATCCTAGGGCTGATGCTAACCCTAACCCTAACCCTAACACTATCCTAGGGCTGAAGCTAACCCTAACCCTAACAATATCCTAGTGCTGATGCTAACCCTAACCCTACCACTAACACTCTTCTAGGGCTGAGGCTAACCCTAACTCTAACACTATTCTAGGGCTTATGCTAACCCTAACCCTAACCCTAACACTATCCTAGGGCTGATGCTAACCCTAACCCTAACACTATCCTAGGGCTGTTGCTTACCCTAACCCTAACCCTAACACTATCCTATGGCTGATGCTAACACTAAACCTAACACTATCCTACTGCTGATGCTAACCCTAAACCTAACCCTAACACTATCCTAAGGCTGATTCTAACCCTAACACTAACAGTATCCTAGGCCTGGTGCTAATCCTAACCCTAACCCTAACACTATCCTAGGGCTGATGCTAACCCTAACCCTAACACTATCCTAAGGCTGATGCTAACCTTAACCCTTACCCTAACACTATCCTAGGGCTGATGCTAACCCTAACCCTAACGCTACAACTCTCCTAGGGCTGAGGGTAACCCTAACCCTAACACTATCCTAGGTCTGATGCTAACCCTAAACCTAACCCTAACACTATCCTATGGCTGATGCTAACCCTAACCATAACACTATCCTAGGGCTGATGCTTACCCTAACCCTAAACCTAACACTATCGTAGGGCTCATGCTAACCCTAACCCTAACACTATCCTAGGGCTGATGCTAACCCTAACCCTAAGTCTAACACTATCCTAGGCCGGATGCTAACCCTAACACTAACTCTATCCTAGGCCTGATGATAACCCTAACCCTAACCCTAACACTATCCTAGGGCTGATGCTAACCCTAACCAAAACACTATCCTAGGGCTGATGCTAACCCTAACCCTAACCCTACCACTATCCTAGGGCTGAGGCTAACCCTAACACTAACAATATCCTAGGGCTGATACTAACCCTAACCCTACCACTAACACTATCCTAAGGCTGATGCTAACCCTAACACTAACACTAGCCTAGGCCTGGTGCTAACCCTAACCCTAACCCTAACAATATCCTAGGGCTGATGCCAACCCTAACCCTAACACTATCCTAGGGCTGATGCTAACCCTAACCCTAACCCTAACACTATCCTAGGGCTGATGCTAAACCTAACCCTAACCCTAACACTATCCTAAGGCTGATGCTAACCCTAACCCTTACCCTAACACTATCCTAGGGCTGATGCTAAACCTAACCATAACCCTAACACTATCCTAGGGCTGATGCTATCCATAACCCTAACACTGTCCTAGGGCTTATGCTAACCCTAAACCTAACCCTAACACTCCCCTAGGGCTGAGGCTAACCCTAACCCTAACACTATCCTAGGGCTGATGCTAACCCTAACCCTAACCCTAACACTATCCTAGGGCTGATGCTAACCCTAACCCTAACGCTAACACTATCCCTGGGCTGATGCTAACTCTAACCCTAACACTATCCTAGGGCTGATGCTAACCCTAACTCTAACCCTAACACTATCCTAGGGCTGATGCTAACCCTAACTCTAACACTATCCTAGGCCTGATGCTAACCATAACCCTAACCATTACACTATCCTAGGGCTGATGCTAACCCTAACCCTAACCCTAACACTATCCTAGGGCAGATGCTAACCCTAACCCTAACACTATCCTTGGGCTGATGCTAACCCTAACCCTAACACTGTCCAAGGGCTGATGCTTACCCTAACCCTAACCCTAACACTATCCTAGGGCTGATGCTAACCCTAACCCTAACACTATCCTAGGGCTGATGCTAATCCTAACCCTAACCCTAACACTCTCCTAGGGCTGAGGCTAACCGTAACCCTAACACTATCTTAGAGCTGATGCTAACCCTAATTCTTACCCTAGCACTATCCTAGGGCTGATGCTAAACCTAACCCTAACCCTAACACTATCCTAGGGCTGATGCTAACCCTAACACTAACCTAGGGCTGATGATAACCCTAACACTAACCCTAACACTCTCCTAGGGCTGAGGCTAACCCTAACCCTAACACTATCCTAGGGCTGATGCTAACCCTAACCCTAACCATAACACTATCCTAGGGCTGATGCTAACCCTAACCCTAACACTATCCTAGGGCTGATGCTTACCCTGACCCTAACCCTAACACTATCCTAGGGCTGATGCTAACACTAACCCTAACACTATCCTACGGCTGATGCTAACCCTAAACCTAACTCTAACACTCTCCTAAGGCTGATTCTAACCCTAACACTAACACTATCCTAGGCCTGGTGCTAACCCTAACCCTAACCCTAACACTATCCTAGGGCTGATGCTAACCCTAACCCTAACACTATCCTAGGGCTGATGCTAACCTTAACCCTTACCCTAACACTATCCTAGGGCTGATGCTAACCCTAACCCTAACCCTACAACTCTCCTAGGGCTGAGGCTAACCCTAACCCTAACACTATCCTAGGGCTGATGCTAAACCTAAACCTAACCCTAACACTATCCTAAGGCTGATGTTAACCCTAACCCTAACACTATCCTAGGGGTGATGTTAAACCTAACCCTAACACTAACACTATCCTAGGGCTGAGGCTAACCCTAACCCTAACACTATCCTAGGGCTGATGCTAACCCTAACCCTAACCGTTACACTATCCTAGGGCTGATGCTAACCCTAACCCTAACACTATCCTAGGGCTGATGCTAACCCTAACCCTAACCCTAACACTCTGATAGGGCTGAGGCTAACCCTAACCCTAACACTATCTTAGAGCTGATGCTAACCCTAACCCTTACACTAACCCTATCCTAGGGCTGATGCTAAACCTAACCCTAACCCTAACACTATCCTAGGGCTGATGCTAACCCTAACCCTGACACTATCCTAGGGCTGATGCTAACCCTAACCCTAACCCTAACACTATCCTAGGGCTGATGCTAACCCTGACACTAACACTGTCCTAGGGCTGATGCTTACCCTAACCCTAACCCTAACACTATCCTAGGGCTGATGCTAATCCTAACCCTAACCCTAACACTCTCCTAGGGCTGAGGCTAACCGTATCCCTAACACTATCTTAGAGCTGATGCTAACCCTAACTCTTACCCTAACACTATCCTAGGGCTGATGCTAAACCTAACCCTAACCCTAACACTATCCTAGGGCTGATGCTAACCCTAACACTAACCTAGGGCTGAAGATAACCCTAACCCTAACCCTAACACTCTCCTAGGGCTGAGGCTAACCCTAACCCTAACACTATCCTAGGGCTGATGCTAACCCAAACCCTAACACTATCCTAGGGCTGATGCTTACCCTCACCCTAACCCTAACACTATCCTAGGGCTGATGCTAACACTAACCCTAACACTATCCTACGGCTGATGCTAACCCTAAACCTAACCCTAACACTCTCCTAAGGCTGATTCTAACCCTAACACTAACACTATCCTAGGCCTGGTGCTAACCCTAACCCTAACGCTAACACTATCCTAGGGCTGATGCTAACCCTAACCCTAACACTATCCTAGGGCTGATGCTAACCTTAACCCTTACAATAACACTATCCTAGGGCTGATGCTAACCCTAACCCTAACCCTACAACTCTCCTAGGGCTGAGGCTAACCCTAACCCTAACACTATCCTAGGGCTGATGCTAAACCTAAACCTAACCCTAACACTATCCTAAGGCTGATGTTAACCCTAACCCTAACACTATCCTAGGGGTGATGTTAACCCTAACCCTAACACTAACACTATCCTAGGCCTGATGCTAACCCTATCCCTAAAACTAACACTCTCCTAGGGCTGAGGAAAACTCTAACCCTAACACTATCCTAGGGCTGATGCTAACCCTAACCCTAACCCTAACACTATCCTAGGGCTGAGGCTAACCCTAACCCTAACCATAACACTATCCTAGGGCTGATGCTAACCCTAACCCTAACACTATCCTTGGGCTGATGCTAAACCTAACCCTAACCCTAGCACTATCCTAGGGCTGATGCTAACCCTAACCCTAACACTATCCTAGGGCTGATGCTAACCCTAACCCTAACCGTAACACTATCCTAGGGCTGATGCTAACCCTAACCCTAACACTATCCTAGGGCTGATGCTAACCCTAACCCTAACCCTAACACTCTCCTAGGGCTGAGGCTAACCCTAACCCTAACACTATCTTAGAGCTGATGCTAACCCTAACCCTTACCCTAACACTATCCTAGGGCTGATGCTAACCCTAACCCTAACCCTAACACTATCCTAGGGCTGAAGCTAACCCTAACCCTAACACTATCCTAGTGCTGATGCTAACCCTAACCCTACCACTAACACTCTTCTAGGGCTGAGGCTAACCCTAACTCTAACACTATCCTAGGGCTTATGCTAACCCTAACCCTAACCCTAACACTATCCTAGGGCTGATGCTAACCCTAACCCTAACACTATCCTAGGGCTGTTGCTTACCCTAACCCTAACCCTAACACTATCCTATGGCTGATGCTAACACTAAACCTAACACTATCCTACTGCTGATGCTAACCCTAAACCTAACCCTAACACTATCCTAAGGCTGATTCTAACCCTAACACTAACAGTATCCTAGGCCTGGTGCTAATCCTAACCCTAACCCTAACACTATCCTAGGGCTGATGCTAACCCTAACCCTAACACTATCCTAAGGCTGATGCTAACCTTAACCCTTACCCTAACACTATCCTAGGGCTGATGCTAACCCTAACCCTAACGCTACAACTCTCCTAGGGCTGAGGGTAACCCTAACCCTAACACTATCCTAGGTCTGATGCTAACCCTAAACCTAACCCTAACACTATCCTATGGCTGATGCTAACCCTAACCCTAACACTATCCTAGGGCTGATGCTTACCCTAACCCTAAACCTAACACTATCGTAGGGCTCATGCTAACCCTAACCCTAACACTATCCTATGGCTGATGCTAACCCTAACCCTAAGTCTAACACTATCCTAGGCCGGATGCTAACCCTAACACTAACTCTATCCTAGGCCTGATGATAACCCTAACCCTAACCCTAACACTATCCTAGGGCTGATGCTAACCCTAACCAAAACACTATCCTAGGGCTGATGCTAACCCTAACCCTAACCCTACCACTATCCTAGGGCTGAGGCTAACCCTAACACTAACAATATCCTAGGGCTGATACTAACCCTAACCCTACCACTAACACTATCCTAAGGCTGATGCTAACCCTAACACTAACACTAGCCTAGGCCTGGTGCTAACCCTAACCCTAACCCTAACAATATCCTAAGGCTGATGCCAACCCTAACCCTAACACTATCCTAGGGCTGATGCTAACCCTAACCCTAAACCTAACACTATCCTAGGGCTGATGCTAAACCTAACCCTAACCCTATCACTATCCTAAGGCTGATGCTAACCCTAACCCTTACCCTAACACTATCCTAGGGCTGATGCTAAACCTAACCATAACCCTAACACTATCCTAGGGCTGATGCTATCCATAACCCTAACACTGTCCTAGGGCTTATGCTAACCCTAAACCTAACCCTAACACTCCCCTAGGGCTGAGGCTAACCCTAACCCTAACACTATCCTAGGGCTGATGCTAACCCTAACCCTAACCCTAACACTATCCTAGGGCTGATGCTAACCCTAACCCTAACGCTAACACTATCCCTGGGCTGATGCTAACTCTAACCCTAACACTATCCTAGGGCTGATGCTAACCCTAACTCTAACCCTAACACTATCCTAGGGCTGATGCTAACCCTAACTCTAACACTATCCTAGGCCTGATGCTAACCCTAACCCTAACCATTACACTATCCTAGGGCTGATGCTAACCCTAACCCTAACCCTAACACTATCCTAGGGCAGATGCTAACCCTAACCCTAACACTATCCTTGGGCTGATGCTAACCCTAACCCTAACACTGTCCAAGGGCTGATGCTTACCCTAACCCTAACCCTAACACTATCCTAGGGCTGATGCTAACCCTAACCCTAACACTATCCTAGGGCTGATGCTAATCCTAACCCTAACCCTAACACTCTCCTATGGCTGAGGCTAACCGTAACCCTAACACTATCTTAGAGCTGATGCTAACCCTAACTCTTACCCTAACACTATCCTAGGGCTGATGATAAACCTAACCCTAACCCTAACACTATCCTAGGGCTGATGCTAACCCTAACACTAACCTAGGGCTGATGATAACCCTAACACTAACCCTAACACTCTCCTAGGGCTGAGGCTAACCCTAACCCTAACACTATCCTAGGGCTGATGCTAACCCTAACCCTAACCATAACACTATCCTAGGGCTGATGCTAACCCTAACCCTAACATTATCCTAGGGCTGATGCTTACCCTGACCCTAACCCTAACACTATCCTAGGGCTGATGCTAACACTAACCCTAACACTATCCTACGGCTGATGCTAACCCTAAACCTAACCCTAACATTCTCCTAAGGCTGATTCTAACCCTAACACTAACACTATCCTAGGCCTGGTGCTAACCCTAACCCTAACCCTAACACTATCCTAGGGGTGATGCTAACCCTAACCCTAACACTATCCTAGGGCTGATGCTAACCTTAACCCTTACCCTAACACTATCCTAGGGCTGATGCTAACCCTAACCCTAACCCTACAACTCTCCTAGGGCTGAGGCTAACCCTAACCCTAACACTATCCTAGGGCTGATGCTAAACCTAAACCTAACCCTAACACTATCCTAAGGCTGATGTTAACCCTAACCCTAACACTATCCTAGGGGTGATGTTAAACCTAACCCTAACACTAACACTATCCTAGGCGTGATGCTAACCCTATCCCTAAAACTAACACTCTCCTAGGGCTGAGGAAAACTCTAACCCTAACACTATCCTAGGGCTGATGCTAACCCTAACCCTAACCCTAACACTATCCTAGGGCTGAGGCTAACCCTAACCCTAACCATAACACTATCCTAGGGCTGATGCTAACCCTAACCCTAACACTATCCTTGGGCTGTTGCTAAACCTAACCCTAACCCTAGCACTATCCTAGGGCTGATGCTAACCCTAACCCTAACACTATCCTAGGGCTGATGCTAACCCTAACCCTAACCGTAACACTATCCTAGGGCTGATGCTAACCCTAACCCTAACACTATCCTAGGGCTGATGCTAACCCTAACCCTAACCCTAACACTCTCCTAGGGCTGAGGCTAACCCTAACCCTAACACTATCTTAGAGCTGATGCTAACCCTAACCCTTACCCTAACACTATCCTAGGGCTGATGCTAAACCTAACCCTAACCCTAACACTATCCTAGGGCTGAAGCTAACCCTAACCCTAACACTATCCTAGTGCTGATGCTAACCCTAACCCTAACACTAACACTCTTCTAGGGCTGAGGCTAACCCTAACCCTAACACTATCCTAGGGCTGATGCTAACCCTAACCCTAACCCTAACACTATCCTAGGGCTGATGCTTACCCTAACCCTAAACCTAACACTATCGTAGGGCTCATGCTAACCCTAACCCTAACACTATCCTAGGGCTGATGCTAACCCTAACCCTAAGTCTAACACTATCCTAGGCCGGATGCTAACCCTAACACTAACTCTATCCTAGGCCTGATGATAACCCTAACCCTAACACTAACACTATCCTAAGGCTGATTCTAACCCTAACACTAACACTATCCTAGGCCTGGTGCTAACCCTAACCCTAACCCTAACACTATCCTAGGGCTGATGCTAACCCTAACCCTAACACTATCCTAGGGCTGATGCTAACCCTAACCCTAACCCTACCACTATCCTAGGGCTGAGGCTAACCCTAACACTAACAATATCCTAGGGCTGATACTAACCCTAACCCTACCCCTAACACTATCCTAAGGCTGATGCTAACCCTAACACTAACACTAGCCTAGGCCTGGTGCTAACCCTAACCATAACCCTAACAATATCCTAGGGCTGATGCCAACCCTAACCCTAACACTATCCTAGGGCTGATGCTAACCCTAACCCTAACCCTAACACTATCCTAGGGCTGATGCTAAACCTAACCCTAACCCTAACACTATCCTAACGCTGATGCTAACCCTAACCCTTACCCTAACACTATCCTAGGGCTGATGCTAAACCTAACCATAACCCTAACACTATCCTAGGGCTGATGCTATCCCTAACCCTAACACTGTCCTAGGGCTTATGCTAACCCTAAACCTAACCGTAACACTCCCCTAGGGCTGAGGCTAACCCTAACCCTAACACTATCCTAGGGCTGATGCTAACCCTAACTCTAACACTATCCTAGGCCTGATGCTAACCCTAACCCTAACCATTACACTATCCTAGGGCTGATGCTAACCCTAACCCTAACCCTAACACTATCCTAGGGCAGATGCTAACCCTAACCCTAACACTATCCTAGGGCTGATGCTAACCCTAACCCTAACCCTAACACTATCCTAGGGCTGATGCTAACCCTAACCCTAACACTGTCCTAGGGCTGATGCTTACCCTAACCCTAACCCTAACACTATCCTAGGGCTGATGCTAAACCTAACCCTAACACTATCCTAGGGCTGATGCTAATCCTAACCCTAACCCTAACACTCTCCTAGGGCTGAGGCTAACCGTAACCCTAACACTATCTTAGAGCTGATGCTAACCCTAACTCTTACCCTAACACTATCCTAGTGCTGATGCTAAACCTAACCCTAACCCTAACACTATCCTAGGGCTGATGCTAACCCTAACACTAACCTAGGACTGATGATAACCCTAACCCTAACCCTAACACTATCCTAGGGCTAATGCTAACCCTAACCCTAACACTATCCTAGGGCTGATGCTTACCCTGACCCTAACCCTAACACTATCCTAGGGCTGATGCTAACACTAACCCTAACACTATCCTACGGCTGATGCTAACCCTAAACCTAACCCTAACACTCTCCTAAGGCTGATTCTTACCCTAACACTAACACTATCCTAGGCCTGGTGCTAACCCTAACCCTAACCCTAACACTATCCTAGGGCTGATGCTAACCCTAACCCTAACACTATCCTAGGGCTGATGCTAACCTTAACCCTTACCCTAACACTATCCTAGGGCTGATGCTAACCCTAACCCTAACCCTACAACTCTCCTAGGGCTGAGGCTAACCCTAACCCTAACACTATCCTAGGGCTGATGCTAAACCTAAACCTAACCCTAACACTATCCTAAGGCTGATGTTAACCCTAACCCTAACACTATCCTAGGGGTGATGTTAACCCTAACCCTAACACTAACACTATCCTAGGCCTGATGCTAACCCTATCCCTAAAACTAACACTCTCCTAGGGCTGAGGAAAACTCTAACCCTAACACTATCCTAGGGCTGATGCTAACCCTAACCCTAACCCTAACACTATCCTAGGGCAGATGCTAACCCTAAACCTAACCCTAACACTATCCTAGGGCTGATGCTAACCCTAACCCTAACCCTAACACTATACTAGGGCTGATGCTAACCCTAACCCTAACCCTAACACTCTCCTAGGGCTGAGGCTAACCCTAACCCTAACACTATACTAGGGCTGATGCTAAACCTAACCCTAACCCTAACACTATGCTAAGGCTGATATTAACCCTAACCCTATCACTATATTAGGGCTGATGTTAACCCTAACCCTAACACTAACACTATCCTAGGCCTGATGCTAACCCTATCCCTAACCCTAACACTCTCCTAGGGCTCAGGCAAACCCTAACCCTAACACTATCCTAGGGCTGATGCTAACCCTAACCCTACCCCTAACACTATGCTAGGGCTGAGGCTAACCCTAACCCTAACACTATCCTACGGCTGATGATAACCCTAACCCTAACCATAACACTATCCTAGGGCTGATGCTAACCCTAACCCTAACACTATCCTAGGGCTGATGCTAATCATAACCCTAACCCTAACCCTAACACTATCATAGGGCTGATGCTAACCCTAACCCTAACTCTAACACTATCCTAGGGCTGAGGCTAACCCTAACCCTAACACTATCCTAGGGCTCATACTAACCCTAACCCTACCCCTAACACTATCCTAATGCTGATGCTAACCCTAACACTAACACTATCCTAGGCCTGGTGCTAACCCTAACCCTAACCCTAACAATATCCAAGGGCTGATGCTAACCCTAACCCTAACACTATCCTAGGGCTGATGCTAACCCTAACCCTAACCCTAACACTATCCTAGGGCTGATGCTAACCCTAACCCTAACCCTAACACTATCCTAGGGCTGATGCTAACCCTAACCCTAACCCTAACACTATCGTAGGGCTGATGCTAACTCTAACCCTAACACTCTCCTAGGGCTGGTGCTAACCCTAACACTAACCATAACACTATACTAGGGCTGATGCTAACCCTAACCCTAACCCTAACACTCTCCTAGGGCTGAGGCTAACCCTAACATTAACACTATCCTAGGGCTGATGCTAAACCAAAACCTAACCCTAACACTATCCTAAGGCTGATGTTAACCCTAACCCTAACACTATCCTAGGGCTGATGTTAACCCTAACCCTAACACTAACACTATCCTAGGCATGATGCTAACCCTATCCCTAAACCTAACACTGTCCTAGGGCTGAGGCAAACCCTAGCCCTAACACTATCCTAGGGCTGATGCTAACCCTAACCCTAACCCTAACCCTAACACTATCCTAAGGCTGATGCTAACCCTAACCCTAACACTGTCCTAGGGCTGATGCTTACCCTAACCCTAACCCTAACACTATCCTAGGGCTGATGCTAACCCTAACCCTAACACTATCCTAGGGCTGATGCTAACCCTAACCCTAACCCTAACACTCTCCTAGGGCTGAGGCTAACCGTAACCCTAACACTATCTTAGAGCTGATGCTAACCCTAACCTTTACCCTAACACTATCCTAGGGCTGATGCTAAAGCTAACCCTAACCCTAACACTCTCCTAGGGCTGAGGCTAACCCTAACCCTAACAATATCCTAGGGCTGATGCTTACCCTAACCCTAACCCTAACACTATCCTAGGGCTGATGCTAACCCTAAACCTAACCCTAACACTATCCTAGCGCTGATGCTAACCCTAACACTAACACTATCGTAGGCCTGGTGCTAACCCTAACCCGAACCCTAACACTATCCTAGGGCTGATGCTAACCCTAACCCTAACACTATCCTAGGGCTGATGCTAACACTAACCCTAACACTATCCTAGGGCTGATGCTAACCCTAAACCTAACCCTAACACTATCCTAAGGCTGATTCTAACCCTAACACTAACACTATCCGAGGCCTGGTGCTAACCCTAACCCTAACCCTAACACTATCCTAGGGCTGATGCTAACCCTAACCCTAACACTATCCTAGGGCTGATGCTAACCTTAACCCTTACCCTAACACGATCCTAGGGCTGATGCTAACCCTAACCCTAACGCTAACACTCTTCTAGGGCTGAGGCTAACCCTAACCCTAACACTATCCTAGGGCTGATGCTAACCCTAACCCTAACCCTAACACTATCCTAGGGCTGATGCTAACCCTAACCCTAACACTGTCCTAGGGCTGATGCTTACCCTAACCCTAACCCTAACACTATCCTAGGGCTGATGCTAACCCTAACCCTAACACTATCCTAGGGGTGATGTTAACCCTAACCCTAACACTCACACTATCCTAGGCCTGATGCTACCCCTAACCCTAACCCTAACACTATCCTAGGGCTGATGCTAACCCTAACCCTAACACTATCCTTGGGCTGATGCTAACCCTAACCCTAACCCTACAACTCTCCTAGGGCTGAGGCTAACCCTAACCCTAACACTATCCTAGGGCTGATGCTAAACCTAAACCTAACCCTAACACTATCCTAAGGCTGATGTTAACCCTAACCCTAACCCTATCCTAGGGGTGATGTTAACCCTAACCCTAACACTAACACTATCCTAGGCCTGATGCTACCCCTAACCCTAACCCTAACACTATCCTAGGGCTGATGCTAACCCTAACCCTAACCCTAAAACTATTCTAAGGCTGATGCTAACCCTAACCCTAACACTGTCCTAGGGCTGATGCTTACCCTAACCCTAACCCTAACACTATCCTAGGGCTGATGCTAACCCTAACCCTAACACTATCCTAGGGCTGATGCTAACCCTAACCCTAACCCTAATACTCTCCTAGGGCTGAGGCTAACCGTAAACCTAACACTATCTTAGAGCTGATGCTAACCCTAACCTTTACCCTAACACTATCCTAGGGCTGATGCTAAACCTAACCCTAACCCTAAGACTATCCTAGGGCTGATGCTAACGCTAACACTAACCTAGGGCTGATGATAACCCTAACCCTAACCCTAACACTCTCCTAGGGCTGAGGCTAACCCTAACCCTAACACTATCCTAGGGCTGATGCTAACCATAACCCTAACCCTAACACTATCCTAGGGCTGATGCTAACACTAACCCTAACACTATCCTAGGGCTGATGCTAACCCTAAACCTAACCCTAACACTATCCTAAGGCTGATTCTAACCCTAACACTAACACTATCCTAGGCCTGGTGCTAACCCTAACGCGAACCCTAACACTATCCTAGGGCTGATGCTAACCCTAACCCTAACACTATCCTAGGGCTGATGCTAACACTAACCCTAACACTATCCTAGGGCTGATGCTAACCATAAACCTAACCCTAACACTATCCTAAGGCGGATTCTAACCCTAACACTAACAGTATCCTAGGTCTGGTGCTAACCCTAACACTAACCCTAACACTATCCTAGGGCTGATGCTAACCCTAACCCTAACACTATCCTAGGGCTGATGCTAACCTTAACCCTAACCCTAACACTATCCTAGGGCTGATGCTAACCCTAACCCTAAGTCTAACACTATCCTAGGCCGGATGCTAACCCTAACACTAACTCTATCCTAGGCCTGATGATAACCCTAACCCTAACCCTAACACTATCCTAGGGCTGATGCTAACCCTAACCAAAACACTATCCTAGGGCTGATGCTAACCATAACCCTAACCCTACCACTATCCTAGGGCTGAGGCTAACCCTAACACTAACAATATCCTAGGGCTGATACTAACCCTAACCCTACCCCTAACACTATCCTAAGGCTGATGCTAACCCTAACACTAACACTAGCCTAGGCCTGGTGCTAACCCTAACCCTAACCCTAACAATATCCTAGGGCTGATGCCAACCCTAACCCTAACACTATCCTAGGGCTGATGCTAACACTAACCCTAACCCTAACACTATCCTAGGTCTGATGCTAAACATAACCCTAACCCTAACACTATCCTAAGGCTGATGCTAACCCTAACCCTTACCCTAACACTATCCTAGGGCTGATGCTAAACCTAACCATAACCCTAACACTATCCTAGGGCTGATGTTATCCATAACCCTAACACTGTCCTAGGGCTTATGCTAACCCTAAACCTAACCCTAACACTCCCCTAGGGCTGAGGCTAACCCTAACCCTAACACTATCCTAGGGCTGATGCTAACCCTAACCCTAACCCTAACACTATCCTAGGGCTGATGCTAACCCTAACCCTAACGCTAACACTATCCCTGGGCTGATGCTAACTCTAACCCTAACACTATCCTAGGGCTGATGCTAACCCTAACTCTAACCCTAACACTATCCTAGGGCTGATGCTAACCCTAACTCTAACACTATCCTAGGCCTGATGCTAACCCTAACCCTAACCATTACACTATCCTAGGGCTGATGCTAACCCTAACCCTAACCCTAACACTATCCTAGGGCAGATGCTAACCCTAACCCTAACACTATCCTAGGGCTGATGCTAACCCTAACCCTAACCCTAACACTATCCTAGGGCTGATGCTAACCCTAACCCTAACACTGTCCAAGGGCTGATGCTTACCCTAACCCTAACCCTAACACTATCCTAGGGCTGATGCTAACCCTAACCCTAACACTATCCTAGGGCTGATGCTAATCCTAACCCTAACCCTAACACTCTCCTAGGGCTGAGGCTAACCGTAACCCTAACACTATCTTAGAGCTGATGCTAACCCTAACTCTTACCCTAACACTATCCTAGGGCTGATGCTAAACCTAACCCTAACCCTAACACTATCCTAGGGCTGATGCTAACCCTAACACTAACCTAGGGCTGATGATAACCCTAACCCTAACCCTAACACTCTCCTAGGGCTGAGGCTAACCCTAACCCTAACACTATCCTAGGGCTGATGCTAACCCTAACCCTAACCATAACACTATCCTAGGGCTGATGCTAACCCTAACCCTAACATTATCCTAGGGCTGATGCTTACCCTGACCCTAACCCTAACACTATCCTAGGGCTGATGCTAACACTAACCCTAACACTATCCTACGGCTGATGCTAACCCTAAACCTAACACTAACACTCTCCTAAGGCTGATTCTAACCCTAACACTAACACTATCCTAGGCCTGGTGCTAACCCTAACCCTAACCCTAACACTATCCTAGGGCTGATGCTAACCCTAACCCTAACACTATCCTAGGGCTGATGCTAAACTTAACCCTTACCATAACACTATCCTAGGGCTGATGCTAACCCTAACCCTAACCCTACAACTCTCCTAGGGCTGAGGCTAACCCTAACCCTAACACTATCCTAGGGCTGATGCTAAACCTAAACCTAACCCTAACACTATCCTAAGGCTGATGTTAACCCTAACCCTAACACTATCCTAGGGGTGATGTTAACCCTAACCCTAACACTAACACTATCCTAGGCGTGATGCTAACCCTATCCCTAAAACTAACACTCTCCTAGGGCTGAGGAAAACTCTAACCCTAACACTATCCTAGGGCTGATGCTAACCCTAACCCTAACCCTAACACTATCCTAGGGCTGAGGGTAACCCTAACCCTAACCATAACACTATCCTAGGGCTGATGCTAACCCTAACCCTAACACTATCCTTGGGCTGTTGCTAAACCTAACCCTAACCCTAGCACTATCCTAGGGCTGATGCTAACCCTAACCCTAACACTATCCTAGGGCTGATGCTAACCCTAACCCTAACCGTAACACTATCCTAGGGCTGATGCTAACCCTAACCCTAACACTATCCTAGGGCTGATGCTAACCCTAACCCTAACCCTAACACTCTCCTAGGGCTGAGGCTAACCCTAACCCTAACACTATCTTAGAGCTGATGCTAACCCTAACCCTTACCCTAACACTATCCTAGGGCTGATGCTAAACCTAACCCTAACCCTAACACTATACTAGGGCTGAAGCTAACCCTAACCCTAACACTATCCTAGTGCTGATGCTAACCCTAACCCTAACACTAACACTCTTCTAGGGCTGAGGCTAACCCTAACTCTAACACTATCCTAGGGCTTATGCTAACCCTAACACTAACCCTAACACTATCCTAGGGCTGATCCTAACCCTAACCCTAACACTATCCTAGGGCTGATGCTAACCTTAACCCTTACCCTAACACTATCCTAGGGCTGATGCTAACCCTAACCCTAACCCTACAACTCTCCTAGGGCTGAGGCTAACCCTAACCCTAACACTATCCTAGGGGTGATGCTAAACCTAAACCTAACCCTAACACTATCCTAAGGCTGATGTTAACCCTAACCCTAACACTATCCTAGGGGTGATGTTAACCCTAACCCTAACACTAACACTATCCTAGGCGTGATGCTAACCCTATCCCTAAAACTAACACTCTCCTAGGGCTGAGGAAAACTCTAACTCTAACACTATCCTAGGGCTGATGCTAACCCTAACCCTAACCCTAACACTATCCTAGGGCTGAGGCTAACCCTAACCCTAACCATAACACTATCCTAGGGCTGATGCTAACCCTAACCCTAACACTATCCTTGGGCTGATGCTAAACCTAACCCTAACCCTAGCACTATCCTAGGGCTGATGCTAACCCTAACCCTAACACTATCCTAGGGCTGATGCTAACCCTAACCCTAACCGTAACACTATCCTAGGGCTGATGCTAACCCTAACCCTAACACTATCCTAGGGCTGATGCTAACCCTAACCCTAACTCTAACTCTCTCCTAGGGCTGAGGCTAACCCTAACCCTAACACTATCTTAGAGCTGATGCTAACCCTAACCCTTACCCTAACACTATCCTAGGGCTGATGCTAAACCTAACCCTAACCCTAACACTATCCTAGGGCTGAAGCTAACCCTAACCCTAACACTATCCTAGTGCTGATGCTAACCCTAACCCTAACACTAACACTCTTCTAGGGCTGAGGCTAACCCTAACTCTAACACTATCCTAGGGCTTATGCTAACCCTAACCCTAACCCTAACACTATCCTAGGGCTGATGCTAACCATAACCCTAACACTATCCTAGGGCTGATGCTTACCCTAACCCTAACCCTAACACTATCCTATGGCTGATGCTAACACTAAACCTAACACTATCCTACTGCTGATGCTAACCCTAAACCTAACCCTAACACTATCCTAAGGCTGATTCTAACCCTAACACTAACACTATTCTAGGCCT
Organism: Lemur catta; assembly: GCF_020740605.2. Classification (NCBI taxonomy): domain Eukaryota; kingdom Metazoa; phylum Chordata; class Mammalia; order Primates; family Lemuridae; genus Lemur; species Lemur catta. The sequence continues at coordinate 103,061,788 of NC_059135.1, forward strand.
GGTGCTAACCCTAACCCTAACCCTAACACTATCCTAGGGCTGATGCTAACCCTAACCCTAACACTATCCTAGGGCTGATGCTAACCTTAACCCTTACCCTAACACTATCCTAGGGCTGATGCTAACCCTAACCCTAACGCTACAACTCTCCTAGGGCTGAGGGTAACCCTAACCCTAACACTATCCTAGGTCTGATGCTAACCCTAAACCTAACCCTAACACTATCCTATGGCTGATGCTAACCCTAACCCTAACACTATCCTAGGGCTGATGCTTACCCTAACCCTAAACCTAACACTATCGTAGGGCTCATGCTAACCCTAACCCTAACACTATCCTAGGGCTGATGCTAACCCTAACCCTAAGTCTAACACTATCCTAGGCCGGATGCTAACCCTAACACTAACTCTATCCTAGGCCTGATGATAACCCTAACCCTAACCCTAACACTATCCTAGGGCTGATGCTAACCCTAACCAAAACACTATCCTAGGGCTGATGCTAACCCTAACCCTAACCCTACCACTATCCTAGGGCTGAGGCTAACCCTAACACTAACAATATCCTAGGGATGATACTAACCCTAACCCTACCCCTAACACTATCCTAAGGCTGATGCTAACCCTAACACTAACACTAGCCTAGGCCTGGTGCTAACCCTAACCCTAACCCTAACAATATCCTAGGGCTGATGCCAACCCTAACCCTAACACTATCCTAGGGCTGATGCTAACCCTAACCCTAACCCTAACACTATCCTAGGGCTGATGCTAAACCTAACCCTAACCCTAACACTATCCTAACGCTGATTCTAACCCTAACCCTTACCCTAACACTATCCTAAGGCTGATGCTAAACCTAACCATAACCCTAACACTATCCTAGGGCTGATGCTAGCCCTAACCCTAACACTGTCCTAGGGCTTATGCTAACCCTAAACCTAACCCTAACACTCCCCTAGGGCTGAGGCTAACCCTAACCCTAACACTATCCTAGGGCTGATGCTAACCCTAACCCTAACCCTAACACTATCCTAGGGCTGATGCTAACCCTAACCCTAACGCTAACACTATCCCTGGGCTGATGCTAACTCTAACCCTAACACTATCCTAGGGCTGATGCTAACCCTAACCCTAACCCTAACACTATCCTAGGGCTGATGCTAACCCTAACCCTAACGCTAACACTATCCCTGGGCTGATGCTAACTCTAACCCTAACACAATCCTAGGGCTGATGCTTACCCTAACCCTAACCCTAACACTATCCTAGGGCTGATGCTAACCCTAACCCTAACACTATCCTAGGGCTGATGCTAATCCTAACCCTAACCCTAACACTCTCCTAGGGCTGAGGCTAACCGTAACCCTAACACTATCTTAGAGCTGATGCTAACCCTAACTCTTACCCTAACACTATCCTAGTGCTGATGCTAAACCTAACCCTAACCCTAACACTATCCTAGGGCTGATGCTAACCCTAACACTAACCTAGGGCTGATGATAACCCTAACCCTAACCCTAACACTCTCCTAGGGCTGAGGCTAACCCTAACCCTAACATTATCCTAGGGCTGATGCTAACCCTAACCCTAACCCTAACACTATCCTAGGGCTAATGCTAACCCTAACCCTAACACTATCCTAGGGCTGATGCTTACCCTGACCCTAACCCTAACACTATCCTAGGGCTGATGCTAACACTAACCCTAACACTATCCTACGGCTGATGCTAACCCTAAACCTAACCCTAACACTCTCCTAAGGCTGATTCTAACCCTAACACTAACACTATCCTAGGCCTGGTGCTAACCCTAACCCTAACCCTAACACTATCCTAGGGCTGATGCTAACCCTAACCCTAACACTATCCTAGGGCTGATGCTAACCTTAACCCTTACCCTAACACTATCCTAGGGCTGATGCTAACCCTAACCCTAACCCTACAACTCTCCTAGGGCTGAGGCTAACCCTAACCCTAACACTATCCTAGGGCTGATGCTAAACCTAAACCTAACCCTAACACTATCCTAAGGCTGATGTTAACCCTAACCCTAACACTATCCTAGGGGTGATGTTAACCCTAACCCTAACACTAACACTATCCTAGGCCTGATGCTAACCCTATCCCTAAAACTAACACTCTCCTAGGGCTGAGGAAAACTCTAACCCTAACACTATCCTAGGGCTGATGCTAACCCTAACCCTAACCCTAACACTATCCTAGGGCTGAGGCTAACCCTAACCCTAACCATAACACTATCCTAGGGCTGATGCTAACCCTAACCCTAACACTATCCTTGGGCTGCGGCTAAACCTAACCCTAACCCTAGCACTATCCTAGGGCTGATGCTAACCCTAACCCTAACACTATCCTAGGGCTGATGCTAACCCTAACCCTAACCGTAACACTATACTAGGGCTGACGCTAACCCTAACCCTAACACTATCCTAGGGCTGATGCTAACCCTAACCCTAACCCTAACACTCTCCTAGGGCTGAGGCTAACCCTAACCCTAACACTATCTTAGAGCTGATGCTAACCCTAACCCTTACCCTAACACTATCCTAGGGCTGATGCTAAACCTAACCCTAACCCTAACACTATCCTAGGGCTGAAGCTAACCCTAACCCTAACACTATCCTAGTGCTGATGCTAACCCTAACCCTAACACTAACACTCTTCTAGGGCTGAGGCTAACCCTAACTCTAACACTATCCTAGGGCTTATGCTAACCCTAACCCTAACCCTAACACTATCCTAGGGCTGATGCTAATCCTAACCCTAACACTATCCTAGGGCTGATGCTTACCCTAACCCTAACCCTAACACTATCCTATGGCTGATGCTAACACTAAACCTAACACTATCCTACTGCTGATGCTAACCCTAAACCTAACCCTAACACTATACTAAGGCTGATTCTAACCCTAACACTAACACTATCCTAGGCCTGGTGCTAACCCTAACCCTAACCCTAACACTATCCTAGGGCTGATGCTAACCCTAACCCTAACACTATCCTAGGGCTGATGCTAACCTTAACCCTTACCCTAACACTATCCTAGGGCTGATGCTAACCCTAACCCTAACGCTACAACTCTCCTAGGGCTGAGGGTAACCCTAACCCTAACACTATCCTAGGTCTGATGCTAACCCTAAACCTAACCCTAACACTATCCTATGGCTGATGATAACCCTAACCCTAACACTATCCTAGGGCTGATGCTTACCCTAACCCTAAACCTAACACTATCGTAGGGCTCATGCTAACCCTTACCCTAACACTATCCTAGGGCTGATGCTAACCCTAACCCTAAGTCTAACACTATCCTAGGCCGGATGCTAACCCTAACACTAACTCTATCCTAGGCCTGATGATAACCCTAACCCTAACCCTAACACTATCCTAGGGCTGATGCTAACCCTAACTAAAACACTATCTTAGGGCTGATGCTAACCCTAACCCTAACCCTACCACTATCCTAGGGCTGAGGCTAACCCTAACCCTAACAATCTCCTAGGGCTGATACTAACCCTAACCCTACCCCTAACACTATCCTAAGGCTGATGCTAACCCTAACACTAACACTAGCCTAGGCCTGGTGCTAACCCTAACCCTAACCCTAACAATATCCTAGGGCTAATGCCAACCCTAACCCTAACACTATCCTAGGGCTGATGCTAACCCTAACCCTAACCCTAACACTATCCTAGGGCTGATGCTAACCCTAACCCTAACCCTAACACAATCCTAAGGCTGATGCTAACCCTAACCCTTACCCTAACACTATCCTAGGGCTGATGCTAAACCTAACCATAACCCTAACACAATCCTAGGGCTGATGCTATCCCTAACCCTAACACTGTCCTAGGGCTTATGCTAACCCTAAACCTAACCCTAACACTCCCCTAGGGCTGAGGCTAGCCCTAACCCTAACACTATCCTAGGGCTGATGCTAACCCTAACCCTAACCCTAACACTATCCTAGGGCTGATGCTAACCCTAACCCTAACGCTAACACTATCCCTGGGCTGATGCTAACTCTAACCCTAACACAATCCTAGGGCTGATGCTAACCCTAACTCTAACCCTAACACTATCCTAGGGCTGATGCTAACCCTAACTCTAACACAATCCTAGGCCTGATGCTAACCCTAACCCTAACCATTACACTATCCTAGGGCTGATGCTAAACCTAACCCTAACCCTAACACTATCCTAGGGCAGATGCTAACCCTAAACCTAACCCTAACACTATGCTATGGCTGATGCTAACCCTAACCCTAACACTATCCTAGGGCTGATGCTTACCCTAACCCTAAACCTAACACTATCGTAGGGCTCATGCTAACCCTAACCCTAACACTATCCTAGGGCTGATGCTAACCCTAACCCTAAGTCTAACACTATCCTAGGCCGGATGCTAACCCTAACACTAACTCTATCCTAGGCCTGATGATAACCCTAACCCTAACCCTAACACTATCCTAGGGCTGATGCTAACCCTAACCAAAACACTATCCTAGGGCTGATGCTAACCCTAACTCTAACCCTAACACTATCCTAGGGCTGATGCTATCCCTAACTCTAACACTATCCTAGGCCTGATGCTAACCCTAACCCTAACCATTACACTATCCTAGGGCTGATGCTAACCCTAACCCTAACCCTAACACTATCCTAGGGCAGATGCTAACCCTAAACCTAACCCTAACACTATCCTAGGGCTGATGCTAACCCTAACCCTAACCCTAACACTATACTAGGGCTGATGCTAACCCTAACCCTAACCCTAACACTCTCCTAGGGCTGAGGCTAACCCTAACCCTAACACTATCCTAGGGCTGATGCTAAACCTAACCCTAACCCTAACACTATGCTAAGGCTGATATTAACCCTAACCCTATCACTATATTAGGGCTGATGTTAACCCTAACCCTAACACTAACACTATCCTAGGCCTGATGCTAACCCTATCCCTAACCCTAACACTCTCCTAGGGCTCAGGCAAACCCTAACCCTAACACTATCCTAGGGCTGATGCTAACCCTAACCCTAACCCTAACACTATGCTAGGGCTGAGGCTAACCCTAACCCTAACACTATCCTACGGCTGATGATAACCCTAACCCTAACCATAACACTATCCTAGGGCTGATGCTAACCCTAACCCTAACACTATCCTAGGGCTGATGCTAATCATAACCCTAACCCTAACCCTAACACTATCATAGGGCTGATGCTAACCCTAACCCTAACTCTAACACTATCCTAGGGCTGAGGCTAACCCTAACCCTAACACTATCCTAGGGCTCATACTAACCCTAACCCTACCCCTAACACTATCCTAATGCTGATGCTAACCCTAACACTAACACTATCCTAGGCCTGGTGCTAACCCTAACCCTAACCCTACCAATATCCTAGGGCTGATGCTAACCCTAACCCTAACACTATCCTAGGGCTGATGCTAACCCTAACCCTAACCCTAACACTATCCTAGGGCTGATGCTAACCCTAACCCTAACCCTAACACTATCCTAGGGCTGATGCTAACCCTAACCCTAACCCTAACACTATCCTAGGGCTGATGCTAACTCTAACCCTAACACTCTCCTAGGGCTGGTGCTAACCCTAACACTAACCGTAACACTATACTAGGGCTGATGCTAACCCTAACCCTAACCCTAACACTCTCCTAGGGCTGAGGCTAACCCTAACATTAACACTATCCTAGGGCTGATGCTAAACCTAAACCTAACCCTAACACTATCCTAAGGCTGATGTTAACCCTAACCCTAACACTATCCTAGGGCTGATGTTAACCCTAACCCTAACACTAACACTATCCTAGGCCTGATGCTAACCCTATCCCTAAACCTAACACTCTCGTAGGGCTGAGGCAAACCCTAGCCCTAACACTATCCTAGGGCTGATGCTAACCCTAACCCTAACCCTAACACTATCCTAAGGCTGATGCTAACCCTAACCCTAACACTGTCCTAGGGCTGATGCTTACCCTAACCCTAACCCTAACACTATCCTAGGGCTGATGCTAACCCTAACCCTAACACTATCCTAGGGCTGATGCTAACCCTAACCCTAACCCTAACACTCTCCTAGGGCTGAGGCTAACCGTAACCCTAACACTATCTTAGAGCTGATGCTAACCCTAACCTTTACCCTAACACTATCCTAGGGCTGATGCTAAAGCTAACCCTAACCCTAACACTCTCCTAGGGCTGAGGCTAACCCTAACCCTAACAATATCCTAGGGCTGATGCTTACCCTAACCCTAACCCTAACACTATCCTAGGGCTGATGCTAACCCTAAACCTAACCCTAACACTATCCTAAGGGTGATTCTAACCCTAACACTAACACTATCGTAGGCCTGGTGCTAACCCTAACCCGAACCCTAACACTATCCTAGGGCTGATGCTAACCCTAACCCTAACACTATCCTAGGGCTGATGCTAACACTAACCCTAACACTATCCTAGGGCTGATGCTAACCCTAAACCTAACCCTAACACTATCCTAAGGCTGATTCTAACCCTAACACTAACACTATCCTAGGCCTGGTGCTAACCCTAACCCTAACCCTAACACTATCCTAGGGCTGATGCTAACCCTAACCCTAACACTATCCTAGGGCTGATGCTAAACTTAACCCTTACCCTAACACGATCCTAGGGCTGATGCTAACCCTAACCCTAACGCTAACACTCTTCTAGGGCTGAGGCTAACCCTAACCCTAACACTATCCTAGGGCTGATGCTAACCCTAACCCTAACCCTAACACTATCCTAGGGCTGATGCTAACCCTAACCCTAACACTGTCCTTGGGCTGATGCTTACCCTAACCCTAACCCTAACACTATCCTAGGGCTGATGCTAACCCTAACCCTAACACTATCCTAGGGGTGATGTTAACCCTAACCCTAACACTAACACTATCCTAGGCCTGATGCTACCCCTAACCCTAACCCTAACACTATCCTAGGGCTGATGCTAACCCTAACCCTAACACTATCCTTGGGCTGATGCTAACCCTAACCCTAACCCTACAACTCTCCTAGGGCTGAGGCTAACCCTAACCCTAACACTATCCTAGGGCTGATGCTAAACCTAAACCTAACCCTAACACTATCCTAAGGCTGATGTTAACCCTAACCCTAACCCTATCCTAGGGGTGATGTTAACCCTAACCCTAACACTAACACTATCCTAGGCCTGATGCTACCCCTAACCCTAACCCTAACACTATCCTAGGGCTGATGCTAACCCTAACCCTAACACTATCCTTGGGCTGATGCTAACCCTAACCCTAACCCTAACACTATCCTAGGGCTGATGCTAACCCTAACCCTAACACTATCCTAGGGCTGATGCTAACCCTAACCCTAACCGTAACACTATCCTAGGGCTGATGCTAACCCTAACCCTAACCCTAACACTATCCTAGGGCTGAAGCTAACCCTAACCCTAACACTCTCCTAGGGCTGAGGCTATCCCTAACCCTAACACTATCTTAGAGCTGATGCTAACCCTAACCCTTACCCTAACACTATCCTAGGGCTGATGCTAAACCTAACCCTAACCCTAACACTATCCTAGGGCTGAAGCTAACCCTAACCCTAACACTATCCTAGTGCTGATGCTAACCCTAACCCTAACCCTAACACTATCCTAGCGCTGATGCTAACCCTAACCCTAACACTCTCCTAGGGGTGAGGCTAACCCTAACTCTAACACTATCCTAGGGCTTATGCTAACCCTAACCCTAACCCTAACACTATCCTAGGGCTGATGCTAACCCTAACCCTAACACTATCCTAGGGATGATGCTTTCCCTAACCCTAACCCTAACACTATCCTAGGGCTGATGCTAACACTAACACTAACACTATCCTACTGCTGATGCTAACCCTAAACCTAACCCTAACACTATCCTAAGGCTGATTCTAACCCTAACCCTAACACTATCCTAGGGCTGATGCTAACCCTAACCCTAACGCTATCCTAGGGCTGATGCTAACCTTAACCCTTACCCTAACACTATCCTAGGGCTGATGCTAACCCTAAGCTTAAACCTACAACTCTCCTAGGGCTGAGGGTAACCCTAACCCTAACACTATCCTAGGTCTGATGCTAACCCTAAACCTAACACTAACACTATCCTAGGGCTGATGCTAACCCTAACCCTAACACTATCCTAGGGCTGATGCTTACCCTAAGCCTAAAGCTAACACTATCGTAGGGCTCATGCTAACCCTAACCCTAACACTATCCTAGGGCTGATGCTAACCCTAACCCTAACTCTAACACTATCCTAGGTCTGATGCTAACCCTAACCAAAACACTATCCTAGGGCTGATGCTAACCCTAACCAAAACACTATCCTAGGGCTGATGCTAACCCTAACCCTAACCCTAACACTATCCTAGGGCTGAGGCTAACCCTAACCCTAACACTATCCTAGGGCTGATACTAAGCCTAACCCTACCCCTAACACTATCCTAAGGCTGATGCTAACCCTAACACTAACACTATCCTAGGCCTGGTGCTAACCCTAACCCTAACATTAACAATATCCTAGGGCTGATGCTAAACCTAACCCTAACATTATCCTAGGGATGATGCTAACCCTAACCCTAACATTAACACTATCCTAGGGCTGATGCTAACCCTAACCCTAACCCTGACACTATCCTAGGGCTGATGCTAGCCCTAACCCTTACCCTAACACTATCCTAGGGCTGATGCTAAACCTAACCATAACCCTAACACTATCCTAGGGCTGATGCTATCCCTAACCCTAACACTGTCCTGGGGCTGATGCTAACCCTAACCATAACCCTAACACTATCCTAGGGCAGATGCTAACCCTAACCCTAACCCTAACACTATCCTAGGACTGATGCTAACCCTAACCCTAACCCTAACACTATCCTAGGGCTGATGCTAACCCTAACCCTAACCCTAACACTATCCTAGGGCTGATGCTAACTCTAACCCTAACACTCTCCTAGGGCTGATGCTAACCCTAACCCTAACCCTAACACTATATTAGGGCTGATGCTAACCCTAACCCTAACCCTAACACTCTCCTAGGGCTGAGGCTAACCCTAACCCTAACACTATCCTAGGGCTGATGCTAACCCTAACCCTAACTCTAACACTATCCTAGGCCTGATGCGAATCCTAACCAAAACACTATCCTAGGGCTGATGCTAACCCTAACCAAAACACTATCCTAGGGCTGATGCTAACCCTAACCCTAACCCTAACACTATCCTAGGGCTGAGGCTAACCCTAATCCTAACACTATCCTAGGGCTGATGCTAACCCTAACCCTAACCCTAACACTATCCTAGGGCTGAGGCTAACCCTAACCCTAACACTATCCTAGGGCTGATACTAAGCCTAACCCTACCCCTAACACTATCCTAAGGCTGATGCTAACCCTAACACTAACACTATCCTAGGCCTGGTGCTAACCCTAAACCTAACATTAACAATATCCTAGGGCTGATTCTAACCCTAACCCTAACACTATCCTAGGGATGATGCTAACCCTAACCCTAACCCTAACACTATCCTAGGGCTGATGCTAACCCTAACCGTAACCCTAACACTGTCCTGGGGCTGATGCTAACCCTAACCCTAACCCTAACACTATCCTAGGGCTGATGCTAGCCCTAACCCTTACCCTAACACTATCCTAGGGCTGATGCTAAACCTAACCATAACCCTAACACTATCCTAGGGCTGATGCTATCCCTAACCCTAACAGTGTCCTGGGGCTGATGCTAACCCTAACCATAACCCTAACACTATCCTAGGGCAGATGCTAACCCTAACCCTAACACTATCCTAGGACTGATGCTAACCCTAACCCTAACCCTAACACTATCCTAGGGCTGATGCTAACCCTAACCCTAACCCTAACACTATCCTAGGGCTGATGCTAACTCTAACCCTAACACTCTCCTAGGGCTGATGCTAACCCTAACCCTAACCCTAACACTATACTAGGGCTGATGCTAACCCTAACCCTAACCCTAACACTCTCCTAGGGCTGAGGCTAACCCTAACCCTAACACTATCCTAGGGCTAATGCTAATCCTAAACCTAACCCTAAGACTATCCTAATGCTGATGTTAACCCTAACCCTAACACTATCCTAGGGCTGATGTTAACCCTAACCCTAACACTAACACTATCCTAGGCCTGATGCTAACCCTATACCTAAACCTACCACTCTCCTAGGGCTGAGGCAAACCCTAACCCTAACACTATCCTAGGGCTGATGCTAACCCTAACCCTAACCCTAACACTATCCTAGGGCTGAGGCTAACCCTAACCCTAACAATATCCTACGGCTGATGATAACCCTAACCCTAACCATAACACTATCCTGGGGCTGATGCTAACCCTTACCCTAACACTATCCTTTGGCTGATGATAACCCTAATCCTAACCCTAACACTATCCTAGGGCTGATGCTAACCCTAACCCTAACACTATCCTAGGGCTGATGCTAACCCTAACCCTAACCGTAACACTATCCTAGGGCTGATGCTAACCGTAACCCTAACACTATCCTAGGGCTGATGCTAACACTAACCCTAACCCTAACCCTAACACTCTCATAGGGCTGAGGCTAACCCTAACCCTAACACTATCTTAGAGCTGATGCTAACACTAACCCTTACACTAACACTATCCTAGGGCTGATGCTAAACCTAACCCTAACCCTAACACTATCCTAGGGCTGATGCTAACCATAACCCTAACATTATCCTAGGGCTGATGCTAACCCTACCCCTAACGCTAACACTCTCCGAGGGCTGAGGCTAACCCTAACCCTAACACTATCCTAGGGCTGATGCTAACCCTAACCCTACCCCTAACACTATCCTAATGCTGATGCTAACCCTAACACTAACACTATCCTAGGCCTGGTTCTAACCCTAACCCTAACCATAACAATATCCTAGGGCTGATGCTAACCCTAACCCTAACTCTATCCTAGGGCTGATGCTAACCCTAACCCTAACCCTAACACTATCCTAGGGCTGATGCTAACCCTAACCCTAACCCTAACACTATCCTAGGGCTCATGCTAACTCTAACCCTAACACTCTCCTAGGGCTGGTGCTAACCCTAACACTAACCCTAACACTATACTAGGGCTGATGCTAACCCTAACCCTAACCCTGACACTCTCCTAGGGCTGAGGCTAACCCTAACATTAACACTATCCTAGGGCTGATGCTAAACCTAAACCTAACCCTAACACTATCCTAAGGCTGATGTTAACCCTAACCCTAACACTATCCTAGGTCTGATGTTAACCCTAACCCTAACACTAACACTATCCTAGGCCTGATGCTAACCCTATCCCTAAACCTAACACTCTCCTAGGGCTGAGGCAAACCCTAACCCTAACACTATCCTAGGGCTGATGCTAACCCTAACCCTAACCCTAACACTATTCTAAGGCTTATGCTAACCCTAACCCTAACACTGTCCTAGGGCTGATGCTTACCCTAACCCTAACCCTAACACTATCCTAGGGCTGATGCTAACCCTAACCCTAACACTATCCTAGGGCTGATGCTAACCCTAACCCTAACCCTAATACTCTCCTAGGGCTGAGGCGAACCCTAACCCTAACACTATCCTAGGGCTGATGCTAACCCTAACCCTAACACTATCCTAGGGCTGATGCTAACCCTAACCCTAACCCTAACACTCTCCTAGGGCTGAGGCTAACCGTAACCCTAACACTATCTTAGAGCTGATGCTAACCCTAACCTTTACCCTAACACTATCCTAGGGCTGATGCTAAAGCTAACCCTAACCCTAACACTCTCCTAGGGCTGAGGCTAACCCTAACCCTAACAATATCCTAGGGCTGATGCTTACCCTAACCCTAACCCTAACACTATCCTAGGGCTGATGCTAACCCTAAACCTAACCCTAACACTATCCTAAGGGTGATTCTAACCCTAACACTAACACTATCGTAGGCCTGGTGCTAACCCTAACCCGAACCCTAACACTATCCTAGGGCTGATGCTAACCCTAACCCTAACACTATCCTAGGGCTGATGCTAACACTAACCCTAACACTATCCTAGGGCTGATGCTAACCCTAAACCTAACCCTAAGACTATCCTAAGGCGGATTCTAACCCTAACACTAACACTATCCTAGGTCTGGTGCTAACCCTAACACTAACCCTAACACTATCCTAGGGCTGATGCTAACCCTAACCCTAACACTATCCTAGGGCTGATGCTAACCTTAACCCTTACCCTAACACGATCCTAGGGCTGATGCTAACCCTAACCCTAACGCTAACACTCTTCTAGGGCTGAGGCTAACCCTAACCCTAACACTATCCTAGGGCTGATGCTAACCCTAACCCTAACCCTAACACTATCCTAGGGCTGATGCTAACCCTAACACTAACACTGTCCTAGGGCTGATGCTTACCCTAACCCTAACCCTAACACTATCCTAGGGCTGATGCTAACCCTAACCGTAACACTATCCTAGGGCTGATGCTAACCCTAACCCTAACCCTAACACTCTCCTAGGGCTAAGGCTAACCGTAAACCTAACACTATCTTAGAGCTGATGCTAACCCTAACCTTTACCATAACACTATCCTAGGGCTGATGCTAAACCTAACCCTAACCCTAAGACTATCCTAGGGCTGATGCTAACCCTAACACTAACCTAGGGCTGATGATAACCCTAACACTAACCCTAACACTCTCCTAGGGCTGAGGCTAACCCTAACCCTAACACTATCCTAAGGCTGATGCTAACCCTAACCCTAACCCTAACACTATCCTAGGGCTGATGCTAACCCTAACCCTAACACTATCCTAGGGCTGATGCTTACCCTAACCCTAACGCTAACACTATACTAGGGCTGATGCTAACACTAACCCTAACACTATCCTACGGCTGATGCTAACCCTAAACCTAACCCTAACACTATCCTAAGGCTGATTCTAACCCTAACACTAACACTATCCTAGGCCTGGTGCTAACCCTAACCCTAACCCTAACACTATCCTAGGGCTGATGCTAACCCTAACCCTAACACTATCCTAGGGCTGATGCTAACCTTAACCCTTACCCTAACACTCTCCTAGGGCTGATGCTAACCCTAACCCTAACCCTACAACTCTCCTAGGGCTGAGGCTAACCCTAACCCTAACACTATCCTAGGGCTGATGCTAAACCTAAACCTAACCCTAACACTATCCTAAGGCTGATGTTAACCCTAACCCTAACCCTATCCTAGGGGTGATGTTAACCCTAACCCTAACACTAACGCTATCCTAGGCCTGATGCTAACCCTAACCCTAACCCTAACACTATCCTAGGCCTGATGCTAACCCTATCCCTAAACCTAACACTCTCCTAGGGCTGAGGCAAACCCTAACCCTAACACTATCCTAGGGCTGATGCTAACCCTAACCCTAACCCTAACACTATTCTAAGGCTGATGCTAACCCTAACCCTAACACTGTCCTAGGGCTGATGCTTACCCTAACCCTAACCCTAACACTATCCTAGGGCTGATGCTAACCCTAACCCTAACACTATCCTAGGGCTGATGCTAACCCTAACCCTAACCCTAACAATCTCCTAGGGCTGAGGCTAACCGTAACCCTAACACTATCTTAGAGCTGATGCTAACCCTAACCTTTACCCTAACACTATCCTAGGGCTGATGCTAAACCTAACCCTAACCCTAAGACTATCCTAGGGCTGATGCTAACCCTAACACTAACCTAGGGCTGATGATAACCCTAACCCTAACCCTAACACTATCCTAGGGCTGATGCTAACCCTAACCCTAACCCTAACACTATCCTAGGGCTGATGCTAACACTAACCCTAACACTATCCTAGGGCTGATGATAACCCTAAACCTAACCCTAACACTATCCTAAGGCGGATTCTAACCCTAACACTAACACTATCCTAGGCCTGGTGCTAACCGTAACACTAACCCTAACACTGTCCTAGGGCTGATGCTAACCCTAACCCTAACACTATCCTAGGGCTGATGCTAACCTTAACCCTTACCCTAACACGATCCTAGGGCTGATGCTAACCCTAACCCTAACGCTAACACTCTTCTAGGGCTGAGGCTAACCCTAACCCTAACACTATCCTAGGGCTGATGCTAATCCTAACCCTAACCCTAACACTATCCTAGGGCTGATGCTAACCCTAACCCTAACACTGTCCTAGGGCTGATGCTTACCCTAACCCTAACCCTAACACTATCCTAGGGCTGATGCTAACCCTAACCCTAACACTATCCTAGGGCTGATGCTAACCCTAACCCTAACCCTAACACTCTCCTAGGGCTGAGGCTAACCGTAAACCTAACACTATCTTAGAGCTCATGCTAACCCTAACCTTTACCCTAACACTATCCTAGGGCTGATGCTAACCCTAACCCTAACACTATCCTAGGGCTGATGCTAACCTTAACCCTTACCCTAACACTATCCTAGGGCTGATGCTAACCCTAACCCTAACCCTACAACTCTCCTAGGGCTGAGGCTAACCCTAACCCTAACACTATCCTAGGGGTGATGCTAAACCTAAACCTAACCCTAACACTATCCTAAGGCTGATGTTAACCCTAACCCTAACACTATCCTAAGGGTGATGTTAACCCTAACCCTAACACTAACACTATCCTAGGCGTGATGCTAACCCTATCCCTAAAACTAACACTCTCCTAGGGCTGAGGAAAACTCTAACTCTAACACTATCCTAGGGCTGATGCTAACCCTAACCCTAACCCTAACACTATCCTAGGGCTGAGGCTAACCCTAACCCTAACCATAACACTATCCTAGGGCTGATGCTAACCCTAACCCTAACACTATCCTTGGGCTGATGCTAAACCTAACCCTAACCCTAGCACTATCCTAGGGCTGATGCTAACCCTAACCCTAACACTATCCTAGGGCTGATGCTAACCCTAACCCTAACCGTAACACTATCCTAGGGCTGATGCTAACCCTAACCCTAACACTATCCTAGGGCTGATGCTAACCCTAACCCTAACTCTAACACTCTCCTAGGGCTGAGGCTAACCCTAACCCTAACACTATCTTAGAGCTGATGCTAACCCTAACCCTTACCCTAACACTATCCTAGGGCAGATGCTAAACCTAACCCTAACCCTAACACTATCCTAGGGCTGAAGCTAACCCTAACCCTAACACTATCCTAGTGCTGATGCTAACCCTAACCCTAACACTAACACTCTTCTAGGGCTGAGGCTAACCCTAACTCTAACACTATCCTAGGGCTTATGCTAACCCTAACCCTAACCCTAACACTATCCTAGGGCTGATGCTAACCCTAACCCTAACACTATCCTAGGGCTGATGCTTACCCTAACCCTAACCCTAACACTATCCTATGGCTGATGCTAACACTAAACCTAACACTATCCTACTGCTGATGCTAACCCTAAACCTAACCCTAACACTATCCTAAGGCTGATTCTAACCCTAACACTAACACTATCCTAGGCCTGGTGCTAACCCTAACCCTAACCCTAACACTATCCTAGGGCTGATGCTAACTCTAACCCTAACACTATCCTAGGGCTGATGCTAACCTTAACCCTTACCCTAACACTATCCTAGGGCTGATGCTAACCCTAACCCTAACGCTACAACTCTCCTAGGGCTGAGGGTAACCCTAACCCTAACACTATCCTAGGTCTGATGCTAACCCTAAACCTAACCCTAACACTATCCTATGGCTGATGCTAACCCTAACCCTAACACTATCCTAGGGCTGATGCTTACCCTAACCCTAAACCTAACACTATCGTAGGGCTCATGCTAACCCTAACCCTAACACTATCCTAGGGCTGATGCTAACCCTAACCCTAAGTCTAACACTATCCTAGGCCGGATGCTAACCCTAACACTAACTCTATCCTAGGCCTGATGATAACCCTAACCCTAACCCTAACACTATCCTAGGGCTGATGCTAACCCTAACCAAAACACTATCCTAGGGCTGATGCTAACCCTAACCCTAACCCTACCACTATCCTAGGGCTGAGGCTAACCCTAACACTAACAATATCCTAGGGCTGATACTAACCCTAACCCTACCCCTAACACTATCCTAAGGCTGATGCTAACCCTAACACTAACACTAGCCTAGGCCTGGTGCTAACCCTAACCCTAACCCTAACAATATCCTAGGGCTGATGCCAACCCTAACCCTAACACTATCCTAGGGCTGATGCTAACCCTAACCCTAACCCTAACACTATCCTAGCCCTGATGCTAAACCTAACCCTAACCCTAACACTATCCTAACGCTGATGCTAACCCTAACCCTTACCCTAACACTATCCTAGGGCTGATGCTAAACCTAACCATAACCCTAACACTATCCTAGGGCTGATGCTATCCCTAACCCTAACACTGTCCTAGGGCTTATGCTAACCCTAAACCTAACCCTAACACTCCCCTAGGGCTGAGGCTAACCCTAACCCTAACACTATCCTAGGGCTGATGCTAACCCTAACCCTAACGCTAACACTATCCCTGGGCTGATGCTAACTCTAACCCTAACACTATCCTAGGGCTGATGCTAACCCTAACCCTAACCCTAACACTATCCTACGGCTGATGCTAACCCTAAACCTAACCCTAACACTATCCTAAGGCTGATTCTAACCCTAACACTAACACTATCCTAGGCCTGGTGCTAACCCTAACCCTAACCCTAACACTATCCTAGGGCTGATGCTAACCCTAACCCTAACACTATCCTAGGGCTGATGCTAACCTTAACCCTTACCCTAACACTATCCTAGGGCTGATGCTAACCCTAACCCTAACCCTACAACTCTCCTAGGGCTGAGGCTAACCCTAACCCTAACACTATCCTAGGGCTGATGCTAAACCTAAACCTAACCCTAACACTATCCTAAGGCTGATGTTAACCCTAACCCTAACCCTATCCTAGGGGTGATGTTAACCCTAACCCTAACACTAACGCTATCCTAGGCCTGATGCTAACCCTAACCCTAACCCTAACACTATCCTAGGCCTGATGCTAACCCTATCCCTAAACCTAACACTCTCCTAGGGCTGCGGCAAACCCTAACCCTAACACTATCCTAGGGCTGATGCTAACCCTAACCCTAACCCTAACACTATTCTAAGGCTGATGCTAACCCTAACCCTAACACTGTCCTAGGGCTGATGCTTACCCTAACCCTAACCCTAACACTATCCTAGGGCTGATGCTAACCCTAACCCTAACACTATCCTAGGGCTGATGCTAACCCTAACCCTAACCCTAACACTCTCCTAGGGCTGAGGCTAACCGTAACCCTAACACTATCTTAGAGCTGATGCTAACCCTAACCTTTACCCTAACACTATCCTAGGGCTGATGCTAAACCTAACCCTAACCCTAAGACTATCCTAGGGCTGATGCTAACCCTAACACTAACCTAGGGCTGATGATAACCCTAATCCTAACCCTAACACTATCCTAGGGCTGATGCTAACCCTAACCCTAAACCTAACACTATCCTAGGGCTGATGCTAACACTAACCCTAACACTATCCTAGGGCTGATGATAACCCTAAACCTAACCCTAACACTATCCTAAGGCGGATTCTAACCCTAACACTAACACTATCCTAGGCCTGGTGCTAACCGTAACACTAACCCTAACACTGTCCTAGGGCTGATGCTAACCCTAACCCTAACACTATCCTAGGGCTGATGCTAACCTTAACCCTTACCCTAACACGATCCTAGGGCTGATGCTAACCCTAACCCTAACGCTAACACTCTTCTAGGGCTGAGGCTAACCCTAACCCTAACACTATCCTAGGGCTGATGCTAATCCTAACCCTAACCCTAACACTATCCTAGGGCTGATGCTAACCCTAACCCTAACACTGTCCTAGGGCTGATGCTTACCCTAACCCTAACCCTAACACTATCCTAGGGCTGATGCTAACCCTAACCCTAACACTATCCTAGGGCTGATGCTAACCCTAACCCTAACCCTAACACTCTCCTAGGGCTGAGGCTAACCGTAAACCTAACACTATCTTAGAGCTCATGCTAACCCTAACCTTTACCCTAACACTATCCTAGGGCTGATGCTAACCCTAACCCTAACACTATCCTAGGGCTGATGCTAACCTTAACCCTTACCCTAACACTATCCTAGGGCTGATGCTAACCCTAACCCTAACCCTACAACTCTCCTAGGGCTGAGGCTAACCCTAACCCTAACACTATCCTAGGGGTGATGCTAAACCTAAACCTAACCCTAACACTATCCTAAGGCTGATGTTAACCCTAACCCTAACACTATCCTAAGGGTGATGTTAACCCTAACCCTAACACTAACACTATCCTAGGCGTGATGCTAACCCTATCCCTAAAACTAACACTCTCCTAGGGCTGAGGAAAACTCTAACTCTAACACTATCCTAGGGCTGATGCTAACCCTAACCCTAACCCTAACACTATCCTAGGGCTGAGGCTAACCCTAACCCTAACCATAACACTATCCTAGGGCTGATGCTAACCCTAACCCTAACACTATCCTTGGGCTGATGCTAAACCTAACCCTAACCCTAGCACTATCCTAGGGCTGATGCTAACCCTAACCCTAACACTATCCTAGGGCTGATGCTAACCCTAACCCTAACCGTAACACTATCCTAGGGCTGATGCTAACCCTAACCCTAACACTATCCTAGGGCTGATGCTAACCCTAACCCTAACTCTAACACTCTCCTAGGGCTGAGGCTAACCCTAACCCTAACACTATCTTAGAGCTGATGCTAACCCTAACCCTTACCCTAACACTATCCTAGGGCTGATGCTAAACCTAACCCTAACCCTAACACTATCCTAGGGCTGAAGCTAACCCTAACCCTAACACTATCCTAGTGCTGATGCTAACCCTAACCCTAACACTAACACTCTTCTAGGGCTGAGGCTAACCCTAACTCTAACACTATCCTAGGGCTTATGCTAACCCTAACCCTAACCCTAACACTATCCTAGGGCTGATGCTAACCCTAACCCTAACACTATCCTAGGGCTGATGCTTACCCTAACCCTAACCCTAACACTATCCTAGGGCTGATGCTAACACTAAACCTAACACTATCCTACTGCTGATGCTAACCCTAAACCTAACCCTAACACTATCCTAAGGCTGATTCTAACCCTAACACTAACACTATCCTAGGCCTGGTGCTAACCCTAACCCTAACCCTAACACTATCCTAGGGCTGATGCTAACTCTAACCCTAACACTATCCTAGGGCTGATGCTAACCTTAACCCTTACCCTAACACTATCCTAGGGCTGATGCTAACCCTAACCCTAACGCTACAACTCTCCTAGGGCTGAGGGTAACCCTAACCCTAACACTATCCTAGGTCTGATGCTAACCCTAAACCTAACCCTAACACTATCCTATGGCTGATGCTAACCCTAACCCTAACACTATCCTAGGGCTGATGCTTACCCTAACCCTAAACCTAACACTATCGTAGGGCTCATGCTAACCCTAACCCTAACACTATCCTAGGGCTGATGCTAACCCTAACCCTAAGTCTAACACTATCCTAGGCCGGATGCTAACCCTAACACTAACTCTATCCTAGGCCTGATGATAACCCTAACCCTAACCCTAACACTATCCTAGGGCTGATGCTAACCCTAACCAAAACACTATCCTAGGGCTGATGCTAACCCTAACCCTAACCCTACCACTATCCTAGGGCTGAGGCTAACCCTAACACTAACAATATCCTAGGGCTGATACTAACCCTAACCCTACCCCTAACACTATCCTAAGGCTGATGCTAACCCTAACACTAACACTAGCCTAGGCCTGGTGCTAACCCTAACCCTAACCCTAACAATATCCTAGGGCTGATGCCAACCCTAACCCTAACACTATCCTAGGGCTGATGCTAACCCTAACCCTAACCCTAACACTATCCTAGCCCTGATGCTAAACCTAACCCTAACCCTAACACTATCCTAACGCTGATGCTAACCCTAACCCTTACCCTCACACTATCCTAGGGCTGATGCTAAACCTAACCATAACCCTAACACTATCCTAGGGCTGATGCTATCCCTAACCCTAACACTGTCCTAGGGCTTATGCTAACCCTAAACCTAACCCTAACACTCCCCTAGGGCTGAGGCTAACCCTAACCCTAACACTATCCTAGGGCTGATGCTAACCCTAACCCTAACCCTAACACTATCCTAGGGCTGATGCTAACCCTAACCCTAACGCTAACACTATCCCTGGGCTGATGCTAACTCTAACCCTAACACTATCCTAGGGCTGATGCTAACCCTAACCCTAACCCTAACACTATCCTAGGGCCGATGCTAACCCTAACCCTAACGCTAACACTATCCCTGGGCTGATGCTAACTCTAACCCTAACACAATCCTAGGGCTGATGCTTACCCTAACCCTAACCCTAACACTATCCTAGGGCTGATGCTAACCCTAACCCTAACACTATCCTAGGGCTGATGCTAATCCTAACCCTAACCCTAACACTCTCCTAGGGCTGAGGCTAACCGTAACCCTAACACTATCTTAGAGCTGATGCTAACCCTAACTCTTACCCTAACACTATCCTAGTGCTGATGCTAAACCTAACCCTAACCCTAACACTATCCTAGGGCTGATGCTAACCCTAACACTAACCTAGGGCTGATGATAACCCTAACCCTAACCCTAACACTCTCCTAGGGCTGAGGCTAACCCTAACCCTAACATTATCCTAGGGCTGATGCTAACCCTAACCCTAACCCTAACACTATCCTAGGGCTAATGCTAACCCTAACCCTAACACTATCCTAGGGCTGATGCTTACCCTGACCCTAACCCTAACACTATCCTAGGGCTGATGCTAACACTAACCCTAACACTATCCTACGGCTGATGCTAACCCTAAACCTAACCCTAACACTCTCCTAAGGCTGATTCTAACCCTAACACTAACACTATCCTAGGCCTGGTGCTAACCATAACCCTAACCCTAACACTATCCTAGGGCTGATGCTAACCCTAACCCTAACACTATCCTAGGGCTGATGCTAACCTTAACCCTTACCCTAACACTATCCTAGGGCTGATGCTAACCCTAACCCTAACCCTACAACTCTCCTAGGGCTGAGGCTAACCCTAACCCTAACACTATCCTAGGGCTGATGCTAAACCTAAACCTAACCCTAACACTATCCTAAGGCTGATGTTAACCCTAACCCTAACACTATCCTAGGGGTGATGTTAACCCTAACCCTAACACTAACACTATCCTAGGCCTGATGCTAACCCTATCCCTAAAACTAACACTCTCCTAGGGCTGAGGAAAACTCTAACCCTAACACTATCCTAGGGCTGATGCTTACCCTAACCCTAAAACTAACACTATCGTAGGGCTCATGCTAACCCTTACCCTAACACTATCCTAGGGCTGATGCTAACCCTAACCCTAACCCTAACACTATCCTAGGGCTGAGGCTAACCCTAACCCTAACCATAACACTATCCTAGGGCTGATGCTAACCCTAACCCTCACACTATCCTTGGGCTGCGGCTAAACCTAACCCTAACCCTAGCACTATCCTAGGGCTGATGCTAACCCTAACCCTAACACTATCCTAGGGCTGATGCTAACCCTAACCCTAACCGTAACACTATACTAGGGCTGACGCTAACCCTAACCCTAACACTATCCTAGGGCTGATGCTAACCCTAACCCTAACCCTAACACTCTCCTAGGGCTGAGGCTAACCCTAACCCTAACACTATCTTAGAGCTGATGCTAACCCTAACCCTTACCCTAACACTATCCTAGGGTTGATGCTAAACCTAACCCTAACCCTAACACTATCCTAGGGCTGAAGCTAACCCTAACCCTAACACTATCCTAGTGCTGATGCTAACCCTAACCCTAACACTAACACTCTTCTAGGGCTGAGGCTAACCCTAACTCTAACACTAACCTAGGGCTTATGCTAACCCTAACCCTAACCCTAACACTATCCTAGGGCTGATGCTAATCCTAACCCTAACACTATCCTAGGGCTGATGCTTACCCTAACCCTAACCCTAACACTATCCTATGGCTGATGCTAACACTAAACCTAACACTATCCTACTGCTGATGCTAACCCTAAACCTAACCCTAACACTATACTAAGGCTGATTCTAACCCTAACACTAACACTATCCTAGGCCTGGTGCTAACCCTAACCCTAACCCTAACAGTATCCTAGGGCTGATGCTAACCCTAACCCTAACACTATCCTAGGGCTGATGCTAACCTTAACCCTTACCCTAACACTATCCTAGGGCTGATGCTAACCCTAACCCTAACGCTACAACTCTCCTAGGGCTGAGGGTAACCCTAACCCTAACACTATCCTAGGTCTGATGCTAACCCTAAACCTAACCCTAACACTATCCTATGGCTGATGATAACCCTAACCCTAACACTATCCTAGGGCTGATGCTTACCCTAAACCTAAACCTAACACTATCGTAGGGCTCATGCTAACCCTTACCCTAACACTATCCTAGGGCTGATGCTAACCCTAACCCTAAGTCTAACACTATCCTAGGCCGGATGCTAACCCTAACACTAACTCTATCCTAGGCCTGATGATAACCCTAACCCTAACCCTAACACTATACTAGGGCTGATGCTAACCCTAACTAAAACACTATCCTAGGGCTGATGCTAACCCTAACCCTAACCCTACCACTATCCTAGGGCTGAGGCTAACCCTAACCCTAACAATCTCCTAGGGCTGATACTAACCCTAACCCTACCCCTAACACTATCCTAAGGCTGATGCTAACCCTAACACTAACACTAGCCTAGGCCTGGTGCTAACCCTAACCCTAACCCTAACAATATCCTAGGGCTGATGCCAACCCTAACCCTAACACTATCCTAGGGCTGATGCTAACCCTAACCCTAACCCTAACACTATCCTAGGGCTGATGCTAACCCTAACCCTAACCCTAACACAATCCTAAGGCTGATGCTAACCCTAACCCTTACCCTAACACTATCCTAGGGCTGATGCTAAACCTAACCATAACCCTAACACAATCCTAGGGCTGATGCTATCCCTAACCCTAACACTGTCCTAGGGCTTATGCTAACCCTAACCATAACCCTAACACTATCCTAGGGCAGATGCTAACCCTAACCCTAACACTATCCTAGGACTGATGCTAACCCTAACCCTAACCCTAACACTATCCTAGGGCTGATGCTAACCCTAACCCTAACCCTAACACTATCCTAGGGCTGATGCTAACTCTAACCCTAACACTCTCCTAGGGCTGATGCTAACCCTAACCCTAACCCTAACACTATACTAGGGCTGATGCTAACCCTAACCCTAACCCTAACACTCTCCTAGGGCTGAGGCTAACCCTAACCCTAACACTATCCTAGGGCTGATGCTAATCCTAAACCTAACCCTAAGACTATCCTAATGCTGATGTTAACCCTAACCCTAACACTATCCTAGGGCTGATGTTAACCCTAACCCTAACACTAACACTATCCTAGGCCTGATGCTAACCCTATACCTAAACCTACCACTCTCCTAGGGCTGAGGCAAACCCTAACCCTAACACTATCCTAGGGCTGATGCTAACCCTAACCCTAACCCTAACACTATCCTAGGGCTGAGGCTAACCCTAACCCTAACAATATCCTACGGCTGATGATAACCCTAACCCTAACCATAACACTATCCTGGGGCTGATGCTAACCCTTACCCTAACACTATCCTTGGGCTGATGATAACCCTAATCCTAACCATAACACTATCCTAGGGCTGATGCTAACCCTAACCCTAACACTATCCTAGGGCTGATGCTAACCCTAACCCTAACCGTAACACTATCCTAGGGCTGATGCTAACCGTAACCCTAACACTATCCTAGGGCTGATGCTAACACTAACCCTAACCCTAACCCTAACACTCTCATAGGGCTGAGGCTAACCCTAACCCTAACACTATCTTAGAGCTGATGCTAACCCTAACCCTTACACTAACACTATCCTAGGGCTGATGCTAAACCTAACCCTAACCCTAACACTATCCTAGGGCTGATGCTAACCCTAACCCTAACATTATCCTAGGGCTGATGCTAACCCTACCCCTAACGCTAACACTCTCCTAGGGCTGAGGCTAACCCTAACCCTAACACTATCCTAGGGCTGATGCTAACCCTAACCCTACTCCTAACACTATCCTAATGCTGATGCTAACCCTAACACTAACACTATCCTAGGCCTGGTGCTAACCCTAACCCTAACCCTAACAATATCCTAGGGCTGATGCTAACCCTAACCCTAACTCTATCCTAGGGCTGATGCTAACCCTAACCCTAACCCTAACACTATCCTAGGGCTGATGCTAACCCTAACCCTAACCCTAACACTATCCTAGGGCTCATGCTAACTCTAACCCTAACACTCTCCTAGGGCTGGTGCTAACCCTAACACTAACCCTAACACTATACTAGGGCTGATGCTAACCGTAACCCTAACCCTGACACTCTCCTAGGGCTGAGGCTAACCCTAACATTAACACTATCCTAGGGCTGATGCTAAACCTAAACCTAACCCTAACACTATCCTAAGGCTGATGTTAACCCTAACCCTAACACTATCCTAGGTCTGATGTTAACCCTAACCCTAACACTAACACTATCCTAGGCCTGATGCTAACCCTATCCCTAAACCTAACACTCTCCTAGGGCTGAGGCAAACCCTAACCCTAACACTATCCTAGGGCTGATGCTAACCCTAACCCTAACCCTAACACTATTCTAAGGCTGATGCTAACCCTAACCCTAACACTGTCCTAGGGCTGATGCTTACCCTAACCCTAACCCTAACACTATCCTAGGGCTGATGCTAACCCTAACCCTAACACTATCCTAGGGCTGATGCTAACCCTAACCCTAACCCTAATACTCTCCTAGGGCTGAGGCGAACCCTAACCCTAACACTATCCTAGGGCTGATGCTAACCCTAACCCTAACACTATCCTAGGGCTGATGCTAACCCTAACCCTAACCCTAACACTCTCCTAGGGCTGAGGCTAACCGTAACCCTAACACTATCTTAGAGCTGATGCTAACCCTAACCTTTACCCTAACACTATCCTAGGGCTGATGCTAAAGCTAACCCTAACCCTAACACTCTCCTAGGGCTGAGGCTAACCCTAACCCTAACAATATCCTAGGGCTGATGCTTACCCTAACCCTAACCCTAACACTATCCTAGGGCTGATGCTAACCCTAAACCTAACCCTAACACTATCCTAAGGGTGATTCTAACCCTAACACTAACACTATCGTAGGCCTGGTGCTAACCCTAACCCGAACCCTAACACTATCCTAGGGCTGATGCTAACCCTAACCCTAACACTATCCTAGGGCTGATGCTAACACTAACCCTAACACTATCCTAGGGCTGATGCTAACCCTAAACCTAACCCTAAGACTATCCTAAGGCGGATTCTAACCCTAACACTAACACTATCCTAGGTCTGGTGCTAACCCTAACACTAACCCTAACACTAACCTAGGGCTGATGCTAACCCTAACCCTAACACTATCCTAGGGCTGATGCTAACCTTAACCCTTACCCTAACACGATCCTAGGGCTGATGCTAACCCTAACCCTAACGCTAACACTCTTCTAGGGCTGAGGCTAACCCTAACCCTAACACTATCCTAGGGCTGATGCTAACCCTAACCCTAACCCTAACACTATCCTAGGGCTGATGCTAACCCTAACCCTAACACTGTCCTAGGGCTGATGCTTACCCTAACCCTAACCCTAACACTATCCTAGGGCTGATGCTAACCGTAACCCTAACACTATCCTAGGGCTGATGCTAACCCTAACCCTAACCCTAACACTCTCCTAGGGCTAAGGCTAACCGTAAACCTAACACTATCTTAGAGCTGATGCTAACCCTAACCTTTACCATAACACTATCCTAGGGCTGATGCTAAACCTAACCCTAACCCTAAGACTATCCTAGGGCTGATGCTAACCCTAACACTAACCTAGGGCTGATGATAACCCTAACACTAACCCTAACACTCTCCTAGGGCTGAGGCTAACCCTAACCCTAACACTATCCTAAGGCTGATGCTAACCCTAACCCTAACCCTAACACTATCCTAGGGCTGATGCTAACCCTAACCCTAACACTATCCTAGGGCTGATGCTTACCCTAACCCTAACCCTAACACTATACTAGGGCTGATGCTAACACTAACCCTAACACTATCCTACGGCTGATGCTAACCCTAAACCTAACCCTAACACTATCCTAAGGCTGATTCTAACCCTAACACTAACACTATCCTAGGCCTGGTGCTAACCCTAACCCTAACCCTAACACTATCCTAGGGCTGATGCTAACCCTAACCCTAACACTATCCTAGGGCTGATGCTAACCTTAACCCTTACCCTAACACTATCCTAGGGCTGATGCTAACCCTAACCCTAACCCTACAACTCTCCTAGGGCTGAGGCTAACCCTAACCCTAACACTATCCTAGGGCTGATGCTAAACCTAAACCTAACCCTAACACTATCCTAAGGCTGATGTTAACCCTAACCCTAACCCTATCCTAGGGGTGATGTTAACCCTAACCCTAACACTAACGCTATCCTAGGCCTGATGCTAACCCTAACCCTAACCCTAACACTATCCTAGGCCTGATGCTAACCCTATCCCTAAACCTAACACTCTCCTAGGGCTGAGGCAAACCCTAACCCTAACACTATCCTAGGGCTGATGCTAACCCTAACCCTAACCCTAACACTATTCTAAGGCTGATGCTAACCCTAACCCTAACACTGTCCTAGGGCTGATGCTTACCCTAACCCTAACCCTAACACTATCCTAGGGCTGATGCTAACCCTAACCCTAACACTATCCTAGGGCTGATGCTAACCCTAACCCTAACCCTAACACTCTCCTAGGGCTGAGGCTAACCGTAACCCTAACACTATCTTAGAGCTGATGCTAACCCTAACCTTTACCCTAACACTATCCTAGGGCTGATGCTAAACCTAACCCTAACCCTAAGACTATCCTAGGGCTGATGCTAACCCTAACACTAACCTAGGGCTGATGATAACCCTAACCCTAACCCTAACACTATCCTAGGGCTGATGCTAACCCTAACCCTAACCCTAACACTATCCTAGGGCTGATGCTAACACTAACCCTAACACTATCCTAGGGCTGATGATAACCCTAAACCTAACCCTAACACTATCCTAAGGCGGATTCTAACCCTAACACTAACACTATCCTAGGCCTGGTGCTAACCGTAACACTAACCCTAACACTGTCCTAGGGCTGATGCTAACCCTAACCCTAACACTATCCTAGGGCTGATGCTAACCTTAACCCTTACCCTAACACGATCCTAGGGCTGATGCTAACCCTAACCCTAACGCTAACACTCTTCTAGGGCTGAGGCTACCCCTAACCCTAACACTATCCTAGGGCTGATGCTAATCCTAACCCTAACCCTAACACTATCCTAGGGCTGATGCTAACCCTAACCCTAACACTGTCCTAGGGCTGATGCTTACCCTAACCCTAACCCTAACACTATCCTAGGGCTGATGCTAACCCTAACCCTAACACTATCCTACGGCTGATGCTAACCCTAACCCTAACCCTAACACTCTCCTAGGGCTGAGGCTAACCGTAAACCTAACACTATCTTAGAGCTGATGCTAACCCTAACCTTTACCCTAACACTATCCTAGGGCTGATGCTAAACCTAACCCTAACCCTAAGACTATCCTAGGGCTGATGCTAACCCTAACACTAACCTAGGGCTGATGATAACCCTAACACTAACCCTAACACTCTCCTAGGGCTGAGGCTAACCCTAACCCTAACACTATCCTAAGGCTGATGCTAACCCTAACCCAAACCGTAACACTATCCTAGGGCTGATGCTAACCCTAACCCTAACACTATCCTAGGGCTGATGCTTACCCTAACCCTAACCCTAACACTATCCTAGGGCTGATGCTAAAACTAACCCTAACACTATCCTACGGCTGATGCTAACCCTAAACCTAACCCTAACACTATCCTAAGGCTGATTCTAACCCTAACACTAACACTATCCTAGGCCTGGTGCTAACCCTAACCCTAACCCTAACACTATCCTAGGGCTGATGCTAACCCTAACCCTAACACTATCCTAGGGCTGATGCTAACCTTACCCCTTACCCTAACACTATCCTAGGGCTGATGGTAACCCTAACCCTAACCCTACAACTCTCCTAGGGCTGAGGCTAACCCTAACCCTAACACTATCCTAGGGCTGATGCTAAACCTAAACCTAACCCTAACACTATCCTAAGGCTGATGTTAACCCTAACCCTAACCCTATCCTAGGGGTGATGTTAACCCTAACCCTAACACTAACACTATCCTAGGCCTGATGCTAACCCTAACCCTAACCCTAACACTATCCTAGGGCTGATGCTAACCCTAACCCTAACACTATCCTTGGGCTGATGCTAACCCTAATCCTAACCCTAACACTATCCTAGGGCTGATGCTAACCCTAACCCTAACACTATCCTAGGGCTGATGCTAACCCTAACCCTAACCGTAACACTATCCTAGGGCTGATGCTAACCCTAACCCTAACCCTAACACTATCCTAGGGCTGAAGCTAACCCTAACCCTAACACTCTCCTAGGGCTGAGGCTAACCCTAACCCTAACACTATCTTAGAGCTGATGCTAACCCTAACCATTACCCTAACACTATCCTAGGGCTGATGCTAAACCTAACCCTAACCCTAACACTATCCTAGGGCTGAAGCTAACTCTAACCCTAACACTATCCTAGTGCTGATGCTAACCCTAACCCTAACCCTAACCCTAACACTCTCCTAGGGCTGAGGCTAACCCTAACTCTAACACTATCCTAGGGCTTATGCTAACCCTAACCCTAACCCTAACACTATCCTAGGGCTGATGCTAACCCTAACCCTAACACTATCCTAGGGCTGATGCTTTCCCTAACCCTAACCCTAACACTATCCTAGCGCTGATGCTAACCCTAACCTTAACCCTACAACTCTCCTAGGGCTGAGGGTAACCCTAACCCTAACACTATCCTAGGTCTGATGCTAACACTAAACCTAACACTAACACTATCCTAGGGCTGATGCTAACCCTAACCCTAACACTATCCTAGGGCTGATGCTTACCCTAACCCTAAAGCTAACACTATCGTAGGGCTCATGCTAACCCTAACCCTAACACTATCCTAGGGCTGATGCTAACCCTAACCCTAACTCTAACACTATCCTAGGCCTGATGCTAACCCTAACCAAAACACTATCCTAGGGCTGATGTTAACCCTAACCAAAACACAATCCTAGGGCTGATGCTAACCCTAACCCTAACCCTAACACTATCCTAGGGCTGAGGCTAACCCTAACCCTAACACTATCCTAGGGCAGATACTAACCCTAACCCTACCCCTAACACTATCCTAAGGCTGATGCTAACCCTAACACTAACACTATCCTAGGCCTGGTGCTAACCCTAACCCTAACATTAACAATATCCTAGGGCTGATGCTAACCCTAACCCCAACACTATCCTAGGGATGATGCTAACCCTAACCCTAACCCTAACACTATCCTAGGGCTGATGCTAACCCTAACCGTAACCCTATCACTGTCCTGGGGCTGATGCTAACCCTAACCCTAACCCTAACACTATCCTAGGGCTGATGCTAACCCTAACCCTTACCCTAACAATATCCTAGGGCTGATGCTAAACCTAACCATAACCCTAACACTATCCTAGGGCTGATGCTATACCTAACCCTAACACTGTCCTGGGGCTGATGCTAACCCTAACCATAACCCTAACACTATCCTAGGGCAGATGCTAACCCTAACCCTAACACTATTCTAGGGCTGATGCTAACCCTAACCCTAACCCTAACACTATCCTAGGGCTGATGCTAACCCTAACCCTAACCCTAACACTATCCTAGGGCTGATGCTAACTCTAACCCTAACACTCTCCTAGGGCTGATGCTAACCCTAACCCTAACCCTAACACTATACTAGGGCTGATGCTAACCCTAACCCTAACCCTAACACTCTCCTAGGGCTGAGGGTAACCCTAACCCTAACACTATCCTAGGGCTGATGCTAAACCTAAACCTAACCCTAAGACTATCCTAAGGCTGATGTTAACCCTAACCCTAACACTATCCTAGGGCTGATGTTAACCCTAACCCTAACACTAACACTATCCTAGGCCTGATGCTAACCCTATACCTAAACCTACCACTCTCCTAGGGCCGAGGCAAACCCTAACCCTAACACTATCCTAGGGCTGATGCTAACCCTAACCCTAACCCTAGTACTATCCTAGGGCTGAGGATAACCCTAACCCTAACAATATCCTACGGCTGATGATAACCCTAACCCTAACCATAACACTATCCTGGGGCTGATGCTAACCCTTACCCTAACACTATCCTTGGGCTAATGATAACCCTAATCCTAACCCTAACACTATCCTAGGGCTGATGCTAACCCTAACCCTAACACTATCCTAGGGCTGATGCTAACCCTAACCCTAACCGTAACACTATCCTAGGGCTGATGCTAACCGTAACCCTAACACTATCCTAGGGCTGATGCTAACACTAACCCTATCCCTAACCCTAACACTCTCATAGGGCTGAGGCTAACCCTAACCCTAACACTATCTTAGAGCTGATGCTAACCCTAACCCTTACACTAACACTATCCTAGGGCTGATGCTAAACCTAACCCTAACCCTAACACTATCCTAGGGCTGATGCTAACCCTAACCCTAACATTATCCTAGGGCTGATGCTAACCCTACCCCTAACGCTAACACTCTCCTAGGGCTGAGGCTAACCCTAACCCTAACACTATCCTAGGGCTGATGCTAACCCTAACCCTAACCCTAACACTATCCTAGGGCTGATGCTAACCCTAACCCTAACGCTGTCCTAGGGCTGATGCTTACCCTAACCCTAACCCTAACACTATCCTAGGGCTGATGCTAACCCTAACCCTAACAGTATCCTAGGGCTGATGCTAACCCTAACCCTAACCCTAACACTCTCCTAGGGCTGAGGCTAACCGTAACCCTAACACTATCTTAGAGCTGATGCTAAAACTAACCCTTACCCTAACACTATCCTCGGGCTGATGCTAAACCTAACCCTAACCCTAAGACTATCCTAGGGCTGATGCTAACCCTAACACTAACCTAGGGCTGATGATAACCCTAACCCTAACCCTAACACTCTCCTAGGGCTGAGGCTAACCCTAACCCTAACACTATCCTAGGGCTGAGGCTAACCATAACCCTAACCCTAACACTATCCAAGGGCTGATGCTAACCCCCTAACCCTAACACTATCCTAGGGCTGATGCTTACCCTAACCCTAACCCTAACACTATCCTAGGGCTGATGCTAACACTAACCCTAACACTATCCTACGGCTGATGCTAACCCTAACCCTAACCCTACAACTCTCCTAGGGCTGAGGCTAACCCTAACCCTAACACTATCCTAGGGCTGATGCTAAACCTAAACCTAACCCTAACACTATCCTAAGGCTGATGTTAACCCTAACCCTAACACTATCCTAGGGGTGATGTTAACCCTAACCCTAACACTAACACTATCCTAGGCCTGATGCTAACCCTATCCCTAAATCTAACACTCTCCTAGGGCTGAGGGAAACTCTAACCCTAACAGTATCCTAAGGCTGATGCTAACCCTAACCCTAACCCTATCCTTGGGCTGATGCTAACCCTAACCCTAACCCTAACACTATCCTAGGGCTGATGCTAACCCTAACCCTAACACTATCCTAGGGCTGATGCTAACCCTAACCCTAACCGTAACACTATCCTAGGGCTGATGCTAACTCTAAACCTAACACTATCCTAGGGCTGATGCTAACCCTAACCCTAACCCTAATACTCTCCTAGGGCTGAGGCTAACCCTAACCCTAACACTATCTTAGAGCTGATGCTAACCCTAACCCTTACCCTAACCCTATCCTAGGGCTGATGCTAACCCTAACCCTAGCCCTAACACTATCCTAGGGCTGAAGCTAACCCTAACCCTAACACTATCCTAGTGCTGATACTAACCCTAACCCTAACCCTAACACTCTCCTAGGGCTGAGGCTAACCCTAACTCTAACACTATCCTAGGGCTTATGCTAACCTTAACCCTAACCCTAACACTATCCTAGGGCTGATGCTAACCCTAACCCTAACTCTATCCTAGGGCTGATGCTTTACCTAACCCTAACCCTAACACTATCCTAGGGCTGATGCTAACACTAACCCTAACACTATCCTACTGCTTATGCTAACCCTAAACCTAACAATAACACTATCGTAAGGCTGATTCTAACCCTAACACTAACACTATCCTAGGCCTGGTGCTAACCCTAACCCTAACCCTAACTGTATCCTAGGGGTGATGCTAACCCTAACCCTAACAGTATCCTAGGGCTGATGCTAACCTTAACCCTTACCCTAACACTATCCTAGGGCTGACGCTAACCCTAACCCTAACCCTACAACTCTCCTAGGGCTGAGGGTAACCCTAACCCTAACACTATCCTAAGTCTGATGCTAACCCTAAACCTAACCCTAACACTATCCTAGGGCTGATGATAACCCTAACCCTAACACGATCCTAGGGCTGATGTTTACCCTAACCCTAAACCTAACACTATCGTAGGGCTCATGCTAAACCTAACCCTAACACTATCCTAGAGCTGATGCTAAAACTAACCCTAACCCTAACACTATCCTAGGTCTGATGCTAACCCTAACCCTAACACTATCCTAGGGCTGATGCTAACCCTAACCCTAACCCTAACACTATCCTAAGGCTGATGGTAACCCTAACCCTAACCGTAACATTATCCCAGGGCTGATGGTAACCCTAACCCTAACACTATCCTAGGGTTGATGCTAACCCTAACCCTAACCCTAACACTATCCTAGGGCTGATGCAAACCCTATCCCTAACCCTAATACTATCCTAGAGCTGATGCTAACCCTAACCCTAACCCTAACCCTAACCCTAACCCTAATACTATCCTAGGGCTGATGCTAACCCTAACTCTAACCCTAACACTATCCTAGGGCTGATGCTAACCCTAACCCTAACACTATCCTAGGGCTGACGCTAACCCTAACCCTAACCCTAACACTATCCTAGGGCTGATGCTAACCCTAACCCTAACGCTAACACTATCCTAGGGCTGAGGCTAACCCTAACCATAACACTATGCTACGGCTGATGCTAACCCTAACCCTAACCCTAACACTATCCTAAGGCTGATGGTAACCCTAACACTAACACTATCCTAAGCCTGGTGCTAACCCTAACTCTAACCCTAACACTATCCTAGGGCTGATGCTAACCCTAACCCTAATAATATCCTAGGGCTGACGCTAACACT
This sequence comes from Lemur catta, assembly GCF_020740605.2. NCBI lineage: Eukaryota > Metazoa > Chordata > Mammalia > Primates > Lemuridae > Lemur > Lemur catta. Next base: position 103,095,497 of record NC_059135.1, read on the forward strand.
AACCCTAACCCTAACACTATCCTAGGGCTGATGCTAACCCTAACCCTAACCCTAACACTATCCTAGGGCTGATGCTAACCCTAACCCTAACACTATCCTAGGCCTGATGCTAACCCTAACCCTAACCCTAACACTATCCTAGGGCTGATGCTAATCCTAACCCTAACACTATCCTAGAGCTGATGATAACCCAAACCCTAACCCTAACACTATCCTAGGGCTGATGCTAACCCTAAACCTAACACTATCCTAGGGCTGATGCTAACCCTAACCCTAACAGTAGCACTATCCTAGGGTTGATGCTAACCCTAACGCTAACCCTAAAATTATCCTTGAACTGATGCTAACCCTAAGCCTAACCCTAACACTATCCTAGGCCTGATGATAACCCTAACCCTAACCCTAACACTATCCTAGGGTTTATGTTAACCCTAACCGTAACACTGTCCTAGGGCTGATGGTAACCATAACCCTACCACTATCTTGGGCCTGATGCTAACCCTAACCCTAACACTAACACTATCCTAGGGCTGATGCTAACCCTAACCCTAACACTATCCTAGGCCTGATGATAACCCTAACCCTAACCCTAACACTATCCTAGGGCTGATGCTAACCCTAACCCTAACACTATCCTAGGGCTGATGCTAACCCTAACCCTAACAGTAACACTATCCTAGGGCTGATGCTAACCCTAACGCTAACCCTAAAATTATCCTTGAACTGATGCTAACCCTAAGCCTAACCCTAACACTATCCTAGGCCTGATGATAACCCTAACCCTAACCCTAACACTATCCTAGGGTTTATGTTAACCCTAACCCTAACACTATCCTAGGGCTGATGGTAACCCTAACCCTACCACTAACTTGGGCCTGATGCTAACCATAACCCTAACACTAACACTATCCTAGGGCTGATGCTAACCCTAACCCTAACACTATCCTAGGGCTGATGCTAACCCTAACCCTAACCCTAACACTATCCTAGGGCTGATGCTAACGCTAACGCTAACTCTAACACTATCCTTGAACTAATGCCCATCCCTAACCCTAACCGTAACACTATCCTAGGCCTGATGATAACCCTAACCCTAACCCTAACACTATCCTAGGGATTATGTTAACCCTAACCCTAACACTATCCTAGGTCTGATGCTAACCCTAACCCTAACACTATCCTAGAGCTGATGCTAAAACTAACCCTAACCCTAACACTATCCTAGGTCTGATGCTAACCCTAACCCTAACACTATCCTAGGGCTGATGCTAACCATAACCCTAACCCTAACACTATCCTAGGGCTGATGGTAACCCTAACCCTAACCGTAACATTATCCCAGGACTGATGGTAACCCTAACCCTAACACTATCCTAGGGCTGATGCTAACCCTAACCCTAACCCTAACACTATCCTAGGGCTGATGCTAACCCTATCCCTAACCCTAACACTATCCTAGGGCTGATGCTAACGCTAACGCTAACTGTAACACTATCCTTGAACTAATGCTAACCCTAACCCTAACCGGAACACTATCCTAGGCCTGATGATAACCCTAACCCTAACCCTAACACTATCCTAGGGTTTATGTTAACCCTAACCCTAACACTATCCTAGGGCTGAAGCTAACCCTAACCCTAACCCTAACACTATCCTAGGGTGGATGCTAACCCTAACCCTAACCCTAACACTATCCTAGGGGTGATGCTAAACATAACACTAACACTATCCTAGGGCTGATGCTAACCCTAACCCTAACCCTAACACTATCCTAGGGCTGATGCTAACCCTAACCCTAACACTATCGTAGGCCTGATGCTAACCCTAACCCTAACCCTAACACTATCTTAGGGCTGATGCTAACCCTAACCCTAACCCTAACACTATCCTAGGGCTGATGCTAACCCTAACACTAACACTATCCTAGGGCTGATGCTAACCCTAACCCTAACCCTAACACTATCCTAGGGCTGATGCGAACCCTAACCCTAACTCTAACACTATCTTAGGACTGAGGCTAACCCTAACCCAAACACTATCCTACGGCTGATGCTAACCCTAACCCTAACCCTAGCACTATCCTAAGGCTGATGCTAACCCTAACACTAACACTATCCTGGGCCTGGTGCTAACCCTAACCCTAACCCTAACACTATCCTAGGGCTGATGCTAACCCTAACCCTAACCCTAACACTATCCTAGGGCTGATGCTAACCCTAACCCTAACACTATCCTAGGGCTGATGCTAACCCTAACCCTAACCCTAACACTATCCTAGGGCTGATGCTAACCCTAACCCTAACACTATTCTAGGGCTGATGCTAACCCTAACCCTAACCCTAACACTATCCTAGGGCTGATGCTAACCCTAACCCTAACACTATCCTAGGGCTGATGCTAACCCTAACCGTAACCCTAACACTATCCTAGAGCTGATGCTAACCCTAACCCTAACACTATCCTAGGGCTGATGGTAAACCTAACCCTAACCCTAACATTATCCCAGGGCTGATGGTAACCCTAACCCTAACACTATCCTAGGGCAGATGCTAACCCTAACCCTAACCCTAACACTATCCTAGGGCTGATGCTAACCCTAACCCTAACCCAAACACTATCCTAGAGCTGATGCTAACCCTAACCCTAACCCTAACCCTAACCCTAATACTATCCTAGGGTTGATGCAAACCCTAACCCTAACCCTAACACTATCCTAGGGCTGATGCTAACCCTAACACTAACGCTATCCTAGGGCTGATGCTAACCCTAACCCTATCCCTAACACTATCCTAGGGCTGATGCTAACCCTAAACCTAACGCTAACACTATCCTAGGGCTGAGGCTAACCCTAACCCTAACACTATCCTACGGCTGATGCTAACCCTAACCCTAACCCTAACACTATCCTAAGGCTGATGGTAACCCTAACACTAACACTATCCTAAGCCTGGTGCTAACCCTAACTCTAACCCTAACACTATCCTAGGGCTGATGCTAACCCTAACCCTAATAATATCCCAGGGCTGATGCTAACACTAACCCTAACCCTAACACTATCCTAGGGCTGATGCTAACCCTAACCCTAACCCTAACACTATCCTAGGGCTGATGCTAACCCTAACGCTAACTCTAACACTATCCTTGAACTAATGCTAACCCTAACCCTAACCGTAACACTATCCTAGGCCTGATGATAACCCTAACCCTAACCCTAACACTATCCTAGGGTTTATGTTAACCCTAACCCTAACACTATCCTAGGGCTGATGCTAACCCTAACCCTAACCCTAACACTATCCTAGGGCGGATGCTAACGCTAACCCTAACCCTAACACTATCCTAGGGCTGATGCTAAACATAACACTAACACTATCCTAAGGCTGATGCTAACCCTAACACTAACCCTAACACTATCCTAGGGCTGATGCTAACCCTAACCCTAACTGTAACACTATCTTAGGGTTGAGGCTAACAATAACCCTAACACTATCCTACGGCTGATGCTAATCCTAACCTTAACACTAACACTATCCTAGGGCTGATGCTAACCCTAACCCTAACACTATCCTAGGCCTGATGCTAACCCTAACCCTAACCCTAACACTATCCTAGGGCTGATGCTAACCCTAACCCTAACCCTAACACTATCCTAGGGCTGATGCTAACCCTAACCCTAACTCTAACACTATCTTAGGGTTGAGGCTAACAATAACCCTAACACTATCCTACGGCTGATGCTAACCCTAACCTTAACCCTAACACTATCCTAGGGCTGATGCTAACCCTAACCCTAACACTATCCTAGGCCTGATGCTAACCCTAACCCTAACCCTAACACTATCCTAGGGCTGATGCTAACCCTAACCCTAACCCTAACACTATCCTAGGCCTGATGATAACCCTAACCCTAACCCTAACACTATCCTAGGTCTCATGCTAACCCTAACCCTAACACTATCCTAGAGCTGATGCTAAAACTAACCCTAACCCTAACACTATCCTAGGTCTGATGCTAACCCTAACCCTAACCCTAACACTATCCTAGGGCTGATGGTAACACTAACCCTAACCGTAACATTATCCCAGGGCTGATGGTAACCCTAACCCTAACACTATCCTAGGGCTGATGCTAACCCTATCCCTAACCCTAACACTATCCTAGAGCTGATGCTAACCCTAACCCTAACCCTAACCCTAATACTATCCTAGGGCTGATGCTAACCCTAACCCTAACCCTAACACTATCCTAGGGCTGATGCTAACCCTAACCCTAATAATATCCTAGGGCTGACGCTAACACTAACCCTAACCCTAAAACTATCCTAGGGCTGATGCTAACCCTAACCCTAACCCTTACACTATCCTAGGGCTGATGCTAACCCTAACCCTAACACTATCCTAGGCCTGATGATAACCCTAACCCTAACCCTAACACTATCCTAGGGCTGATGCTAACCCTATCCCTAACACTATCCTAGGCCTGATGCTAACCCTAACCCTAACCCTAACACTATCCTAGGGCTGATGCTAACCCTAACCCTAACACTATCCTAGGGTTGATGATAACCCAAACCCTAACCCTAACACTATCCTAGGGCTGATGCTAACCCTAACCCTAACACTATCCTAGGGCTGATGCTAACCCTAACCCTAACAGTAACACTATCCTAGGGCTGATGCTAACCCTAACGCTAACCCTAAAATTATCCTTGAACTGATGCTAACCCTAAGCCTAACCCTAACACTATCCTAGGCCTGATGATAACCCTAACCCTAACCCTAACACTATCCTAGGGTTTATGTTAACCCTAACCCTAACACTGTCCTAGGGCTGATGGTAACCATAACCCTACCACTATCTTGGGCCTGATGCTAACCCTAACCCTAACACTAACACTATCCTAGGGCTGATGCTAACCCTAACCCTAACACTATCCTAGGGCTGATGATAACCCTAACCCTAACCCTAACACTATCCTAGGCTGATGCTAACCCTAACCCTAACACTATCCTAGGGCTGATGCTAACCCTAACCCTAACAGTAACACTATCCTAGGGCTGATGCTAACCCTAACGCTAACCATAAAATTATCCTTGAACTGATGCTAACCCTAAGCCTAACCCTAACACTATCCTAGGCCTGATGATAACCCTAACCCTAACCCTAACACTATCCTAGGTCTGATGGTAACCCTAACCCTACCACTATCTTGGGCCTGATGCTAACCCTAACCCTAACACTAACACTATCCTAGGGCTGATGCTAACCCTAACCCTAACACTATCCTAGGGCTGATGCTAACCCTAACCCTAACCCTAACACTATCCTAGGGCTGATGCTAACGCTAACGCTAACTCTAACACTATCCTTGAACTAATGCTAACCCTAACCCTAACCGTAACACTATCCTAGGCCTGATGATAACCCTAACCCTAACCCTAACACTATCCTAGGGTTTATGTTAACCCTAACCCTAACACTATCCTAGGGCTGATGCTAACCCTAACCCTAACCCTAACACTATCCTAGGGCTGATGCGAACCCTAACCCTAACTCTAACACTATCTTAGGACTGAGGCTAACCCTAACCCAAACACTATCCTACGGCTGATGCTAACCCTAACCCTAACCCTAGCACTATCCTAAGGCTGATGCTAACCCTAACACTAACACTATCCTGGGCCTGGTGCTAACCCTAACCCTAACCCTGACACTATCCTAGGTCTGATGCTAACCCTAACCCTAACACTATCCTAGGGCAGATGCTAACCCTAACCCTAACCCTAACACTATCCTAGGGCTGATGCTAACCCTAAGCCTAACGCTATCCTAGGGCTGATGCTAACCCTAACCCTAACACTATGCTAGGTCTGATGATAACCCTAACCCTAACACTATCCTAGGGCTGATGCTAACCCTAACCCTAACCCTAACACTATCCTAGGGCTGATGCTAAACCTAACACTGACACTATCCTAGGGCTGATGCTAACCCTAACCCTAACCCTAACACTATCCTAGGGCTGATGCTAACCCTAACCCTAACACTATCCTAGGGCTGATGCTAACCCTAACCCTAACACTAACACTATCCTAGGGCTGATGCTAACCCTAACCCTAACACTATCCTAGGGCTGATGCTAACCCTAACCCTAACCCTAACACTATCCTAGAGCTGATGCTAATCCTAACCCTAACACTATCCTAGGGCTGATGGTAACCCTAACCCTAACCCTAACATTATCCCAGGGCTGATGCTAACCCTAACCATAACACTATCCTAGTGCAGATGCTAACCCTAACCCTAACCCTAACACTATCCTAGTTCTGATGCTAACCCTAACCCTAACCCTAACACTATCCTAAGGCTGATGTTAACCCTAACCCTAACACTATCCTAGGGGTGATGTTAAACCTAACCCTAACACTAACACTATCCTAGGGCTGATGCTAACCCTAACCCTAACACTATCCTAGGGCTGATGCTAACACTAACGCTAACCCTAAAACTATCCTTGAACTGATGCTAACCCTAAGCCTAACCCTAACACTATCCTAGGCCTGATGATAACACTAACCCTAACCCTAACACTATCCTAGGGTTTATGTTAACCCTAACCCTAACACTATCCTAGGGCTGATGGTAACCCTAACCCTACCACTATCTTGGGCCTGATGCTAACCCTAACCCTAACACTAACACTATCCTAGGGCTGATGCTAACCCTAACCCTAACACTATCCTAGGGCTGATGCTAACCCTAACCCTAACCCTAACACTATCCTAGGGCTGATGCTAACCCTAACGCTAACCCTAACACTATCCTTAAACTAATGCTAACCCTAACCCTAACCCTAACACTATCCTAGGCCTGATGATAACCCTAACCCTAACCCTAACACTATCATAGGGTTTATGTTAACCCTAACCCTAACACTATCCTAGGGCTGATGCTAACCCTAACATTAACAGTATCCTGGGCCTGGTGCTAACCCTAACCCTAACCCTGACACTATCCTAGGTCTGATGCTAACCCTAACCCTAACACTATCCTAGGGCTGATGCTAACCCTAACCCTAACTCTAACACTATCCTAGGGCTGATGCTAACCCTAACCCTAACACTATCCTAGGGCTTATGCTAACCCTAACCCTAACCCTAACACTATGCTAGGTCTGATGCTAACCCTAACCCTAACACTATCCTAGGGCTGATGCTAACCCTAACCCTAACCCTAACACTATCCTAGGGCTGATGCTAACCCTAACCCTAACACTATCCTAGGGCTGATGCTAACCCTAACCCTAACCCTAACACTATCCTAGGGCTGATGCTAACCCTAACCCTAACACTATCCTAGGGCTGATGCTAACCCTAACCCTAACCCTAACACTATCCTAGGGCTGATGCTAACCCTAACCCTAACACTATCCTAGGGCTGATGCTAACCCTAACCCTAACCCTAACACTATCCTAGAGCTGATGCTAACCCTAACCCTAACACTATCCTAGGGCTGATGTTAACCCTAACCCTAACCCTAACATTATCCCAGGGCTGATGGTAACCCTAACCATAACACTATCCTAGGGCAGATGCTAACCCTAACCCTAACCCTAACACTATCCTAGGGCGGATGCTAACCCTAACCCTAACCCTAACACTATCCTAGGGCTGATGCTAAACATAACACTAACACTATCCTAGGGCTGATGCTAACCCTAACCCTAACCCTAACGCTATCCTAGGGCTGATGCTAACCCTAACCCTAACTCTAACACTATCTTAGGGTTGAGGCTAAGAATAACCCTAACACTATCGTACGGCTGATGCTAACCCTAACCTTAACCCTAACACTATCCTAGGGCTGATGCTAACCCTAACCCTAACCCTAACACTATCCTAGGGCTGATGCTAACCCTAACCCTAACCCTAACACTATCCTAGGGCTGATGCTAACCCTAACCCTAACACTATCCTAGGCCTGATGATAACCCTAACCCTAACCCTAACACTATCCTAGGTCTGATGCTAACCCTAACCCTAACACTATCCTAGAGCTGATGCTAAAACTAACCCTAACCCTAACACTATCCTAGGTCTGATGCTAACCCTAACCCTAACACTATCCTAGGGCTGATGCTAACCCTAACCCTAACTCTAACACTATCCTAGGGCTGATGGTAACCCTAACCCTAACCGTAACATTATCCCAGGGCTGATAGTAACCCTAACCCTAACACTATCCTAGGGCTGATGCTAACCCTAACCCTAACCCTAACACTATCCTAGAGCTGATGCTAACCCTAACCCTAACCCTAACGCTATCCTAGGGCTGATGCTAACCCTAACCCTAACTCTAACACTATCTTAGGGTTGAGGCTAACAATAACCCTAACACTATACTACGGCTGATGCTAACCCTAACCTTAACCCTAACACTATCCTAGGGCTGATGCTAACCCTAACCCTAACACTATCCTAGGCCTGATGCTAACCCTAACCCTAACCCTAACACTATCCTAGGGCTGATGCTAACCCTAAACCTAACCCTAACACTATCCTAGGGCTGATGCTAACCCTAACCCTAACACTATCCTAGGCCTGATGATAACCCTAACCCTAATTCTAACACTATCCTAGGGCTAATGGTAACCCTAAACCTAACCGTAACATTATCCCAGGGCTGATGGTAACCCTAACCCTAACACTATCCTAGGGCTGATGCTAACCCTAACCCTTACCCTAACACTATCCTAGGGGTGATGCTAACCCTAACCCTAACCCTAACACTATCCTAGAGCTGATGCTAACCCTAACCCTAACCCTAACCCTAACCCTACTACTATCCTAGGGCTGATGCTAACCCTAACCCTAACCCTAACACTATCCTAGGGCTGATGTTAACCCTAACCCTAACACTATCCTAGGGCTGATGCTAACCCTAACCCTAACCCTAACACTATCCTAGGGCTGATGCTAACCCTAACCCTAACGCTAACACTATCCTAGGGCTGAGGCTAACCCTAACCCTAACACTATCCTACGGCTGATGCTAACCCTAACCCTAACCCTAACACTATCCTAAGGCTGATGGTAACCCTAACACTAACACTATCCTAAGCCTGGTGCTAACCCTAACTCTAACCCTAACACTATCCTAGGGCTGATGCTAACCCTAACCCTAATAATATCCTAGGGCTGACGCTAACACTAACCCTAACCCTAACACTATCCTAGGGCTGATGCTAACCCTAACCCTAACCCTAACACTATCCTAGGGCTGATGCTAACCCTAACCCTAACACTATCCTAGGCCTGATGATAACCCTAACCCTAACCCTATCAGTATCCTAGGACTGATGCTAACCCTAACCCTAACCCTAACACTCTCCTAGGGCTGAGGCTAACCCTAACCCTAACACTATCCTAGGGCTGATGCTAATCCTAACCCTAACCCTAACACTCTCCTAGGGCTGAGGCTAACCGTAACCCTAACACTATCTTAGAGCTGATGCTAACCCTAACTCTTACCCTAACACTATCCTAGGGCTGATGATAAACCTAACCCTAACCCTAACACTATCCTAGGGCTGATGCTAACCCTAACACTAACCTAGGGCTGATGATAACCCTAACACTAACCCTAACACTCTCCTAGGGCTGAGGCTAACCCTAACCCTAACACTATCCTAGGGCTGATGCTAACCCTAACCCTAACCATAACACTATCCTAGGGCTGATGCTAACCCTAACCCTAACATTATCCTAGGGCTGATGCTTACCCTGACCCTAACCCTAACACTATCCTAGGGCTGATGCTAACACTAACCCTAACACTATCCTACGGCTGATGCTAACCCTAAACCTAACCCTAACATTCTCCTAAGGCTGATTCTAACCCTAACACTAACACTATCCTAGGCCTGGTGCTAACCCTAACCCTAACCCTAACACTATCCTAGGGGTGATGCTAACCCTAACCCTAACACTATCCTAGGGCTGATGCTAACCTTAACCCTTACCCTAACACTATCCTAGGGCTGATGCTAACCCTAACCCTAACCCTACAACTCTCCTAGGGCTGAGGCTAACCCTAACCCTAACACTATCCTAGGGCTGATGCTAAACCTAAACCTAACCCTAACACTATCCTAAGGCTGATGTTAACCCTAACCCTAACACTATCCTAGGGGTGATGTTAAACCTAACCCTAACACTAACACTATCCTAGGCGTGATGCTAACCCTATCCCTAAAACTAACACTCTCCTAGGGCTGAGGAAAACTCTAACCCTAACACTATCCTAGGGCTGATGCTAACCCTAACCCTAACCCTAACACTATCCTAGGGCTGAGGCTAACCCTAACCCTAACCATAACACTATCCTTGGGCTGATGCTAACCCTAACCCTAACACTATCCTTGGGCTGTTGCTAAACCTAACCCTAACCCTAGCACTATCCTAGGGCTGATGCTAACCCTAACCCTAACACTATCCTAGGGCTGATGCTAACCCTAACCCTAACCGTAACACTATCCTAGGGCTGATGCTAACCCTAACCCTAACACTATCCTAGGGCTGATGCTAACCCTAACCCTAACCCTAACACTCTCCTAGGGCTGAGGCTAACCCTAACCCTAACACTATCTTAGAGCTGATGCTAACCCTAACCCTTACCCTAACACTATCCTAGGGCTGATGCTAAACCTAACCCTAACCCTAACACTATCCTAGGGCTGAAGCTAACCCTAACCCTAACACTATCCTAGTGCTGATGCTAACCCTAACCCTAACACTAACACTCTTCTAGGGCTGAGGCTAACCCTAACCCTAACACTATCCTAGGGCTGATGCTAACCCTAACCCTAACCCTAACACTATCCTAGGGCTGATGCTTACCCTAACCCTAAACCTAACACTATCGTAGGGCTCATGCTAACCCTAACCCTAACACTATCCTAGGGCTGATGCTAACCCTAACCCTAAGTCTAACACTATCCTAGGCCGGATGCTAACCCTAACACTAACTCTATCCTAGGCCTGATGATAACCCTAACCCTAACCCTAACACTATCCTAAGGCTGATTCTAACCCTAACACTAACACTATCCTAGGCCTGGTGCTAACCCTAACCCTAACCCTAACACTATCCTAGGGCTGATGCTAACCCTAACCCTAACACTATCCTAGGGCTGATGCTAACCCTAACCCTAACCCTACCACTATCCTAGGGCTGAGGCTAACCCTAACACTAACAATATCCTAGGGCTGATACTAACCCTAACCCTACCCCTAACACTATCCTAAGGCTGATGCTAACCCTAACACTAACACTAGCCTAGGCCTGGTGCTAACCCTAACCCTAACCCTAACAATATCCTAGGGCTGATGCCAACCCTAACCCTAACACTATCCTAGGGCTGATGCTAACCCTAACCCTAACCCTAACACTATCCTAGGGCTGATGCTAAACCTAACCCTAACCCTAACACTATCCTAACGCTGATGCTAACCCTAACCCTTACCCTAACACTATCCTAGGGCTGATGCTAAACCTAACCATAACCCTAACACTATCCTAGGGCTGATGCTATCCCTAACCCTAACACTGTCCTAGGGCTTATGCTAACCCTAAACCTAACCGTAACACTCCCCTAGGGCTGAGGCTAACCCTAACCCTAACACTATCCTAGGGCTGATGCTAACCCTAACTCTAACACTATCCTAGGGCTGATGCTAACCCTAACCCTAACCCTAACACTATCCTAGGGCAGATGCTAACCCTAACCCTAACACTATCCTAGGGCTGATGCTAACCCTAACCCTAACCCTAACACTATCCTAGGGCTGATGCTAACCCTAACCCTAACACTGTCCTAGGGCTGATGCTTACCCTAACCCTAACCCTAACACTCTCCTAGGGCTGAGGCTAACCGTAACCCTAACACTATCTTAGAGCTGATGCTAACCCTAACTCTTACCCTAACACTATCCTAGTGCTGATGCTAAACCTAAACCTAACCCTAACACTATCCTAGGGCTGATGCTAACCCTAACACTAACCTAGGGCTGATGATAACCCTAACCCTAACCCTAACACTATCCTAGGGCTAATGCTAACCCTAACCCTAACACTATCCTAGGGCTGATGCTTACCCTGACCCTAACCCTAACACTATCCTAGGGCTGATGCTAACACTAACCCTAACACTATCCTACGGCTGATGCTAACCCTAAACCTAACCCTAACACTCTCCTAAGGCTGATTCTAACCCTAACACTAACACTATCCTAGGCCTGGTGCTAACCCTAACCCTAACCCTAACACTATCCTAGGGCTGATGCTAACCCTAACCCTAACACTATCCTAGGGCTGATGCTAACCTTAACCCTTACCCTAACACTATCCTAGGGCTGATGCTAACCCTAACCCTAACCCTACAACTCTCCTAGGGCTGAGGCTAACCCTAACCCTAACACTATCCTAGGGCTGATGCTAAACCTAAACCTAACCCTAACACTATCCTAAGGCTGATGTTAACCCTAACCCTAACACTATCCTAGGGGTGATGTTAACCCTAATCCTAACACTAACACTATCCTAGGCCTGATGCTAACCCTTTCCCTAAAACTAACACTCTCCTAGGGCTGAGGAAAACTCTAACCCTAACACTATCCTAGGGCTGATGCTAACCCTAACCCTAACCCTAACACTATCCTAGGGCTGAGGCTAACCCTAACCCTAACCATAACACTATCCTAGGGCTGATGCTAACCCTAACCCTAACACTATCCTTGGGCTGCGGCTAAACCTAACCCTAACCCTAGCACTATCCTAGGGCTGATGCTAACCCTAACCCTAACACTATCCTAGGGCTGATGCTAACCCTAACCCTAACCGTAACACTATCCTAGGGCTGATGCTAACCCTAACCCTAACACTATCCTAGGGCTGATGCTAACCCTAACCCTAACCCTAACACTCTCCTAGGGCTGAGGCTAACCCTAACCCTAACACTATCTTAGAGCTGATGCTAACCCTAACCCTTACCCTAACACTATCCTAGGGCTGATGCTAAACCTAACCCTAACCCTAACACTATCCTAGGGCTGAAGCTAACCCTAACCCTAACACTATCCTAGTGCTGATGCTAACCCTAACCCTAACACTAACACTCTTCTAGGGCTGAGGCTAACCCTAACTCTAACACTATCCTAGGGCTTATGCTAACCCTAACCCTAACCCTAACACTATCCTAGGGCTGATGCTAATCCTAACCCTAACACTATCCTAGGGCTGATGCTTACCCTAACCCTAACCCTAACACTATCCTATGGCTGATGCTAACACTAAACCTAACACTATCCTACTGCTGATGCTAACCCTAAACCTAACCCTAACACTATACTAAGGCTGATTCTAACCCTAACACTAACACTATCCTAGGCCTGGTGTTAACCCTAACCCTAACCCTAACACTATCCTAGGGCTGATGCTAACCCTAACCCTAACACTATCCTAGGGCTGATGCTAACCTTAACCCTTACCCTAACACTATCCTAGGGCTGATGCTAACCCTAACCCTAACGCTACAACTCTCCTAGGGCTGAGGGTAACCCTAACCCTAACACTATCCTAGGTCTGATGCTAACCCTAAACTTAACCCTAACACTATCCTATGGCTGATGATAACCCTAACCCTAACACTATCCTAGGGCTGATGCTTACCCTAACCCTAAACCTAACACTATCGTAGGGCTCATGCTAACCCTAACCCTAAGTCTAACACTATCCTAGGCCGGATGCTAACCCTAACACTAACTCTATCCTAGGCCTGATGATAACCCTAACCCTAACCCTAACACTATCCTAGGGCTGATGCTAACCCTAACCAAAACACTATCCTAGGGCTGATGCTAACCCTAACCCTAACCCTACCACTATCCTAGGGCTGAGGCTAACCCTAACCCTAACAATCTCCTAGGGCTGATACTAACCCTAACCCTACCCCTAACACTATCCTAAGGCTGATGCTAACCCTAACACTAACACTAGCCTAGGCCTGGTGCTAACCCTAACCCTAACCCTAACAATATCCTAGGGCTGATGCCAACCCTAACCCTAACACTATCCTAGGGCTGATGCTAACCCTAACCCTAACCCTAACACTATCCTAGGGCTGATGCTAACCCTAACCCTAACCCTAACACAATCCTAAGGCTGATGCTAACCCTAACCCTTACCCTAACACTATCCTAGGGCTGATGCTAAACCTAACCATAACCCTAACACAATCCTAGGGCTGATGCTATCCCTAACCCTAACACTGTCCTAGGGCTTATGCTAACCCTAAACCTAACCCTAACACTCCCCTAGGGCTGAGGCTAGCCCTAAACCTAACACTATCCTAGGGCTGATGCTAACCCTAACCCTAACCCTAACACTATCCTAGGGCTGATGCTAACCCTAACCCTAACGCTAACACTATCCCTGGGCTGATGCTAACTCTAACCCTAACACAATCCTAGGGCTGATGCTAACCCTAACTCTAACCCTAACACTATCCTAGGGCTGATGCTAACCCTAACTCTAACACAATCCTAGGCCTGATGCTAACCCTAACCCTAACCATTACACTATCCTAGGGCTGATGCTAAACCTAACCCTAACCCTAACACTATCCTAGGGCAGATGCTAACCCTAAACCTAACCCTAACACTATCCTATGGCTGATGCTAACCCTAACCCTAACACTATCCTAGGGCTGATGCTTACCCTAACCCTAAACCTAACACTATCGTAGGGCTCATGCTAACCCTAACCCTAACACTATCCTAGGGCTGATGCTAACCCTAACCCTAAGTCTAACACTATCCTAGGCCGGATGCTAACCCTAACACTAACTCTATCCTAGGCCTGATGATAACCCTAACCCTAACCCTAACACTATCCTAGGGCTGATGCTAACCCTAACCAAAACACTATCCTAGGGCTGATGCTAACCCTAACCCTAACCCTACCACTATCCTAGGGCTGAGGCTACCCCTAACCCTAACACTATCCTAGGGCTGATGCTAACCCTAACTCTAACCCTAACACTATCATAGGGCTGATGCTAACCCTAACTCTAACACTATCCTAGGCCTGATGCTAACCCTAACCCTAACCATTACACTATCCTAGGGCTGATGCTAACCCTAACCCTAACCCTAACACTATCCTAGGGCAGATGCTAACCCTAAACCTAACCCTAACACTATCCTAGGGCTGATGCTAACCCTAACCCTAACCCTAACACTATACTAGGGCTGATGCTAACCCTAACCCTAACTCTAACACTCTCCTAGGGCTGAGGCTAACCCTAACCCTAACACTATCCTAGGGCTGATGCTAAACCTAACCCTAACCCTAACACTATGCTAAGGCTGATATTAACCCTAACCCTATCACTATATTAGGGCTGATGTTAACCCTAACCCTAACACTAACACTATCCTAGGCCTGATGCTAACCCTATCCCTAACCCTAACACTCTCCTAGGGCTCAGGCAAACCCTAACCCTAACACTATCCTAGGGCTGATGCTAACCCTAACCCTAACCCTAACACTATGCTAGGGCTGAGGCTAACCCTAACCCTAACACTATCCTACGGCTGATGATAACCATAACCCTAACCATAACACTATCCTAGGGCTGATGCTAACCCTAACCCTAACACTATCCTAGGGCTGATGCTAATCATAACCCTAACCCTAACCCTAACACTATCATAGGGCTGATGCTAACCCTAACCCTAACTCTAACACTATCCTAGGGCTGAGGCTAACCCTAACCCTAACACTATCCTAGGGCTCATACTAACCCTAACCCTACCCCTAACACTATCCTAATGCTGATGCTAACCCTAACACTAACACTATCCTAGGCCTGGTGCTAACCCTAACCCTAACCCTAACAATATCCAAGGGCTGATGCTAACCCTAACCCTAACACTATCCTAGGGCTGATGCTAACCCTAACCCTAACCCTAACACTATCCTAGGGCTGATGCTAACCCTAACCCTAACCCTAACACTATCCTAGGGCTGATGCTAACCCTAACCCTAACCCTAACACTATCCTAGGGCTGATGCTAACTCTAACCCTAACACTCTCCTAGGGCTGGTGCTTACCCTAACACTAACCGTAACACTATACTAGGGCTGATGCTAACCCTAACCCTAACCCTAACACTCTCCTAGGGCTGAGGCTAACCCTAACATTAACACTATCCTAGGGCTGATGCTAAACCTAAACCTAACCCTAACACTATCCTAAGGCTGATGTTAACCCTAACCCTAACACTATCCTAGGGCTGATGTTAACCCTAACCCTAACACTAACACTATCCTAGGCATGATGCTAACCCTATCCCTAAACCTAACACTGTCCTAGGGCTGAGGCAAACCCTAGCCCTAACACTATCCTAGGGCTGATGCTAACCCTAACCCTAACCCTAACCCTAACACTATCCTAAGGCTGATGCTAACCCTAACCCTAACACTGTCCTAGGGCTGATGCTTACCCTAACCCTAACCCTAACACTATCCTAGGGCTGATGCTAACCCTAACCCTAACACTATCCTAGGGCTGATGCTAACCCTAACCCTAACCCTAACACTCTCCTAGGGCTGAGGCTAACCGTAACCCTAACACTATCTTAGAGCTGATGCTAAACCTAACCTTTACCCTAACACTATCCTAGGGCTGATGCTAAAGCTAACCCTAACCCTAACACTCTCCTAGGGCTGAGGCTAACCCTAACCCTAACAATATCCTAGGGCTGATGCTTACCCTAACCCTAACCCTAACACTATCCTAGGGCTGATGCTAACCCTAAACCTAACCCTAACACTATCCTAAGGGTGATTCTAACCCTAACACTAACACTATCGTAGGCCTGGTGCTAACCCTAACCCGAACCCTAACACTATCCTAGGGCTGATGCTAACCCTAACCCTAACACTATCCTAGGGCTGATGCTAACACTAACCCTAACACTATCCTAGGGCTGATGCTAACCCTAAACCTAACCCTAACACTATCCTAAGGCTGATTCTAACCCTAACACTAACACTATCCGAGGCCTGGTGCTAACCCTAACCCTAACCCTAACACTATCCTAGGGCTGATGCTAACCCTAACCCTAACACTATCCTAGGGCTGATGCTAACCTTAACCCTTACCCTAACACGATCCTAGGGCTGATGCTAACCCTAACCCTAACGCTAACACTCTTCTAGGGCTGAGGCTAACCCTAACCCTAACACTATCCTAGGGCTGATGCTAACCCTAACCCTAACCCTAACACTATCCTAGGGCTGATGCTAACCCTAACCCTAACACTGTGCTAGGGCTGATGCTTACCCTAACCCTAACCCTAACACTATCCTAGGGCTGATGCTAACCCTAACCCTAACACTATCCTAGGGGTGATGTTAACCCTAACCCTAACACTCACACTATCCTAGGCCTGATGCTACCCCTAACCCTAACCCTAACACTATCCTAGGGCTGATGCTAACCCTAACCCTAACACTATCCTTGGGCTGATGCTAACCCTAACCCTAACCCTACAACTCTCCTAGGGCTGAGGCTAACCCTAACCCTAACACTATCCTAGGGCTGATGCTAAACCTAAACCTAACCCTAACACTATCCTAAGGCTGATGTTAACCCTAACCCTAACCCTATCCTAGGGGTGATGTTAACCCTAACCCTAACACTAACACTATCCTAGGCCTGATGCTACCCCTAACCCTAACCCTAACACTATCCTAGGGCTGATGCTAACCCTAACCCTAACCCTAAAACTATTCTAAGGCTGATGCTAACCCTAACCCTAACACTGTCCTAGGGCTGATGCTTACCCTAACCCTAACCCTAACACTATCCTAGGGCTGATGCTAACCCTAACCCTAACACTATCCTAGGGCTGATGCTAACCCTAACCCTAACCCTAATACTCTCCTAGGGCTGAGGCTAACCGTAAACCTAACACTATCTTAGAGCTGATGCTAACCCTAACCTTTACCCTAACACTATCCTAGGGCTGATGCTAAACCTAACCCTAACCCTAAGACTATCCTAGGGCTGATGCTAACGCTAACACTAACCTAGGGCTGATGATAACCCTAACCCTAACCCTAACACTCTCCTAGGGCTGAGGCTAACCCTAACCCTAACACTATCCTAGGGCTGATGCTAACCATAACCCTAACCCTAACACTATCCTAGGGCTGATGCTAACACTAACCCTAACACTATCCTAGGGCTGATGCTAACCCTAAACCTAACCCTAACACTATCCTAAGGCTGATTCTAACCCTAACACTAACACTATCCTAGGCCTGGTGCTAACCCTAACGCGAACCCTAACACTATCCTAGGGCTGATGCTAACCCTAACCCTAACACTATCCTAGGGCTGATGCTAACACTAACCCTAACACTATCCTAGGGCTGATGCTAACCATAAACCTAACCCTAACACTATCCTAAGGCGGATTCTAACCCTAACACTAACAGTATCCTAGGTCTGGTGCTAACCCTAACACTAACCCTAACACTATCCTAGGGCTGATGCTAACCCTAACCCTAACACTATCCTAGGGCTGATGCTAACCTTAACCCTAACCCTAACACTATCCTAGGGCTGATGCTAACCCTAACCCTAAGTCTAACACTATCCTAGGCCGGATGCTAACCCTAACACTAACTCTATCCTAGGCCTGATGATAACCCTAACCCTAACCCTAACACTATCCTAGGGCTGATGCTAACCCTAACCAAAACACTATCCTAGGGCTGATGCTAACCATAACCCTAACCCTACCACTATCCTAGGGCTGAGGCTAACCCTAACACTAACAATATCCTAGGGCTGATACTAACCCTAACCCTACCCCTAACACTATCCTAAGGCTGATGCTAACCCTAACACTAACACTAGCCTAGGCCTGGTGCTAACCCTAACCCTAACCCTAACAATATCCTAGGGCTGATGCCAACCCTAACCCTAACACTATCCTAGGGCTGATGCTAACACTAACCCTAACCCTAACACTATCCTAGGTCTGATGCTAAACATAACCCTAACCCTAACACTATCCTAAGGCTGATGCTAACCCTAACCCTTACCCTAACACTATCCTAGGGCTGATGCTAAACCTAACCATAACCCTAACACTATCCTAGGGCTGATGTTATCCATAACCCTAACACTGTCCTAGGGCTTATGCTAACCCTAAACCTAACCCTAACACTCCCCTAGGGCTGAGGCTAACCCTAACCCTAACACTATCCTAGGGCTGATGCTAACCCTAACCCTAACCCTAACACTATCCTAGGGCTGATGCTAACCCTAACCCTAACGCTAACACTATCCCTGGGCTGATGCTAACTCTAACCCTAACACTATCCTAGGGCTGATGCTAACCCTAACTCTAACCCTAACACTATCCTAGGGCTGATGCTAACCCTAACTCTAACACTATCCTAGGCCTGATGCTAACCCTAACCCTAACCATTACACTATCCTAGGGCTGATGCTAACCCTAACCCTAACCCTAACACTATCCTAGGGCAGATGCTAACCCTAACCCTAACACTATCCTAGGGCTGATGCTAACCCTAACCCTAACCCTAACACTATCCTAGGGCTGATGCTAACCCTAACCCTAACACTGTCCAAGGGCTGATGCTTACCCTAACCATAACCCTAACACTATCCTAGGGCTGATGCTAACCCTAACCCTAACACTATCCTAGGGCTGAGGCTAACCGTAACCCTAACACTATCTTAGAGCTGATGCTAACCCTAACTCTTACCCTAACACTATCCTAGGGCTGATGCTAAACCTAACCCTAACCCTAACACTATCCTAGGGCTGATGCTAACCCTAACACTAACCTAGGGCTGATGATAACCCTAACCCTAACCCTAACACTCTCCTAGGGCTGAGGCTAACCCTAACCCTAACACTATCCTAGGGCTGATGCTAACCCTAACCCTAACCATAACACTATCCTAGGGCTGATGCTAACCCTAACCCTAACATTATCCTAGGGCTGATGCTTACCCTGACCCTAACCCTAACACTATCCTAGGGCTGATGCTAACACTAACCCTAACACTATCCTACGGCTGATGCTAACCCTAAACCTAACACTAACACTCTCCTAAGGCTGATTCTAACCCTAACACTAACACTATCCTAGGCCTGGTGCTAACCCTAACCCTAACCCTAACACTATCCTAGGGCTGATGCTAACCCTAACCCTAACACTATCCTAGGGCTGATGCTAAACTTAACCCTTACCCTAACACTATCCTAGGGCTGATGCTAACCCTAACCCTAACCCTACAACTCTCCTAGGGCTGAGGCTAACCCTAACCCTAACACTATCCTAGGGCTGATGCTAAACCTAAACCTAACCCTAACACTATCCTAAGGCTGATGTTAACCCTAACCCTAACACTATCCTAGGGGTGATGTTAACCCTAACCCTAACACTAACACTATCCTAGGCGTGATGCTAACCCTATCCCTAAAACTAACACTCTCCTAGGGCTGAGGAAAACTCTAACCCTAACACTATCCTAGGGCTGATGCTAACCCTAACCCTAACCCTAACACTATCCTAGGGCTGAGGGTAACCCTAACCCTAACCATAACACTATCCTAGGGCTGATGCTAACCCTAACCCTAACACTATCCTTGGGCTGTTGCTAAACCTAACCCTAACCCTAGCACTATCCTAGGGCTGATGCTAACCCTAACCCTAACACTATCCTAGGGCTGATGCTAACCCTAACCCTAACCGTAACACTATCCTAGGGCTGATGCTAACCCTAACCCTAACACTATCCTAGGGCTGATGCTAACCCTAACCCTAACCCTAACACTCTCCTAGGGCTGAGGCTAACCCTAACCCTAACACTATCTTAGAGCTGATGCTAACCCTAACCCTTACCCTAACACTATCCTAGGGCTGATGCTAAACCTAACCCTAACCGTAACACTATCCTAGGGCTGAAGCTAACCCTAACCCTAACACTATCCTAGTGCTGATGCTAACCCTAACCCTAACACTAACACTCTTCTAGGGCTGAGGCTAACCCTAACTCTAACACTATCCTAGGGCTTATGCTAACCCTAACACTAACCCTAACACTATCCTAGGGCTGATCCTAACCCTAACCCTAACACTATCCTAGGGCTGATGCTTACCCTAACCCTAACCCTAACACTATCCTATGGCTGATGCTAACACTAAACCTAACACTATCCTACTGCTGATGCTAACCCTAAACCTAACCCTAACACTATCCTAAGGCTGATTCTAACCCTAACACTAACACTATCCTAGGCCTGGTGCTAACCCTAACCCTAACCCTAACACTATCCTAGGGCTGATGCTAACCCTAACCCTAACACTATCCTAGGGCTGATGCTAACCTTAACCCTTACCCTAACACTATCCTAGGGCTGATGCTAACCCTAACCCTAACGCTACAACTCTCCTAGGGCTGAGGGTAACCCTAACCCTAACACTATCCTAGGTCTGATGCTAACCCTAAACCTAACCCTAACACTATCCTATGGCTGATGCTAACCCTAACCCTAACACTATCCTAGGGCTGATGCTTACCCTAACCCTAAACCTAACACTATCGTAGGGCTCATGCTAACCCTAACCCTAACACTATCCTAGGGCTGATGCTAACCCTAACCCTAAGTCTAACACTATCCTAGGCCGGATGCTAACCCTAACACTAACTCTATCCTAGGCCTGATGATAACCCTAACCCTAACCCTAACACTATCCTAGGCTGATGCTAACCCTAACCAAAACACTATCCTAGGGCTGATGCTAACCCTAACCCTAACCCTACCACTATCCTAGGGCTGAGGCTAACCCTAACACTAACAATATCCTAGGGCTGATACTAACCCTAACCCTACCCCTAACACTATCCTAAGGCTGATGGCTAACCCTAAACACTAACACTAGCTAGGCCTGGTGCTAACCCTAACCCTAACCCTAACAATATCCTAGGGCTGATGCCAACCCTAACCCTAACACTATCCTAGGGCTGATGCTAACCCTAACCCTAACCCTAACACTATCCTAGGGCTGATGCTAAACCTAACCCTAACCCTAACACTATCCTAACGCTGATTCTAACCCTAACCCTTACCCTAACACTATCCTAGGGCTGATGCTAAACCTAACCATAACCCTAACACTATCCTAGGGCTGATGCTATCCCTAACCCTAACACTGTCCTAGGGCTTATGCTAACCCTAAACCTAACCCTAACACTCCCCTAGGGCTGAGGCTAACCCTAACCCTAACACTATCCTAGGGCTGATGCTAACCCTAACCCTAACCCTAACACTATCCTAGGGCTGATGCTAACCCTAACCCTAACGCTAACACTATCCCTGGGCTGATGCTAACTCTAACCCTAACACTATCCTAGGGCTGATGCTAACCCTAACCCTAACCCTAACACTATCCTAGGGCTGATGCTAACCCTAACCCTAACGCTAACACTATCCCTGGGCTGATGCTAACTCTAACCCTAACACAATCCTAGGGCTGATGCTTACCCTAACCCTAACCCTAACACTATCCTAGGGCTGATGCTAACCCTAACCCTAACACTATCCTAGGGCTGATGCTAATCCTAACCCTAACCCTAACACTCTCCTAGGGCTGAGGCTAACCGTAACCCTAACACTATCTTAGAGCTGATGCTAACCCTAACTCTTACCCTAACACTATCCTAGTGCTGATGCTAAACCTAACCCTAACCCTAACACTATCCTAGGGCTGATGCTAACCCTAACACTAACCTAGGGCTGATGATAACCCTAACCCTAACCCTAACACTCTCCTAGGGCTGAGGCTAACCCTAACCCTAACATTATCCTAGGGCTGATGCTAACCCTAACCCTAACCCTAACACTATCCTAGGGCTAATGCTAACCCTAACCCTAACACTATCCTAGGGCTGATGCTTACCCTGACCCTAACCCTAACATTATCCTAGGGCTGATGCTAACACTAACCCTAACACTATCCTACGGCTGATGCTAACCCTAAACCTAACCCTAACACTCTCCTAAGGCTGATTCTAACCCTAACACTAACACTATCCTAGGCCTGGTGCTAACCCTAACCCTAACCCTAACACTATCCTAGGGCTGATGCTAACCCTAACCCTAACACTATCCTAGGGCTGATGCTAACCTTAACCCTTACCCTAACACTATCCTAGGGCTGATGCTAACCCTAACCCTAACCCTACAACTCTCCTAGGGCTGAGGCTAACCCTAACCCTAACACTATCCTAGGGCTGATGCTAAACCTAAACCTAACCCTAACACTATCCTAAGGCTGATGTTAACCCTAACCCTAACACTATCCTAGGGGTGATGTTAACCCTAACCCTAACACTAACACTATCCTAGGCCTGATGCTAACCCTATCCCTAAAACTAACACTCTCCTAGGGCTGAGGAAAACTCTAACCCTAACACTATCCTAGGGCTGATGCTAACCCTAACCCTAACCCTAACACTATCCTAGGGCTGAGGCTAACCCTAACCCTAACCATAACACTATCCTAGGGCTGATGCTAACCCTAACCCTAACACTATCCTTGGGCTGCGGCTAAACCTAACCCTAACCCTAGCACTATCCTAGGGCTGATGCTAACCCTAACCCTAACACTATCCTAGGGCTGATGCTAACCCTAACCCTAACCGTAACACTATACTAGGGCTGACGCTAACCCTAACCCTAACACTATCCTAGGGCTGATGCTAACCCTAACCCTAACCCTAACACTCTCCTAGGGCTGAGGCTAACCCTAACCCTAACACTATCTTAGAGCTGATGCTAACCCTAACCCTTACCCTAACACTATCCTAGGGCTGATGCTAAACCTAACCCTAACCCTAACACTATCCTAGGGCTGAAGCTAACCCTAACCCTAACACTATCCTAGTGCTGATGCTAACCCTAACCCTAACACTAACACTCTTCTAGGGCTGAGGCTAACCCTAACTCTAACACTATCCTAGGGCTTATGCTAACCCTAACCCTAACCCTAACACTATCCTAGGGCTGATGCTAATCCTAACCCTAACACTATCCTAGGGCTGATGCTTACCCTAACCCTAACCCTAACACTATCCTATGGCTGATGCTAACACTAAACCTAACACTATCCTACTGCTGATGCTAACCCTAAACCTAACCCTAACACTATACTAAGGCTGATTCTAACCCTAACACTAACACTATCCTAGGCCTGGTGCTAACCCTAACCCTAACCCTAACACTATCCTAGGGCTGATGCTAACCCTAACCCTAACACTATCCTAGGGCTGATGCTAACCTTAACCCTTACCCTAACACTATCCTAGGGCTGATGCTAACCCTAACCCTAACGCTACAACTCTCCTAGGGCTGAGGGTAACCCTAACCCTAACACTATCCTAGGTCTGATGCTAACCCTAAACCTAACCCTAACACTATCCTATGGCTGATGATAACCCTAACCCTAACACTATCCTAGGGCTGATGCTTACCCTAACCCTAAACCTAACACTATCGTAGGGCTCATGCTAACCCTTACCCTAACACTATCCTAGGGCTGATGCTAACCCTAACCCTAAGTCTAACACTATCCTAGGCCGGATGCTAACCCTAACACTAACTCTATCCTAGGCCTGATGATAACCCTAACCCTAACCCTAACACTATCCTAGGGCTGATGCTAACCCTAACTAAAACACTATCTTAGGGCTGATGCTAACCCTAACCCTAACCCTACCACTATCCTAGGGCTGAGGCTAACCCTAACCCTAACAATCTCCTAGGGCTGATACTAACCCTAACCCTACCCCTAACACTATCCTAAGGCTGATGCTAACCCTAACACTAACACTAGCCTAGGCCTGGTGCTAACCCTAACCCTAACCCTAACAATATCCTAGGGCTGATGCCAACTCTAACCCTAACACTATCCTAGGGCTGATGCTAACCCTAACCCTAACCCTAACACTATCCTAGGGCTGATGCTAACCCTAACCCTAACCCTAACACAATCCTAAGGCTGATGCTAACCCTAACCCTTACCCTAACACTATCCTAGGGCTGATGCTAAACCTAACCATAACCCTAACACAATCCTAGGGCTGATGCTATCCCTAACCCTAACACTGTCCTAGGGCTTATGCTAACCCTAAACCTAACCCTAACACTCCCCTAGGGCTGAGGCTAGCCCTAACCCTAACACTATCCTAGGGCTGATGCTAACCCTAACCCTAACCCTAACACTATCCTAGGGCTGATGCTAACCCTAACCCTAACGCTAACACTATCCCTGGGCTGATGCTAACTCTAACCCTAACACAATCCTAGGGCTGATGCTAACCCTAACTCTAACCCTAACACTATCCTAGGGCTGATGCTAACCCTAACTCTAACACAATCCTAGGCCTGATGCTAACCCTAACCCTAACCATTACACTATCCTAGGGCTGATGCTAAACCTAACCCTAACCCTAACACTATCCTAGGGCAGATGCTAACCCTAAACCTAACCCTAACACTATGCTATGGCTGATGCTAACCCTAACCCTAACACTATCCTAGGGCTGATGCTTACCCTAACCCTAAACCTAACACTATCGTAGGGCTCATGCTAACCCTAACCCTAACACTATCCTAGGGCTGATGCTAACCCTAACCCTAAGTCTAACACTATCCTAGGCCGGATGCTAACCCTAACACTAACTCTATCCTAGGCCTGATGATAACCCTAACCCTAACCCTAACACTATCCTAGGGCTGATGCTAACCCTAACCAAAACACTATCCTAGGGCTGATGCTAACCCTAACCCTAACCCTACCACTATCCTAGGGCTGAGGCTTCCCTCAACCCTAACACTATCCTAGGGCTGATGCTAACCCTAACTCTAACCCTAACACTATCCTAGGGCTGATGCTATCCCTAACTCTAACACTATCCTAGGCCTGATGCTAACCCTAACCCTAACCATTACACTATCCTAGGGCTGATGCTAACCCTAACCCTAACCCTAACACTATCCTAGGGCAGATGCTAACCCTAAACCTAACCCTAACACTATCCTAGGGCTGATGCTAACCCTAACCCTAACCCTAACACTATACTAGGGCTGATGCTAACCCTAACCCTAACCCTAACACTCTCCTAGGGCTGAGGCTAACCCTAACCCTAACACTATCCTAGGGCTGATGCTAAACCTAACCCTAACCCTAACACTATGCTAAGGCTGATATTAACCCTAACCCTATCACTATATTAGGGCTGATGTTAACCCTAACCCTAACACTAACACTATCCTAGGCCTGATGCTAACCCTATCCCTAACCCTAACACTCTCCTAGGGCTCAGGCAAACCCTAACCCTAACACTATCCTAGGGCTGATGCTAACCCTAACCCTAACCCTAACACTATGCTAGGGCTGAGGCTAACCCTAACCCTAACACTATCCTACGGCTGATGATAACCCTAACCCTAACCATAACACTATCCTAGGGCTGATGCTAACCCTAACCCTAACACTATCCTAGGGCTGATGCTAATCATAACCCTAACCCTAACCCTAACACTATCATAGGGCTGATGCTAACCCTAACCCTAACTCTAACACTATCCTAGGGCTGAGGCTAACCCTAACCCTAACACTATCCTAGGGCTCATACTAACCCTAACCCTACCCCTAACACTATCCTAATGCTGATGCTAACCCTAACACTAACACTATCATAGGCCTGGTGCTAACCCTAACCCTAACCCTACCAATATCCTAGGGCTGATGCTAACCCTAACCCTAACACTATCCTAAGGCTGATGCTAACCCTAACCCTAACCCTAACACTATCCTAGGGCTGATGCTAACCCTAACCCTAACCCTAACACTATCCTAGGGCTGATGCTAACCCTAACCCTAACCCTAACACTATCCTAGGGCTGATGCTAACTCTAACCCTAACACTCTCCTAGGGCTGGTGCTAACCCTAACACTAACCGTAACACTATACTAGGGCTGATGCTAACCCTAACCCTAACCCTAACACTCTCCTAGGGCTGAGGCTAACCCTAACATTAACACTATCCTAGGGCTGATGCTAAACCTAAACCTAACCCTAACACTATCCTAAGGCTGATGTTAACCCTAACCCTAACACTATCCTAGGGCTGATGTTAACCCTAACCCTAACACTAACACTATCCTAGGCCTGATGCTAACCCTATCCCTAAACCTAACACTCTCGTAGGGCTGAGGCAAACCCTAGCCCTAACACTATCCTAGGGCTGATGCTAACCCTAACCCTAACCCTAACACTATCCTAAGGCT
This sequence comes from Lemur catta, assembly GCF_020740605.2. Taxonomy (NCBI): domain Eukaryota; kingdom Metazoa; phylum Chordata; class Mammalia; order Primates; family Lemuridae; genus Lemur; species Lemur catta. The sequence continues at coordinate 103,122,967 of NC_059135.1, forward strand.
GATGCTAACCCTAACCCTAACACTGTCCTAGGGCTGATGCTTACCCTAACCCTAACCCTAACACTATCCTAGGGCTGATGCTAACCCTAACCCTAACACTATCCTAGGGCTGATGCTAACCCTAACCCTAACCCTAACACTCTCCTAGGGCTGAGGCTAACCGTAACCCTAACACTATCTTAGAGCTGATGCTAACCCTAACCTTTACCCTAACACTATCCTAGGGCTGATGCTAAAGCTAACCCTAACCCTAACACTCTCCTAGGGCTGAGGCTAACCCTAACCCTAACAATATCCTAGGGCTGATGCTTACCCTAACCCTAACCCTAACACTATCCTAGGGCTGATGCTAACCCTAAACCTAACCCTAACACTATCCTAAGGGTGATTCTAACCCTAACACTAACACTATCGTAGGCCTGGTGCTAACCCTAACCCGAACCCTAACACTATCCTAGGGCTGATGCTAACCCTAACCCTAACACTATCCTAGGGCTGATGCTAACACTAACCCTAACACTATCCTAGGGCTGATGCTAACCCTAAACCTAACCCTAACACTATCCTAAGGCTGATTCTAACCCTAACACTAACACTATCCTAGGCCTGGTGCTAACCCTAACCCTAACCCTAACACTATCCTAGGGCTGATGCTAACCCTAACCCTAACACTATCCTAGGGCTGATGCTAAACTTAACCCTTACCCTAACACGATCCTAGGGCTGATGCTAACCCTAACCCTAACGCTAACACTCTTCTAGGGCTGAGGCTAACCCTAACCCTAACACTATCCTAGGGCTGATGCTAACCCTAACCCTAACCCTAACACTATCCTAGGGCTGATGCTAACCCTAACCCTAACACTGTCCTTGGGCTGATGCTTACCCTAACCCTAACCCTAACACTATCCTAGGGCTGATGCTAACCCTAACCCTAACACTATCCTAGGGGTGATGTTAACCCTAACCCTAACACTAACACTATCCTAGGCCTGATGCTACCCCTAACCCTAACCCTAACACTATCCTAGGGCTGATGCTAACCCTAACCCTAACACTATCCTTGGGCTGATGCTAACCCTAACCCTAACCCTACAACTCTCCTAGGGCTGAGGCTAACCCTAACCCTAACACTATCCTAGGGCTGATGCTAAACCTAAACCTAACCCTAACACTATCCTAAGGCTGATGTTAACCCTAACCCTAACCCTATCCTAGGGGTGATGTTAACCCTAACCCTAACACTAACACTATCCTAGGCCTGATGCTACCCCTAACCCTAACCCTAACACTATCCTAGGGCTGATGCTAACCCTAACCCTAACACTATCCTTGGGCTGATGCTAACCCTAACCCTAACCCTAACACTATCCTAGGGCTGATGCTAACCCTAACCCTAACACTATCCTAGGGCTGATGCTAACCCTAACCCTAACCGTAACACTACCCTAGGGCTGATGCTAACCCTAACCCTAACCCTAACACTATCCTAGGGCTGAAGCTAACCCTAACCCTAACACTCTCCTAGGGCTGAGGCTATCCCTAACCCTAACACTATCTTAGAGCTGATGCTAACCCTAACCCTTACCCTAACACTATCCTAGGGCTGATGCTAAACCTAACCCTAACCCTAACACTATCCTAGGGCTGAAGCTAACCCTAACCCTAACACTATCCTAGTGCTGATGCTAACCCTAACCCTAACCCTAACACTATCCTAGCGCTGATGCTAACCCTAACCCTAACACTCTCCTAGGGGTGAGGCTAACCCTAACTCTAACACTATCCTAGGGCTTATGCTAACCCTAACCCTAACCCTAACACTATCCTAGGGCTGATGCTAACCCTAACCCTAACACTATCCTAGGGATGATGCTTTCCCTAACCCTAACCCTAACACTATCCTAGGGCTGATGCTAACACTAACACTAACACTATCCTACTGCTGATGCTAACCCTAAACCTAACCCTAACACTATCCTAAGGCTGATTCTAACCCTAACCCTAACACTATCCTAGGGCTGATGCTAACCCTAACCCTAACGCTATCCTAGGGCTGATGCTAACCTTAACCCTTACCATAACACTATCCTAGGGCTGATGCTAACCCTAAGCTTAAACCTACAACTCTCCTAGGGCTGAGGGTAACCCTAACCCTAACACTATCCTAGGTCTGATGCTAACCCTAAACCTAACACTAACACTATCCTAGGGCTGATGCTAACCCTAACCCTAACACTATCCTAGGGCTGATGCTTACCCTAAGCCTAAAGCTAACACTATCGTAGGGCTCATGCTAACCCTAACCCTAACACTATCCTAGGGCTGATGCTAACCCTAACCCTAACTCTAACACTATCCTAGGCCTGATGCTAACCCTAACCAAAACACTATCCTAGGGCTGATGCTAACCCTAACCAAAACACTATCCTAGGGCTGATGCTAACCCTAACCCTAACCCTAACACTATCCTAGGGCTGATACTAAGCCTAACCCTACCCCTAACACTATCCTAAGGCTGATGCTAACCCTAACACTAACACTATCCTAGGCCTGGTGCTAACCCTAACCCTAACATTAACAATATCCTAGGGCTGATGCTAACCCTAACCCTAACATTATCCTAGGGATGATGCTAACCCTAACCCTAACATTAACACTATCCTAGGGCTGATGCTAACCCTAACCCTAACCCTGACACTATCCTAGGGCTGATGCTAGCCCTAACCCTTACCCTAACACTATCCTAGGGCTGATGCTAAACCTAACCATAACCCTAACACTATCCTAGGGCTGATGCTATCCCTAACCCTTACACTGTCCTGGGGCTGATGCTAACCCTAACCATAACCCTAACACTATCCTAGGGCAGATGCTAACCCTAACCCTAACACTATCCTAGGACTGATGCTAACCCTAACCCTAACCCTAACACTATCCTAGGGCTGATGCTAACCCTAACCCTAACCCTAACACTATCCTAGGGCTGATGCTAACTCTAACCCTAACACTCTCCTAGGGCTGATGCTAACCCTAACCCTAACCCTAACACTATACTAGGGCTGATGCTAACCCTAACCCTAACCCTAACACTCTCCTAGGGCTGAGGCTAACCCTAACCCTAACACTATCCTAGGGCTGATGCTAACCCTAACCCTAACTCTAACACTATCCTAGGCCTGATGCGAACCCTAACCAAAACACTATCCTAGGGCTGATGCTAACCCTAACCAAAACACTATCCTAGGGCTGATGCTAACCCTAACCCTAACCCTAACACTATCCTAGGGCTGAGGCTAACCCTAACCCTAACACTATCCTAGGGCTGATGCTAACCCTAACCCTAACCCTAACACTATCCTAGGGCTGAGGCTAACCCTAACCCTAACACTATCCTAGGGCTGATACTAAGCCTAACCCTACCCCTAACACTATCCTAAGGCTGATGCTAACCCTAACACTAACACTATCCTAGGCCTGGTGCTAACCCTAAACCTAACATTAACAATATCCTAGGGCTGATTCTAACCCTAACCCTAACACTATCCTAGGGATGATGCTAACCCTAACCCTAACCCTAACACTATCCTAGGGCTGATGCTAACCCTAACTGTAACCCTAACACTGTCCTGGGGCTGATGCTAACCCTAACCCTAACCCTAACACTATCCTAGGGCTGATGCTAGCCCTAACCCTTACCCTAACACTATCCTAGGGCTGATGCTAAACCTAACCATAACCCTAACACTATCCTAGGGCTGATGCTATCCCTAACCCTAACAGTGTCCTGGGGCTGATGCTAACCCTAACCATAACCCTAACACTATCCTAGGGCAGATGCTAACCCTAACCCTAACACTATCCTAGGACTGATGCTAACCCTAACCCTAACCCTAACACTATCCTAGGGCTGATGCTAACCCTAACCCTAACCCTAACACTATCCTAGGGCTGATGCTAACTCTAACCCTAACACTCTCCTAGGGCTGATGCTAACCCTAACCCTAACCCTAACACTATACTAGGGCTGATGCTAACCCTAACCCTAACCCTAACACTCTCCTAGGGCTGAGGCTAACCCTAACCCTAACACTATCCTAGGGCTGATGCTAATCCTAAACCTAACCCTAAGACTATCCTAATGCTGATGTTAACCCTAACCCTAACACTATCCTAGGGCTGATGTTAACCCTAACCCTAACACTAACACTATCCTAGGCCTGATGCTAACCCTATACCTAAACCTACCACTCTCCTAGGGCTGAGGCAAACCCTAACCCTAACACTATCCTAGGGCTGATGCTAACCCTAACCCTAACCCTAACACTATCCTAGGGCTGAGGCTAACCCTAACCCTAACAATATCCTACGGCTGATGATAACCCTAACCCTAACCATAACACTATCCTGGGGCTGATGCTAACCCTTACCCTAACACTATCCTTTGGCTGATGATAACCCTAATCCTAACCCTAACACTATCCTAGGGCTGATGCTAACCCTAACCCTAACACTATCCTAGGGCTGATGCTAACCCTAACCCTAACCGTAACACTATCCTAGGGCTGATGCTAACCGTAACCCTAACACTATCCTAGGGCTGATGCTAACACTAACCCTAACCCTAACCCTAACACTCTCATAGGGCTGAGGCTAACCCTAACCCTAACACTATCTTAGAGCTGATGCTAACCCTAACCCTTACACTAACACTATCCTAGGGCTGATGCTAAACCTAACCCTAACCCTAACACTATCCTAGGGCTGATGCTAACCATAACCCTAACATTATCCTAAGGGCTGATGCTATCCCTAACACAAACACTATCCTAGGGCTGATGCTAACCCTAACCCTAACCCTAACACTATCCTAGGGCTGATGCTAACCCTAACCCTAACACTATCCTAGGGCTAATGCTAACCCTAACCCTAATAATATCCTAGGGCTGATGCTAACCCTAACCCTAACCCTAACACTATCCTAGGGCTGATGCTAACCCTAACCCTAACCCTAACACTATCCTAGGGCTGATGCTAACCCTAACCCTTACCCCAACACTATGCTAGGGCTGATGCTAACCCTAACCCTAACAATATCCTAGTCCTGATGATATCCCTAACCCTAAAGCTAACGCTATCCTAGGGCTGAGGCTAACCCTAACCCTAACCCTAACACTATCCTAGGGCTGATGCTAACCCTAACCCTAACACTATCCTAGGCCTGATGCTAACCCTAACCCTATCACTATCCTAGGGCTGGTGCTAACACTAACCCTAAACCTAACACTATCCTAGGCCTGATGCTAACCCTATCCCTAACCCTAACACTCTCCTAGGGCTAGGCTAACCCTAACCCTAACACTATCCTAGGGCTGATGCTAACCCTAACCCTAACCCAAACACTATCCTAGGGTTGATGGTACCCCTAACCCTACGACTATCCTACGGCTGATGCTAACCCTAACCCTAACCCTAACACTATCCTAGGGCTGATGCTAACCCTAACCCTAACACTATCCTAGGCCTGATGCTAACCCTAACCCTAACCCTAACACTATCCTAGGGCTGATGCTAACCCTAACCCTAACACTATCCTAGGGATGATGCTTTCCCTAACCCTAACCCTAACACTATCCTAGGGCTGATGCTAACACTAACACTAACACTATCCTACTGCTGATGCTAACCCTAAACCTAACCCTAACACTATCCTAAGGCTGATTCTAACCCTAACCCTAACACTATCCTAGGGCTGATGCTAACCCTAACCCTAACGCTATCCTAGGGCTGATGCTAACCTTAACCCTTACCATAACACTATCCTAGGGCTGATGCTAACCCTAAGCTTAAACCTACAACTCTCCTAGGGCTGAGGGTAACCCTAACCCTAACACTATCCTAGGTCTGATGCTAACCCTAAACCTAACACTAACACTATCCTAGGGCTGATGCTAACCCTAACCCTAACACTATCCTAGGGCTGATGCTTACCCTAAGCCTAAAGCTAACACTATCGTAGGGCTCATGCTAACCCTAACCCTAACACTATCCTAGGGCTGATGCTAACCCTAACCCTAACTCTAACACTATCCTAGGCCTGATGCTAACCCTAACCAAAACACTATCCTAGGGCTGATGCTAACCCTAACCAAAACACTATCCTAGGGCTGATGCTAACCCTAACCCTAACCCTAACACTATCCTAGGGCTGATACTAAGCCTAACCCTACCCCTAACACTATCCTAAGGCTGATGCTAACCCTAACACTAACACTATCCTAGGCCTGGTGCTAACCCTAACCCTAACATTAACAATATCCTAGGGCTGATGCTAACCCTAACCCTAACATTATCCTAGGGATGATGCTAACCCTAACCCTAACATTAACACTATCCTAGGGCTGATGCTAACCCTAACCCTAACCCTGACACTATCCTAGGGCTGATGCTAGCCCTAACCCTTACCCTAACACTATCCTAGGGCTGATGCTAAACCTAACCATAACCCTAACACTATCCTAGGGCTGATGCTATCCCTAACCCTTACACTGTCCTGGGGCTGATGCTAACCCTAACCATAACCCTAACACTATCCTAGGGCAGATGCTAACCCTAACCCTAACACTATCCTAGGACTGATGCTAACCCTAACCCTAACCCTAACACTATCCTAGGGCTGATGCTAACCCTAACCCTAACCCTAACACTATCCTAGGGCTGATGCTAACTCTAACCCTAACACTCTCCTAGGGCTGATGCTAACCCTAACCCTAACCCTAACACTATACTAGGGCTGATGCTAACCCTAACCCTAACCCTAACACTCTCCTAGGGCTGAGGCTAACCCTAACCCTAACACTATCCTAGGGCTGATGCTAACCCTAACCCTAACTCTAACACTATCCTAGGCCTGATGCGAACCCTAACCAAAACACTATCCTAGGGCTGATGCTAACCCTAACCAAAACACTATCCTAGGGCTGATGCTAACCCTAACCCTAACCCTAACACTATCCTAGGGCTGAGGCTAACCCTAACCCTAACACTATCCTAGGGCTGATGCTAACCCTAACCCTAACCCTAACACTATCCTAGGGCTGAGGCTAACCCTAACCCTAACACTATCCTAGGGCTGATACTAAGCCTAACCCTACCCCTAACACTATCCTAAGGCTGATGCTAACCCTAACACTAACACTATCCTAGGCCTGGTGCTAACCCTAAACCTAACATTAACAATATCCTAGGGCTGATTCTAACCCTAACCCTAACACTATCCTAGGGATGATGCTAACCCTAACCCTAACCCTAACACTATCCTAGGGCTGATGCTAACCCTAACTGTAACCCTAACACTGTCCTGGGGCTGATGCTAACCCTAACCCTAACCCTAACACTATCCTAGGGCTGATGCTAGCCCTAACCCTTACCCTAACACTATCCTAGGGCTGATGCTAAACCTAACCATAACCCTAACACTATCCTAGGGCTGATGCTATCCCTAACCCTAACAGTGTCCTGGGGCTGATGCTAACCCTAACCATAACCCTAACACTATCCTAGGGCAGATGCTAACCCTAACCCTAACACTATCCTAGGACTGATGCTAACCCTAACCCTAACCCTAACACTATCCTAGGGCTGATGCTAACCCTAACCCTAACCCTAACACTATCCTAGGGCTGATGCTAACTCTAACCCTAACACTCTCCTAGGGCTGATGCTAACCCTAACCCTAACCCTAACACTATACTAGGGCTGATGCTAACCCTAACCCTAACCCTAACACTCTCCTAGGGCTGAGGCTAACCCTAACCCTAACACTATCCTAGGGCTGATGCTAATCCTAAACCTAACCCTAAGACTATCCTAATGCTGATGTTAACCCTAACCCTAACACTATCCTAGGGCTGATGTTAACCCTAACCCTAACACTAACACTATCCTAGGCCTGATGCTAACCCTATACCTAAACCTACCACTCTCCTAGGGCTGAGGCAAACCCTAACCCTAACACTATCCTAGGGCTGATGCTAACCCTAACCCTAACCCTAACACTATCCTAGGGCTGAGGCTAACCCTAACCCTAACAATATCCTACGGCTGATGATAACCCTAACCCTAACCATAACACTATCCTGGGGCTGATGCTAACCCTTACCCTAACACTATCCTTTGGCTGATGATAACCCTAATCCTAACCCTAACACTATCCTAGGGCTGATGCTAACCCTAACCCTAACACTATCCTAGGGCTGATGCTAACCCTAACCCTAACCGTAACACTATCCTAGGGCTGATGCTAACCGTAACCCTAACACTATCCTAGGGCTGATGCTAACACTAACCCTAACCCTAACCCTAACACTCTCATAGGGCTGAGGCTAACCCTAACCCTAACACTATCTTAGAGCTGATGCTAACCCTAACCCTTACACTAACACTATCCTAGGGCTGATGCTAAACCTAACCCTAACCCTAACACTATCCTAGGGCTGATGCTAACCATAACCCTAACATTATCCTAGGGCTGATGCTAACCCTACCCCTAACGCTAACACTCTCCGAGGGCTGAGGCTAACCCTAACCCTAACACTATCCTAGGGCTGATGCTAACCCTAACCCTACCCCTAACACTATCCTAATGCTGATGCTAACCCTAACACTAACACTATCCTAGGCCTGGTTCTAACCCTAACCCTAACCATAACAATATCCTAGGGCTGATGCTAACCCTAACCCTAACTCTATCCTAGGGCTGATGCTAACCCTAACCCTAACCCTAACACTATCCTAGGGCTGATGCTAACCCTAACCCTAACCCTAACACTATCCTAGGGCTCATGCTAACTCTAACCCTAACACTCTCCTAGGGCTGGTGCTAACCCTAACACTAACCCTAACACTATACTAGGGCTGATGCTAACCCTAACCCTAACCCTGACACTCTCCTAGGGCTGAGGCTAACCCTAACATTAACACTATCCTAGGGCTGATGCTAAACCTAAACCTAACCCTAACACTATCCTAAGGCTGATGTTAACCCTAACCCTAACACTATCCTAGGTCTGATGTTAACCCTAACCCTAACACTAACACTATCCTAGGCCTGATGCTAACCCTATCCCTAAACCTAACACTCTCCTAGGGCTGAGGCAAACCCTAACCCTAACACTATCCTAGGGCTGATGCTAACCCTAACCCTAACCCTAACACTATTCTAAGGCTTATGCTAACCCTAACCCTAACACTGTCCTAGGGCTGATGCTTACCCTAACCCTAACCCTAACACTATCCTAGGGCTGATGCTAACCCTAACCCTAACACTATCCTAGGGCTGATGCTAACCCTAACCCTAACCCTAATACTCTCCTAGGGCTGAGGCGAACCCTAACCCTAACACTATCCTAGGGCTGATGCTAACCCTAACCCTAACACTATCCTAGGGCTGATGCTAACCCTAACCCTAACCCTAACACTCTCCTAGGGCTGAGGCTAACCGTAACCCTAACACTATCTTAGAGCTGATGCTAACCCTAACCTTTACCCTAACACTATCCTAGGGCTGATGCTAAAGCTAACCCTAACCCTAACACTCTCCTAGGGCTGAGGCTAACCCTAACCCTAACAATATCCTAGGGCTGATGCTTACCCTAACCCTAACCCTAACACTATCCTAGGGCTGATGCTAACCCTAAACCTAACCCTAACACTATCCTAAGGGTGATTCTAACCCTAACACTAACACTATCGTAGGCCTGGTGCTAACCCTAACCCGAACCCTAACACTATCCTAGGGCTGATGCTAACCCTAACCCTAACACTATCCTAGGGCTGATGCTAACACTAACCCTAACACTATCCTAGGGCTGATGCTAACCCTAAACCTAACCCTAAGACTATCCTAAGGCGGATTCTAACCCTAACACTAACACTATCCTAGGTCTGGTGCTAACCCTAACACTAACCCTAACACTATCCTAGGGCTGATGCTAACCCTAACCCTAACACTATCCTAGGGCTGATGCTAACCTTAACCCTTACCCTAACACGATCCTAGGGCTGATGCTAACCCTAACCCTAACGCTAACACTCTTCTAGGGCTGAGGCTAACCCTAACCCTAACACTATCCTAGGGCTGATGCTAACCCTAACCCTAACCCTAACACTATCCTAGGGCTGATGCTAACCCTAACACTAACACTGTCCTAGGGCTGATGCTTACCCTAACCCTAACCCTAACACTATCCTAGGGCTGATGCTAACCCTAACCGTAACACTATCCTAGGGCTGATGCTAACCCTAACCCTAACCCTAACACTCTCCTAGGGCTAAGGCTAACCGTAAACCTAACACTATCTTAGAGCTGATGCTAACCCTAACCTTTACCATAACACTATCCTAGGGCTGATGCTAAACCTAACCCTAACCCTAAGACTATCCTAGGGCTGATGCTAACCCTAACACTAACCTAGGGCTGATGATAACCCTAACACTAACCCTAACACTCTCCTAGGGCTGAGGCTAACCCTAACCCTAACACTATCCTAAGGCTGATGCTAACCCTAACCCTAACCCTAACACTATCCTAGGGCTGATGCTAACCCTAACCCTAACACTATCCTAGGGCTGATGCTTACCCTAACCCTAACCCTAACACTATACTAGGGCTGATGCTAACACTAACCCTAACACTATCCTACGGCTGATGCTAACCCTAAACCTAACCCTAACACTATCCTAAGGCTGATTCTAACCCTAACACTAACACTATCCTAGGCCTGGTGCTAACCCTAACCCTAACCCTAACACTATCCTAGGGCTGATGCTAACCCTAACCCTAACACTATCCTAGGGCTGATGCTAACCTTAACCCTTACCCTAACACTATCCTAGGGCTGATGCTAACCCTAACCCTAACCCTACAACTCTCCTAGGGCTGAGGCTAACCCTAACCCTAACACTATCCTAGGGCTGATGCTAAACCTAAACCTAACCCTAACACTATCCTAAGGCTGATGTTAACCCTAACCCTAACCCTATCCTAGGGGTGATGTTAACCCTAACCCTAACACTAACGCTATCCTAGGCCTGATGCTAACCCTAACCCTAACCCTAACACTATCCTAGGCCTGATGCTAACCCTATCCCTAAACCTAACACTCTCCTAGGGCTGAGGCAAACCCTAACCCTAACACTATCCTAGGGCTGATGCTAACCCTAACCCTAACCCTAACACTATTCTAAGGCTGATGCTAACCCTAACCCTAACACTGTCCTAGGGCTGATGCTTACCCTAACCCTAACCCTAACACTATCCTAGGGCTGATGCTAACCCTAACCCTAACACTATCCTAGGGCTGATGCTAACCCTAACCCTAACCCTAACACTCTCCTAGGGCTGAGGCTAACCGTAACCCTAACACTATCTTAGAGCTGATGCTAACCCTAACCTTTACCCTAACACTATCCTAGGGCTGATGCTAAACCTAACCCTAACCCTAAGACTATCCTAGGGCTGATGCTAACCCTAACACTAACCTAGGGCTGATGATAACCCTAACCCTAACCCTAACACTATCCTAGGGCTGATGCTAACCCTAACCCTAACCCTAACACTATCCTAGGGCTGATGCTAACACTAACCCTAACACTATCCTAGGGCTGATGATAACCCAAACCTAACCCTAACACTATCCTAAGGCGGATTCTAACCCTAACACTAACACTATCCTAGGCCTGGTGCTAACCGTAACACTAACCCTAACACTGTCCTAGGGCTGATGCTAACCCTAACCCTAACACTATCCTAGGGATGATGCTAACCTTAACCCTTACCCTAACACGATCCTAGGGCTGATGCTAACCCTAACCCTAACGCTAACACTCTTCTAGGGCTGAGGCTAACCCTAACCCTAACACTATCCTAGGGCTGATGCTAATCCTAACCCTAACCCTAACACTATCCTAGGGCTGATGCTAACCCTAACCCTAACACTGTCCTAGGGCTGATGCTTACCCTAACCCTAACCCTAACACTATCCTAGGGCTGATGCTAACCCTAACCCTAACACTATCCTAGGGCTGATGCTAACCCTAACCCTAACCCTAACACTCTCCTAGGGCTGAGGCTAACCGTAAACCTAACACTATCTTAGAGCTCATGCTAACCCTAACCTTTACCCTAACACTATCCTAGGGCTGATGCTAACCCTAACCCTAACACTATCCTAGGGCTGATGCTAACCTTAACCCTTACCCTAACACTATCCTAGGGCTGATGCTAACCCTAACCCTAACCCTACAACTCTCCTAGGGCTGAGGCTAACCCTAACCCTAACACTATCCTAGGGGTGATGCTAAACCTAAACCTAACCCTAACACTATCCTAAGGCTGATGTTAACCCTAACCCTAACACTATCCTAAGGGTGATGTTAACCCTAACCCTAACACTAACACTATCCTAGGCGTGATGCTAACCCTATCCCTAAAACTAACACTCTCCTAGGGCTGAGGAAAACTCTAACTCTAACACTATCCTAGGGCTGATGCTAACCCTAACCCTAACCCTAACACTATCCTAGGGCTGAGGCTAACCCTAACCCTAACCATAACACTATCCTAGGGCTGATGCTAACCCTAACCCTAACACTATCCTTGGGCTGATGCTAAACCTAACCCTAACCCTAGCACTATCCTAGGGCTGATGCTAACCCTAACCCTAACACTATCCTAGGGCTGATGCTAACCCTAACCCTAACCGTAACACTATCCTAGGGCTGATGCTAACCCTAACCCTAACACTATCCTAGGGCTGATGCTAACCCTAACCCTAACTCTAACACTCTCCTAGGGCTGAGGATAACCCTAACCCTAACACTATCTTAGAGCTGATGCTAACCCTAACCCTTACCCTAACACTATCCTAGGGCTGATGCTAAACCTAACCCTAACCCTAACACTATCCTAGGGCTGAAGCTAACCCTAACCCTAACACTATCCTAGTGCTGATGCTAACCCTAACCCTAACACTAACACTCTTCTAGGGCTGAGGCTAACCCTAACTCTAACACTATCCTAGGGCTTATGCTAACCCTAACCCTAACCCTAACACTATCCTAGGGCTGATGCTAACCCTAACCCTAACACTATCCTAGGGCTGATGCTTACCCTAACCCTAACCCTAACACTATCCTATGGCTGATGCTAACACTAAACCTAACACTATCCTACTGCTGATGCTAACCCTAAACCTAACCCTAACACTATCCTAAGGCTGATTCTAACCCTAACACTAACACTATCCTAGGCCTGGTGCTAACCCTAACCCTAACCCTAACACTATCCTAGGGCTGATGCTAACTCTAACCCTAACACTATCCTAGGGCTGATGCTAACCTTAACCCTTACCCTAACACTATCCTAGGGCTGATGCTAACCCTAACCCTAACGCTACAACTCTCCTAGGGCTGAGGGTAACCCTAACCCTAACACTATCCTAGGTCTGATGCTAACCCTAAACCTAACCCTAACACTATCCTATGGCTGATGCTAACCCTAACCCTAACACTATCCTAGGGCTGATGCTTACCCTAACCCTAAACCTAACACTATCGTAGGGCTCATGCTAACCCTAACCCTAACACTATCCTAGGGCTGATGCTAACCCTAACCCTAAGTCTAACACTATCCTAGGCCGGATGCTAACCCTAACACTAACTCTATCCTAGGCCTGATGATAACCCTAACCCTAACCCTAACACTATCCTAGGGCTGATGCTAACCCTAACCAAAACACTATCCTAGGGCTGATGCTAACCCTAACCCTAACCCTACCACTATCCTAGGGCTGAGGCTAACCCTAACACTAACAATATCCTAGGGCTGATACTAACCCTAACCCTACCCCTAACACTATCCTAAGGCTGATGCTAACCCTAACACTAACACTAGCCTAGGCCTGGTGCTAACCCTAACCCTAACCCTAACAATATCCTAGGGCTGATGCCAACCCTAACCCTAACACTATCCTAGGGCTGATGCTAACCCTAACCCTAACCCTAACACTATCCTAGCCCTGATGCTAAACCTAACCCTAACCCTAACACTATCCTAACGCTGATGCTAACCCTAACCCTTACCCTAACACTATCCTAGGGCTGATGCTAAACCTAACCATAACCCTAACACTATCCTAGGGCTGATGCTATCCCTAACCCTAACACTGTCCTAGGGCTTATGCTAACCCTAAACCTAACCCTAACACTCCCCTAGGGCTGAGGCTAACCCTAACCCTAACACTATCCTAGGGCTGATGCTAACCCTAACCCTAACCCTAACACTATCCTAGGGCTGATGCTAACCCTAACCCTAACGCTAACACTATCCCTGGGCTGATGCTAACTCTAACCCTAACACTATCCTAGGGCTGATGCTAACCCTAACCCTAACCCTAACACTATCCTACGGCTGATGCTAACCCTAAACCTAACCCTAACACTATCCTAAGGCTGATTCTAACCCTAACACTAACACTATCCTAGGCCTGGTGCTAACCCTAACCCTAACCCTAACACTATCCTAGGGCTGATGCTAACCCTAACCCTAACACTATCCTAGGGCTGATGCTAACCTTAACCCTTACCCTAACACTATCCTAGGGCTGATGCTAACCCTAACCCTAACCCTACAACTCTCCTAGGGCTGAGGCTAACCCTAACCCTAACACTATCCTAGGGCTGATGCTAAACCTAAACCTAACCCTAACACTATCCTAAGGCTGATGTTAACCCTAACCCTAACCCTATCCTAGGGGTGATGTTAACCCTAACCCTAACACTAACGCTATCCTAGGCCTGATGCTAACCCTAACCCTAACCCTAACACTATCCTAGGCCTGATGCTAACCCTATCCCTAAACCTAACACTCTCCTAGGGCTGCGGCAAACCCTAACCCTAACACTATCCTAGGGCTGATGCTAACCCTAACCCTAACCCTAACACTATTCTAAG
This sequence comes from Lemur catta, assembly GCF_020740605.2. Lineage (NCBI taxonomy): Eukaryota > Metazoa > Chordata > Mammalia > Primates > Lemuridae > Lemur > Lemur catta. The sequence continues at coordinate 103,137,980 of NC_059135.1, forward strand.
GCTGATGCTAACCCTAACCCTAACACTGTCCTAGGGCTGATGCTTACCCTAACCCTAACCCTAACACTATCCTAGGGCTGATGCTAACCCTAACCCTAACACTATCCTAGGGCTGATGCTAACCCTAACCCTAACCCTAACACTCTCCTAGGGCTGAGGCTAACCGTAACCCTAACACTATCTTAGAGCTGATGCTAACCCTAACCTTTACCCTAACACTATCCTAGGGCTGATGCTAAACCTAACCCTAACCCTAAGACTATCCTAGGGCTGATGCTAACCCTAACACTAACCTAGGGCTGATGATAACCCTAACCCTAACCCTAACACTATCCTAGGGCTGATGCTAACCCTAACCCTAAACCTAACACTATCCTAGGGCTGATGCTAACACTAACCCTAACACTATCCTAGGGCTGATGATAACCCTAAACCTAACCCTAACACTATCCTAAGGCGGATTCTAACCCTAACACTAACACTATCCTAGGCCTGGTGCTAACCGTAACACTAACCCTAACACTGTCCTAGGGCTGATGCTAACCCTAACCCTAACACTATCCTAGGGCTGATGCTAACCTTAACCCTTACCCTAACATGATCCTAGGGCTGATGCTAACCCTAACCCTAACGCTAACACTCTTCTAGGGCTGAGGCTAACCCTAACCCTAACACTATCCTAGGGCTGATGCTAATCCTAACCCTAACCCTAACACTATCCTAGGGCTGATGCTAACCCTAACCCTAACACTGTCCTAGGGCTGATGCTTACCCTAACCCTAACCCTAACACTATCCTAGGGCTGATGCTAACCCTAACCCTAACACTATCCTAGGGCTGATGCTAACCCTAACCCTAACCCTAACACTCTCCTAGGGCTGAGGCTAACCGTAAACCTAACACTATCTTAGAGCTCATGCTAACCCTAACCTTTACCCTAACACTATCCTAGGGCTGATGCTAACCCTAACCCTAACACTATCCTAGGGCTGATGCTAACCTTAACCCTTACCCTAACACTATCCTAGGGCTGATGCTAACCCTAACCCTAACCCTACAACTCTCCTAGGGCTGAGGCTAACCCTAACCCTAACACTATCCTAGGGGTGATGCTAAACCTAAACCTAACCCTAACACTATCCTAAGGCTGATGTTAACCCTAACCCTAACACTATCCTAAGGGTGATGTTAACCCTAACCCTAACACTAACACTATCCTAGGCGTGATGCTAACCCTATCCCTAAAACTAACACTCTCCTAGGGCTGAGGAAAACTCTAACTCTAACACTATCCTAGGGCTGATGCTAACCCTAACCCTAACCCTAACACTATCCTAGGGCTGAGGCTAACCCTAACCCTAACCATAACACTATCCTAGGGCTGATGCTAACCCTAACCCTAACACTATCCTTGGGCTGATGCTAAACCTAACCCTAACCCTAGCACTATCCTAGGGCTGATGCTAACCCTAACCCTAACACTATCCTAGGGCTGATGCTAACCCTAACCCTAACCGTAACACTATCCTAGGGCTGATGCTAACCCTAACCCTAACACTATCCTAGGGCTGATGCTAACCCTAACCCTAACTCTAACACTCTCCTAGGGCTGAGGCTAACCCTAACCCTAACACTATCTTAGAGCTGATGCTAACCCTAACCCTTACCCTAACACTATCCTAGGGCTGATGCTAAACCTAACCCTAACCCTAACACTATCCTAGGGCTGAAGCTAACCCTAACCCTAACACTATCCTAGTGCTGATGCTAACCCTAACCCTAACACTAACACTCTTCTAGGGCTGAGGCTAACCCTAACTCTAACACTATCCTAGGGCTTATGCTAACCCTAACCCTAACCCTAACACTATCCTAGGGCTGATGCTAACCCTAACCCTAACACTATCCTAGGGCTGATGCTTACCCTAACCCTAACCCTAACACTATCCTATGGCTGATGCTAACACTAAACCTAACACTATCCTACTGCTGATGCTAACCCTAAACCTAACCCTAACACTATCCTAAGGCTGATTCTAACCCTAACACTAACACTATCCTAGGCCTGGTGCTAACCCTAACCCTAACCCTAACACTATCCTAGGGCTGATGCTAACTCTAACCCTAACACTATCCTAGGGCTGATGCTAACCTTAACCCTTACCCTAACACTATCCTAGGGCTGATGCTAACCCTAACCCTAACGCTACAACTCTCCTAGGGCTGAGGGTAACCCTAACCCTAACACTATCCTAGGTCTGATGCTAACCCTAAACCTAACCCTAACACTATCCTATGGCTGATGCTAACCCTAACCCTAACACTATCCTAGGGCTGATGCTTACCCTAACCCTAAACCTAACACTATCGTAGGGCTCATGCTAACCCTAACCCTAACACTATCCTAGGGCTGATGCTAACCCTAACCCTAAGTCTAACACTATCCTAGGCCGGATGCTAACCCTAACACTAACTCTATCCTAGGCCTGATGATAACCCTAACCCTAACCCTAACACTATCCTAGGGCTGATGCTAACCCTAACCAAAACACTATCCTAGGGCTGATGCTAACCCTAACCCTAACCCTACCACTATCCTAGGGCTGAGGCTAACCCTAACACTAACAATATCCTAGGGCTGATACTAACCCTAACCCTACCCCTAACACTATCCTAAGGCTGATGCTAACCCTAACACTAACACTAGCCTAGGCCTGGTGCTAACCCTAACCCTAACCCTAACAATATCCTAGGGCTGATGCCAACCCTAACCCTAACACTATCCTAGGGCTGATGCTAACCCTAACCCTAACCCTAACACTATCCTAGCCCTGATGCTAAACCTAACCCTAACCCTAACACTATCCTAACGCTGATGCTAACCCTAACCCTTACCCTAACACTATCCTAGGGCTGATGCTAAACCTAACCATAACCCTAACACTATCCTAGGGCTGATGCTATCCCTAACCCTAACACTGTCCTAGGGCTTATGCTAACCCTAAACCTAACCCTAACACTCCCCTAGGGCTGAGGCTAACCCTAACCCTAACACTATCCTAGGGCTGATGCTAACCCTAACCCTAACCCTAACACTATCCTAGGGCTGATGCTAACCCTAACCCTAACGCTAACACTATCCCTGGGCTGATGCTAACTCTAACCCTAACACAATCCTAGGGCTGATGCTTACCCTAACCCTAACCCTAACACTATCCTAGGGCTGATGCTAACCCTAACCCTAACGCTAACACTATCCCTGGGCTGATGCTAACTCTAACCCTAACACAATCCTAGGGCTGATGCTTACCCTAACCCTAACCCTAACACTATCCTAGGGCTGATGCTAACCCTAACCCTAACGCTAACACTATCCCTGGGCTGATGCTAACTCTAACCCTAACACTATCCTAGGGCTGATGCTAACCCTAACCCTAACCCTAACACTATCCTAGGGCTGATGCTAACCCTAACCCTAACGCTAACACTATCCCTGGGCTGATGCTAACTCTAACCCTAACACAATCCTAGGGCTGATGCTTACCCTAACCCTAACCCTAACACTATCCTAGGGCTGATGCTAACCCTAACCCTAACACTTTCCTAGGGCTGATGCTAATCCTAACCCTAACCCTAACACTCTCCTAGGGCTGAGGCTAACCGTAACCCTAACACTATCTTAGAGCTGATGCTAACCCTAACTCTTACCCTAACACTATCCTAGTGCTGATGCTAAACCTAACCCTAACCCTAACACTATCCTAGGGCTGATGCTAACCCTAACACTAACCTAGGGCTGATGATAACCCTAACCCTAACCCTAACACTCTCCTAGGGCTGAGGCTAACCCTAACCCTAACATTATCCTAGGGCTGATGCTAACCCTAACCCTAACCCTAACACTATCCTAGGGCTAATGCTAACCCTAACCCTAACACTATCCTAGGGCTGATGCTTACCCTGACCCTAACCCTAACACTATCCTAGGGCTGATGCTAACACTAACCCTAACACTATCCTACGGCTGATGCTAACCCTAAACCTAACCCTAACACTCTCCTAAGGCTGATTCTAACCCTAACACTAACACTATCCTAGGCCTGGTGCTAACCATAACCCTAACCCTAACACTATCCTAGGGCTGATGCTAACCCTAACCCTAACACTATCCTAGGGCTGATGCTAACCTTAACCCTTACCCTAACACTATCCTAGGGCTGATGCTAACCCTAACCCTAACCCTACAACTCTCCTAGGGCTGAGGCTAACCCTAACCCTAACACTATCCTAGGGCTGATGCTAAACCTAAACCTAACCCTAACACTATCCTAAGGCTGATGTTAACCCTAACCCTAACACTATCCTAGGGGTGATGTTAACCCTAACCCTAACACTAACACTATCCTAGGCCTGATGCTAACCCTATCCCTAAAACTAACACTCTCCTAGGGCTGAGGAAAACTCTAACCCTAACACTATCCTAGGGCTGATGCTTACCCTAACCCTAAACCTAACACTATCGTAGGGCTCATGCTAACCCTTACCCTAACACTATCCTAGGGCTGATGCTAACCCTAACCCTAACCCTAACACTATCCTAGGGCTGAGGCTAACCCTAACCCTAACCATAACACTATCCTAGGGCTGATGCTAACCCTAACCCTCACACTATCCTTGGGCTGCGGCTAAACCTAACCCTAACCCTAGCACTATCCTAGGGCTGATGCTAACCCTAACCCTAACACTATCCTAGGGCTGATGCTAACCCTAACCCTAACCGTAACACTATACTAGGGCTGACGCTAACCCTAACCCTAACACTATCCTAGGGCTGATGCTAACCCTAACCCTAACCCTAACACTCTCCTAGGGCTGAGGCTAACCCTAACCCTAACACTATCTTAGAGCTGATGCTAACCCTAACCCTTACCCTAACACTATCCTAGGGCTGATGCTAAACCTAACCCTAACCCTAACACTATCCTAGGGCTGAAGCTAACCCTAACCCTAACACTATCCTAGTGCTGATGCTAACCCTAACCCTAACACTAACACTCTTCTAGGGCTGAGGCTAACCCTAACTCTAACACTAACCTAGGGCTTATGCTAACCCTAACCCTAACCCTAACACTATCCTAGGGCTGATGCTAATCCTAACCCTAACACTATCCTAGGGCTGATGCTTACCCTAACCCTAACCCTAACACTATCCTATGGCTGATGCTAACACTAAACCTAACACTATCCTACTGCTGATGCTAACCCTAAACCTAACCCTAACACTATCCTAAGGCTGATTCTAACCCTAACACTAACACTATCCTAGGCCTGGTGCTAACCCTAACCCTAACCCTAACACTATCCTAGGGCTGATGCTAACCCTAACCCTAACACTATCCTAGGGCTGATGCTAACCTTAACCCTTACCCTAACACTATCCTAGGGCTGATGCTAACCCTAACCCTAACGCTACAACTCTCCTAGGGCTGAGGGTAACCCTAACCCTAACACTATCCTAGGTCTGATGCTAACCCTAAACCTAACCCTAACACTATCCTATGGCTGATGATAACCCTAACCCTAACACTATCCTAGGGCTGATGCTTACCCTAAACCTAAACCTAACACTATCGTAGGGCTCATGCTAACCCTTACCCTAACACTATCCTAGGGCTGATGCTAACCCTAACCCTAAGTCTAACACTATCCTAGGCCGGATGCTAACCCTAACACTAACTCTATCCTAGGCCTGATGATAACCCTAACCCTAACCCTAACACTATACTAGGGCTGATGCTAACCCTAACTAAAACACTATCCTAGGGCTGATGCTAACCCTAACCCTAACCCTACCACTATCCTAGGGCTGAGGCTAACCCTAACCCTAACAATCTCCTAGGGCTGATACTAACCCTAACCCTACCCCTAACACTATCCTAAGGCTGATGCTAACCCTAACACTAACACTAGCCTAGGCCTGGTGCTAACCCTAACCCTAACCCTAACAATATCCTAGGGCTGATGCCAACCCTAACCCTAACACTATCCTAGGGCTGATGCTAACCCTAACCCTAACCCTAACACTATCCTAGGGCTGATGCTAACCCTAACCCTAACCCTAACACAATCCTAAGGCTGATGCTAACCCTAACCCTTACCCTAACACTATCCTAGGGCTGATGCTAAACCTAACCATAACCCTAACACAATCCTAGGGCTGATGCTATCCCTAACCCTAACACTGTCCTAGGGCTTATGCTAACCCTAACCATAACCCTAACACTATCCTAGGGCAGATGCTAACCCTAACCCTAACACTATCCTAGGACTGATGCTAACCCTAACCCTAACCCTAACACTATCCTAGGGCTGATGCTAACCCTAACCCTAACCCTAACACTATCCTGGGGCTGATGCTAACTCTAACCCTAACACTCTCCTAGGGCTGATGCTAACCCTAACCCTAACCCTAACACTATACTAGGGCTGATGCTAACCCTAACCCTAACCCTAACACTCTCCTAGGGCTGAGGCTAACCCTAACCCTAACACTATCCTAGGGCTGATGCTAATCCTAAACCTAACCCTAAGACTATCCTAATGCTGATGTTAACCCTAACCCTAACACTATCCTAGGGCTGATGTTAACCCTAACCCTAACACTAACACTATCCTAGGCCTGATGCTAACCCTATACCTAAACCTACCACTCTCCTAGGGCTGAGGCAAACCCTAACCCTAACACTATCCTAGGGCTGATGCTAACCCTAACCCTAACCCTAACACTATCCTAGGGCTGAGGCTAACCCTAACCCTAACAATATCCTACGGCTGATGATAACCCTAACCCTAACCATAACACTATCCTGGGGCTGATGCTAACCCTTACCCTAACACTATCCTTGGGCTGATGATAACCCTAATCCTAACCCTAACACTATCCTAGGGCTGATGCTAACCCTAACCCTAACACTATCCTAGGGCTGATGCTAACCCTAACCCTAACCGTAACACTATCCTAGGGCTGATGCTAACCGTAACCCTAACACTATCCTAGGGCTGATGCTAACACTAACCCTAACCCTAACCCTAACACTCTCATAGGGCTGAGGCTAACCCTAACCCTAACACTATCTTAGAGCTGATGCTAACCCTAACCCTTACACTAACACTATCCTAGGGCTGATGCTAAACCTAACCCTAACCCTAACACTATCCTAGGGCTGATGCTAACCCTAACCCTAACATTATCCTAGGGCTGATGCTAACCCTACCCCTAACGCTAACACTCTCCTAGTGCTGAGGCTAACCCTAACCCTAACACTATCCTAGGGCTGATGCTAACCCTAACCCTACTCCTAACACTATCCTAATGCTGATGCTAACCCTAACACTAACACTATCCTAGGCCTGGTGCTAACCCTAACCCTAACCCTAACAATATCCTAGGGCTGATGCTAACCCTAACCCTAACTCTATCCTAGGGCTGATGCTAACCCTAACCCTAACCCTAACACTATCCTAGGGCTGATGCTAACCCTAACCCTAACCCTAACACTATCCTAGGGCTCATGCTAACTCTAACCCTAACACTCTCCTAGGGCTGGTGCTAACCCTAACACTAACCCTAACACTATACTAGGGCTGATGCTAACCCTAACCCTAACCCTGACACTCTCCTAGGGCTGAGGCTAACCCTAACATTAACACTATCCTAGGGCTGATGCTAAACCTAAACCTAACCCTAACACTATCCTAAGGCTGATGTTAACCCTAACCCTAACACTATCCTAGGTCTGATGTTAACCCTAACCCTAACACTAACACTATCCTAGGCCTGATGCTAACCCTATCCCTAAACCTAACACTCTCCTAGGGCTGAGGCAAACCCTAACCCTAACACTATCCTAGGGCTGATGCTAACCCTAACCCTAACCCTAACACTATTCTAAGGCTGATGCTAACCCTAACCCTAACACTGTCCTAGGGCTGATGCTTACCCTAACCCTAACCCTAACACTATCCTAGGGCTGATGCTAACCCTAACCCTAACAATATCCTAGGGCTGATGCTAACCCTAACCCTAACCCTAATACTCTCCTAGGGCTGAGGCGAACCCTAACCCTAACACTATCCTAGGGCTGATGCTAACCCTAACCCTAACACTATCCTAGGGCTGATGCTAACCCTAACCCTAACCCTAACACTCTCCTAGGGCTGAGGCTAACCGTAACCCTAACACTATCTTAGAGCTGATGCTAACCCTAACCTTTACCCTAACACTATCCTAGGGCTGATGCTAAAGCTAACCCTAACCCTAACACTCTCCTAGGGCTGAGGCTAACCCTAACCCTAACAATATCCTAGGGCTGATGCTTACCCTAACCCTAACCCTAACACTATCCTAGGGCTGATGCTAACCCTAAACCTAACCCTAACACTATCCTAAGGGTGATTCTAACCCTAACACTAACACTATCGTAGGCCTGGTGCTAACCCTAACCCGAACCCTAACACTATCCTAGGGCTGATGCTCACCCTAACCCTAACACTATCCTAGGGCTGATGCTAACACTAACCCTAACACTATCCTAGGGCTGATGCTAACCCTAAACCTAACCCTAAGACTATCCTAAGGCGGATTCTAACCCTAACACTAACACTATCCTAGGTCTGGTGCTAACCCTAACACTAACCCTAACACTAACCTAGGGCTGATGCTAACCCTAACCCTAACACTATCCTAGGGCTGATGCTAACCTTAACCCTTACCCTAACACGATCCTAGGGCTGATGCTAACCCTAACCCTAACGCTAACACTCTTCTAGGGCTGAGGCTAACCCTAACCCTAACACTATCCTAGGGCTGATGCTAACCCTAACCCTAACCCTAACACTATCCTAGGGCTGATGCTAACCCTAACCCTAACACTGTCCTAGGGCTGATGCTTACCCTAACCCTAACCCTAACACTATCCTAGGGCTGATGCTAACACTAACACTAACACTATCCTAGGGCTGATGCTAACCCTAACCCTAACCCTAACACTCTCCTAGGGCTAAGGCTAACCGTAAACCTAACACTATCTTAGAGCTGATGCTAACCCTAACCTTTACCATAACACTATCCTAGGGCTGATGCTAAACCTAACCCTAACCCTAAGACTATCCTAGGGCTGATGCTAACCCTAACACTAACCTAGGGCTGATGATAACCCTAACACTAACCCTAACACTCTCCTAGGGCTGAGGCTAACCCTAACCCTAACACTATCCTAAGGCTGATGCTAACCCTAACCCTAACCCTAACACTATCCTAGGGCTGATGCTAACCCTAACCCTAACACTATCCTAGGGCTGATGCTTACCCTAACCCTAACCCTAACACTATACTAGGGCTGATGCTAACACTAACCCTAACACTATCCTACGGCTGATGCTAACCCTAAACCTAACCCTAACACTATCCTAAGGCTGATTCTAACCCTAACACTAACACTATCCTAGGCCTGGTGCTAACCCTAACCCTAACCCTAACACTATCCTAGGGCTGATGCTAACCCTAACCCTAACACTATCCTAGGGCTGATGCTAACCTTAACCCTTACCCTAACACTATCCTAGGGCTGATGCTAACCCTAACCCTAACCCTACAACTCTCCTAGGGCTGAGGCTAACCCTAACCCTAACACTATCCTAGGGCTGATGCTAAACCTAAACCTAACCCTAACACTATCCTAAGGCTGATGTTAACCCTAACCCTAACCCTATCCTAGGGGTGATGTTAACCCTAACCCTAACACTAACGCTATCCTAGGCCTGATGCTAACCCTAACCCTAACCCTAACACTATCCTAGGCCTGATGCTAACCCTATCCCTAAACCTAACACTCTCCTAGGGCTGAGGCAAACCCTAACCCTAACACTATCCTAGGGCTGATGCTAACCCTAACCCTAACCCTAACACTATTCTAAGGCTGATGCTAACCCTAACCCTAACACTGTCCTAGGGCTGATGCTTACCCTAACCCTAACCCTAACACTATCCTAGGGCTGATGCTAACCCTAACCCTAACACTATCCTAGGGCTGATGCTAACCCTAACCCTAACCCTAACACTCTCCTAGGGCTGAGGCTAACCGTAACCCTAACACTATCTTAGAGCTGATGCTAACCCTAATCTTTACCCTAACACTATCCTAGGGCTGATGCTAAACCTAACCCTAACCCTAAGACTATCCTAGGGCTGATGCTAACCCTAACACTAACCTAGGGCTGATGATAACCCTAACCCTAACCCTAACACTATCCTAGGGCTGATGCTAACCCTAACCCTAACCCTAACACTATCCTAGGGCTGATGCTAACACTAACCCTAACACTATCCTAGGGCTGATGATAACCCTAAACCTAACCCTAACACTATCCTAAGGCGGATTCTAACCCTAACACTAACACTATCCTAGGCCTGGTGCTAACCGTAACACTAACCCTAACACTGTCCTAGGGCTGATGCTAACCCTAACCCTAACACTATCCTAGGGCTGATGCTAACCTTAACCCTTACCCTAACACGATCCTAGGGCTGATGCTAACCCTAACCCTAACGCTAACACTCTTCTAGGGCTGAGGCTAACCCTAACCCTAACACTATCCTAGGGCTGATGCTAATCCTAACCCTAACCCTAACACTATCCTAGGGCTGATGCTAACCCTAACCCTAACACTGTCCTAGGGCTGATGCTTACCCTAACCCTAACCCTAACACTATCCTAGGGCTGATGCTAACCCTAACCCTAACACTATCCTAGGGCTGATGCTAACCCTAACCCTAACCCTAACACTCTCCTAGGGCTGAGGCTAACCGTAAACCTAACACTATCTTAGAGCTGATGCTAACCCTAACCTTTACCCTAACACTATCCTAGGGCTGATGCTAACCCTAACCCTAACACTATCCTAGGGCTGATGCTAACCTTAACCCTTACCCTAACACTATCCTAGGGCTGATGCTAACCCTAACCCTAACCCTACAACTCTCCTAGGGCTGAGGCTAACCCTAACCCTAACACTATCCTAGGGGTGATGCTAAACCTAAACCTAACCCTAACACTATCCTAAGGCTGATGTTAACCCTAACCCTAACACTATCCTAGGGGTGATGTTAACCCTAACCCTAACACTAACACTATCCTAGGCGTGATGCTAACCCTATCCCTAAAACTAACACTCTCCTAGGGCTGAGGAAAACTCTAACTCTAACACTATCCTAGGGCTGATGCTAACCCTAACCCTAACCCTAACACTATCCTAGGGCTGAGGCTAACCCTAACCCTAACCATAACACTATCCTAGGGCTGATGCTAACCCTAACCCTAACACTATCCTTGGGCTGATGCTAAACCTAACCCTAACCCTAGCACTATCCTAGGGCTGATGCTAACCCTAACCCTAACACTATCCTAGGGCTGAAGCTAACCCTAACCCTAACCGTAACACTATCCTAGGGCTGATGCTAACCCTAACCCTAACACTATCCTAGGGCTGATGCTAACCCTAACCCTAACTCTAACACTCTCCTAGGGCTGAGGCTAACCCTAACCCTAACACTATCTTAGAGCTGATGCTAACCCTAACCCTTACCCTAACACTATCCTAGGGCTGATGCTAAACCTAACCCTAACCCTAACACTATCCTAGGGCTGAAGCTAACCCTAACCCTAACACTATCCTATTGCTGATGCTAACCCTAACCCTAACACTAACACTCTTCTAGGGCTGAGGCTAACCCTAACTCTAACACTATCCTAGGGCTTATGCTAACCCTAACCCTAACCCTACCACTATCCTAGGGCTGATGCTAACCCTAACCCTAACACTATCCTAGGGCTGATGCTTACCCTAACCCTAACCCTAACACTATCCTATGGCTGATGCTAACACTAAACCTAACACTATCCTACTGCTGATGCTAACCCTAAACCTAACCCTAACACTATCCTAAGGCTGATTCTAACCCTAACACTAACACTATCCTAGGCCTGGTGCTAACCCTAACCCTAACCCTAACACTATCCTAGGGCTGATGCTAACCCTAACCCTAACACTATCCTAGGGCTGATGCTAACCTTAACCCTTACCCTAACACTATCCTAGGGCTGATGCTAACCCTAACCCTAACGCTACAACTCTCCTAGGGCTGAGGGTAACCCTAACCCTAACACTATCCTAGGTCTGATGCTAACCCTAAACCTAACCCTAACACTATCCTATGGCTGATGCTAACCCTAACCCTAACACTATCCTAGGGCTGATGCTTACCCTAACCCTAAACCTAACACTATCGTAGGGCTCATGCTAACCCTAACCCTAACACTATCCTAGGGCTGATGCTAACCCTAACCCTAAGTCTAACACTATCCTAGGCCGGATGCTAACCCTAACACTAACTCTATCCTAGGCCTGATGATAACCCTAACCCTAACCCTAACACTATCCTAGGGCTGATGCTAACCCTAACCAAAACACTATCCTAGGGCTGATGCTAACCCTAACCCTAACCCTACCACTATCCTAGGGCTGAGGCTAACCCTAACACTAACAATATCCTAGGGCTGATACTAACCCTAACCCTACCCCTAACACTATCCTAAGGCTGATGCTAACCCTAACACTAACACTAGCCTAGGCCTGGTGCTAACCCTAACCCTAACCCTAACAATATCCTAGGGCTGATGCCAACCCTAACCCTAACACTATCCTAGGGCTGATGCTAACCCTAACCCTAACCCTAACACTATCCTAGGGCTGATGCTAAACCTAACCCTAACCCTAACACTATCCTAACGCTGATGCTAACCCTAACCCTTACCCTAACACTATCCTAGGGCTGATGCTAAACCTAACCATAACCCTAACACTATCCTAGGGCTGATGCTATCCCTAACCCTAACACTGTCCTAGGGCTTATGCTAACCCTAAACCTAACCCTAACACTCCCCTAGGGCTGAGGCTAACCCTAACCCTAACACTATCCTAGGGCTGATGCTAACCCTAACCCTAACCCTAACACTATCCTAGGGCTGATGCTAACCCTAACCCTAACGCTAACACTATCCCTGGGCTGATGCTAACTCTAACCCTAACACTATCCTAGGGCTGATGCTAACCCTAACCCTAACCCTAACACTATCCTAGGGCTGATGCTAACCCTAACCCTAACGCTAACACTATCCCTGGGCTGATGCTAACTCTAACCCTAACACAATCCTAGGGCTGATGCTTACCCTAACCCTAACCCTAACACTATCCTAGGGCTGATGCTAACCCTAACCCTAACACTATCCTAGGGCTGATGCTAATCCTAACCCTAACCCTAACACTCTCCTAGGGCTGAGGCTAACCGTAACCCTAACACTATCTTAGAGCTGATGCTAACCCTAACTCTTACCCTAACACTATCCTAGTGCTGATGCTAAACCTAACCCTAACCCTAACACTATCCTAGGGCTGATGCTAACCCTAACACTAACCTAGGGCTGATGATAACCCTAACCCTAACCCTAACACTCTCCTAGGGCTGAGGCTAACCCTAACCCTAACATTATCCTAGGGCTGATGCTAACCCTAACCCTAACCCTAACACTATCCTAGGGCTAATGCTAACCCTAACCCTAACACTATCCTAGGGCTGATGCTTACCCTGACCCTAACCCTAACACTATCCTAGGGCTGATGCTAACACTAACCCTAACACTATCCTACGGCTGATGCTAACCCTAAACCTAACCCTAACACTCTCCTAAGGCTGATTCTAACCCTAACACTAACACTATCCTAGGCCTGGTGCTAACCCTAACCCTAACCCTAACACTATCCTAGGGCTGATGCTAACCCTAACCCTAACACTATCCTAGGGCTGATGCTAACCTTAACCCTTACCCTAACACTATCCTAGGGCTGATGCTAACCCTAACCCTAACCCTACAACTCTCCTAGGGCTGAGGCTAACCCTAACCCTAACACTATCCTAGGGCTGATGCTAAACCTAAACCTAACCCTAACACTATCCTAAGGCTGATGTTAACCCTAACCCTAACACTATCCTAGGGGTGATGTTAACCCTAACCCTAACACTAACACTATCCTAGGCCTGATGCTAACCCTATCCCTAAAACTAACACTCTCCTAGGGCTGAGGAAAACTCTAACCCTAACACTATCCTAGGGCTGATGCTAACCCTCACCCTAACCCTAACACTATCCTAGGGCTGAGGCTAACCCTAACCCTAACCATAACACTATCCTAGGGCTGATGCTAACCCTAACCCTCACACTATCCTTGGGCTGCGGCTAAACCTAACCCTAACCCTAGCACTATCCTAGGGCTGATGCTAACCCTAACCCTAACACTATCCTAGGGCTGATGCTAACCCTAACCCTACCCGTAACACTATACTAGGGCTGACGCTAACCCTAACCCTAACACTATCCTAGGGCTGATGCTAACCCTAACCCTAACCCTAACACTATCCTAAGGCTGAGGCTAACCGTAACCCTAACACTATCTTAGAGCTGATGCTAACCCTAACCCTTACCCTAACACTATCCTAGCGCTGATGCTAAACCTAACCCTAACCCTAACACTATCCTAGGGCTGAAGCTAACCCTAACCCTAACACTATCCTAGTGCTGATGCTAACCCTAACCCTAACACTAACACTCTTCTAGGGCTGAGGCTAACCCTAACTCTAACACTATCCTAGGGCTTATGCTAACCCTAACCCTAACCCTAACACTATCCTAGGGCTGATGCTAATCCTAACCCTAACACTATCCTAGGGCTGATGCTTACCCTAACCCTAACCCTAACACTATCCTATGGCTGATGCTAACACTAAACCTAACACTATCCTACTGCTGATGCTAACCCTAAACCTAACCCTAACACTATACTAAGGCTGATTCTAACCCTAACACTAACACTATCCTAGGCCTGGTGCTAACCCTAACCCTAACCCTAACACTATCCTAGGGCTGATGCTAACCCTAACCCTAACACTATCCTAGGGCTGATGCTAACCTTAACCCTTACCCTAACACTATCCTAGGGCTGATGCTAACCCTAACCCTAACGCTACAACTCTCCTAGGGCTGAGGGTAACCCTAACCCTAACACTATCCTAGGTCTGATGCTAACCCTAAACCTAACCCTAACACTATCCTATGGCTGATGATAACCCTAACCCTAACACTATCCTAGGGCTGATGCTTACCCTAACCCTAAACCTAACACTATCGTAGGGCTCATGCTAACCCTTACCCTAACACTATCCTAGGGCTGATGCTGACCCTAACCCTAAGTCTAACACTATCCTAGGCCGGATGCTAACACTAACACTAACTCTATCCTAGGCCTGATGATAACCCTAACCCTAACCCTAACACTATCCTAGGGCTGATGCTAACACTAACTAAAACACTATCCTAGGGCTGATGCTAACCCTAACCCTAACCCTACCACTATCCTAGGGCTGAGGCTAACCCTAACCCTAACAATCTCCTAGGGCTGATACTAACCCTAACCCTACCCCTAACACTATCCTAAGGCTGATGCTAACCCTAACACTAACACTAGCCTAGGCCTGGTGCTAACCCTAACCCTAACCCTAACAATATCCTAGGGCTGATGCCAACCCTAACCCTAACACTATCCTAGGGCTGATGCTAACCCTAACCCTAACCCTAACACTATCCTAGGGCTGATGCTAACCCTAACCCTAACCCTAACACAATCCTAAGGCTGATGCTAACCCTAACCCTTACCCTAACACTATCCTAGGGCTGATGCTAAACCTAACCATAACCCTAACACAATCCTAGGGCTGATGCTATCCCTAACCCTAACACTGTCCTAGGGCTTATGCTAACCCTAAACCTAACCCTAACACTCCCCTAGGGCTGACGCTAGCCCTAACCCTAACACTATCCTAGGGCTGATGCTAACCCTAACCCTAACCCTAACACTATCCTAGGGCTGATGCTAACCCTAACCCTAACGCTAACACTATCCCTGGGCTGATGCTAACTCTAACCCTAACACAATCCTAGGGCTGATGCTAACCCTAACTCTAACCCTAACACTATCCTAGGGCTGATGCTAACCCTAACTCTAACACAATCCTAGGCCTGATGCTAACCCTAACCCTAACCATTACACTATCCTAGGGCTGATGCTAAACCTAACCCTAACCCTAACACTATCCTAGGGCAGATGCTAACCCTAAACCTAACCCTAACACTATGCTATGGCTGATGCTAACCCTAACCCTAACACTATCCTAGGGCTGATGCTTACCCTAACCCTAAACCTAACACTATCGTAGGGCTCATGCTAACCCTAACCCTAACACTATCCTAGGGCTGATGCTAACCCTAACCCTAAGTCTAACACTATCCTAGGCCGGATGCTAACCCTAACACTAACTCTATCCTAGGCCTGATGATAACCCTAACCCTAACCCTAACACTATCCTAGGGCTGATGCTAACCCTAACCAAAACACTATCCTAGGGCTGATGCTAACCCTAACCCTAACCCTACCACTATCCTAGGGCTGAGGCTTCCCCCAACCCTAACACTATCCTAGGGCTGATGCTAACCCTAACTCTAACCCTAACACTATCCTAGGGCTGATGCTATCCCTAACTCTAACACTATCCTAGGCCTGATGCTAACCCTAACCCTAACCATTACACTATCCTAGGGCTGATGCTAACCCTAACCCTAACCCTAACACTATCCTAGGGCAGATGCTAACCCTAAACCTAACCCTAACACTATCCTAGGGCTGATGCTAACCCTAACCCTAACCCTAACACTATACTAGGGCTGATGCTAACCCTAACCCTAACCCTAACACTCTCCTAGGGATGAGGCTAACCCTAACCCTAACACTATCCTAGGGCTGATGCTAAACCTAACCCTAACCCTAACACTATGCTAAGGCTGATATTAACCCTAACCCTATCACTATATTAGGGCTGATGTTAACCCTAACCCTAACACTAACACTATCCTAGGCCTGATGCTAACCCTATCCCTAACCCTAACACTCTCCTAGGGCTCAGGCAAACCCTAACCCTAACACTATCCTAGGGCTGATGCTAACCCTAACCCTAACCCTAACACTATGCTAGGGCTGAGGCTAACCCTAACCCTAACACTATCCTACGGCTGATGATAACCCTAACCCTAACCATAACACTATCCTAGGGCTGATGCTAACCATAACCCTAACACTATCCTAGGGCTGATGCTAATCATAACCCTAACCCTAACCCTAACACTATCATAGGGCTGATGCTAACCCTAACCCTAACTCTAACACTATCCTAGGGCTGAGGCTAACCCTAACCCTAACACTATCCTAGGGCTCATACTAACCCTAACCCTACCCCTAACACTATCCTAATGCTGATGCTAACCCTAACACTAACACTATCCTAGGCCTGGTGCTAACCCTAACCCTAACCCTAACAATATCCTAGGGCTGATGCTAACCCTAACCCTAACACTATCCTAGGGCTGATGCTAACCCTAACCCTAACCCTAACACTATCCTAGGGCTGATGCTAACCCTAACCCTAACCCTAACACTATCCTAGGGCTGATGCTAACCCTAACCTTAACCCTAACACTATCCTAGGGCTGATGCTAACTCTAACCCTAACACTCTCCTAGGGCTGGTGCTAACCCTAACACTAACCGTAACACTATACTAGGGCTGATGCTAACCCTAACCCTAACCCTAACACTCTCCTAGGGCTGAGGCTAACCCTAACATTAACACTATCCTAGGGCTGATGCTAAACCTAAACCTAACCCTAACACTATCCTAAGGCTGATGTTAACCCTAAGCCTAACACTATCCTAAGGCTGATGTTAACCCTAACCCTAACCCTAACACTATCTTAGGCCTGATGCTAACCCTATCCCTAAACCTAACACTCTCCTAGGGCTGAGGCAAACCCTAGCCCTAACACTATCCTAGGGCTGATGCTAACCCTAACCCTAACCCTAACACTATCCTAAGGCTGATGCTAACCCTAACCCTAACACTGTCCTAGGGCTGATGCTTACCCTAACCCTAACCCTAACACTATCCTAGGGCTGATGCTAACCCTAACCCTAACACTATCCTAGGGCTGATGCTAACCCTAACCCTAACCCTAACACTCTCCTAGGGCTGAGGCTAACCGTAACCCTAACACTATCTTAGAGCTGATGCTAACCCTAACCTTTACCCTAACACTATCCTAGGGCTGATGCTAAAGCTAACCCTAACCCTAACACTCTCCTAGGGCTGAGGCTAACCCTAACCCTAACAATATCCTAGGGCTGATGCTTACCCTAACCCTAACCCTAACACTATCCTAGGGCTGATGCTAACCCTAAACCTAACCCTAACACTATCCTAAGGGTGATTCTAACCCTAACACTAACACTATCGTAGGCCTGGTGCTAACCCTAACCCGAACCCTAACACTATCCTAGGGCTGATGCTAACCCTAACCCTAACACTATCCTAGGGCTGATGCTAACACTAACCCTAACACTATCCTAGGGCTGATGCTAACCCTAAACCTAACCCTAAGACTATCCTAAGGCTGATTCTAACCCTAACACTAACACTATCCTAGGCCTGGTGCTAACCCTAACCCTAACCCTAACACTCTCCTAGGGCTGATGCTAACCCTAACCCTAACACTATCCTAGGGCTGATGCTAACCTTAACCCTTACCCTAACACGATCCTAGGGCTGATGCTAACGCTAACCCTAACGCTAACACTCTTCTAGGGCTGAGGCTAACCCTAACCCTAACACTATCCTAGGGCTGATGCTAACCCTAACCCTAACCCTAACACTATCCTAGGGCTGATGCTAACCCTACCCTAACACTGTCCTTGGGCTGATGCTTACCCTAACCCTAACCCTAACACTATCCTAGGGCTGATGCTAACCCTAACCCTAACACTATCCTAGGGGTGATGTTAACCCTAACCCTAACACTAACACTATCCTAGGCCTGATGCTACCCCTAACCCTAACCCTAACACTATCCTAGGACTGATGCTAACCCTAACCCTAACACTATCCTTGGGCTGATGCTAACCCTAACCCTAACCCTACAACTCTCCTAGGGCTGAGGCTAACCCTAACCCTAACACTATCCTAGGGCTGATGCTAAACCTAAACCTAACCCTAACACTGTCCTAAGGCTGATGTTAACCCTAACCCTAACCCTATCCTAGGGGTGATTTTAACCCTAACCCTAACACTAACACTATCCTAGGCCTGATGCTACCCCTAACCCTAACCCTAACACTATCCTAGGGCTGATGCTAACCCTAACCCTAACACTATCCTTGGGCTGATGCTAACCCTAACCCTAACCCTAACACTATCCTAGGGCTGATGCTAACCCTAACCCTAACACTATCCTAGGGCTGATGCTAACCCTAACCCTAACCGTAACACTATCCTAGGGCTGATGCTAACCCTAACCCTAACCCTAACAATATCCTAGGGCTGAAGCTAACCCTAACCCTAACACTCTCCTATGGCTGAGTCTATCCCTAACCCTAACACTATCTTAGAGCTGATGCTAACCCTAACCCTTACCCTAACACTATCCTAGGGCTGATGCTAAACCTAACCCTAACCCTAACACTATCCTAGGGCTGAAGCTAACCCTAACCCTAACACTATCCTAGTGCTGATGCTAACCCTAACCCTAACCCTAACCCTAACACTCTCCTAGGGGTGAGGCTAACCCTAACTCTAACACTATCCTAGGGCTTATGCTAACCCTAACCCTAACCCTAACACTATCCTAGGGCTGATGCTAACCCTAACCCTAACACTATCCTAGGGATGATGCTTTCCCTAACCCTAACCCTAACACTATCCTAGGGCTGATGCTAACACTAACCCTAACACTATCCTACTGCTGATGCTAACCCTAAACCTAACCCTAACACTATCCTAAGGCTGATTCTAACCCTAACCCTAACACTATCCTAGGGCTGATGCTAACCCTAACCCTAACGCTATCCTAGGGCTGATGCTAACCTTAACCCTTACCCTAACACTATCCTAGGGCTGATGCTAACCCTAAGCTTAAACCTACAACTCTCCTAGGGCTGAGGGTAACCCTAACCCTAACACTATCCTAGGTCTGATGCTAACCCTAAACCTAACACTAACACTATCCTAGGGCTGATGCTAACCCTAACCCTAACACTATCCTAGGGCTGATGCTTACCCTAAGCCTAAAGCTAACACTATCGTAGGGCTCATGCTAACCCTAACCCTAACACTATCCTAGGGCTGATGCTAACCCTAACCCTAACTCTAACACTATCCTAGGCCTGATGCTAACCCTAACCAAAACACTATCCTAGGGCTGATGCTAACCCTAACCAAAACACTATCCTAGGGCTGATGCTAACCCTAACCCTAACCCTAACACTATCCTAGGGCTGAGGCTAACCCTAACCCTAACACTATCCTAGGGCTGATACTAAGCCTAACCCTACCCCTAACACTATCCTAAGGCTGATGCTAACCCTAACACTAACACTATCCTAGGCCTGGTGCTAACCCTAACCCTAACATTAACAATATCCTAGGGCTGATGCTAACCCTAACCCTAACACTATCCTAGGGATGATGCTAACCCTAACCCTAACCCTAACACTATCCTAGGGCTGATGCTAACCCTAACCCTAACCCTAACACTATCCTAGGGCTGATGCTAGCCCTAACCCTTACCCTAACACTATCCTAGGGCTGATGCTAAACCTAACCATAACCCTAACACTATCCTAGGGCTGATGCTATCCCTAACCCTAACACTGTCCTGGGGCTGATGCTAACCCTAACCATAACCCTAACACTATCCTAGGGCAGATGCTAACCCTAACCCTAACACTATCCTAGGACTGATGCTAACCCTAACCCTAACCCTAACACTATCCTAGGGCTGATGCTAACCCTAACCCTAACCCTAACACTATCCTAGGGCTGATGCTAACTCTAACCCTAACACTCTCCTAGGGCTGATGCTAACCCTAACCCTAACCCTAACACTATACTAGGGCTGATGCTAACCCTAACCCTAACCCTAACACTCTCCTAGGGCTGAGGCTAACCCTAACCCTAACACTATCCTAGGGCTGATGCTAACCCTAACCCTAACTCAAACACTATCCTAGGCCTGATGCGAACCCTAACCAAAACACTATCCTAGGGCTGATGCCAACCCTAACCAAAACGCTATCCTAGGGCTGATGCTAACCCTAACCCTAACCCTAACACTATCCTAGGGCTGAGGCTAACCCTAACCCTAACACTATCCTAGGGCTGATACTAAGCCTAACCCTACCCCTAACACTATCCTAAGGCTGATGCTAACCCTAACACTAACACTATCCTAGGCCTGGTGCTAACCCTAAACCTAACATTAACAATATCCTAGGGCTGATTCTAACCCTAACCCTAACACTATCCTAGGGATGATGCTAACCCTAACCCTAACCCTAACACTATCCTAGGGCTGATGCTAACCCTAACCGTAACCCTAACACTGTCCTGGGGCTGATGCTAACCCTAACCTTAACCCTAACACTATCCTAGGGCTGATGCTAGCCCTAACCCTTAACCTAACACTATCCTAGGGCTGATGCTAAACCTAACCATAACCCTAACACTATCCTAGGGCTGATGCTATCCCTAACCCTAACAGTGTCCTGGGGCTGATGCTAACCCTAACCATAACCCTAACACTATCCTAGGGCAGATGCTAACCCTAACCCTAACACTATCCTAGGACTGATGCTAACCCTAACCCTAACCCTAACAATATCCTAGGGCTGATGCTAACCCTAACCCTAACCCTAACACTATCCTAGGGCTGATGCTAACTCTAACCTTAACACTCTCCTAGGGCTGATGCTAACCCTAACCCTAACCCTAACACTATACTAGGGCTGATGCTAACCCTAACCCTAACCCTAACACTCTCCTAGGGCTGAGGCTAACCCTAACCCTAACACTATCCTAGGGCTGATGCTAATCCTAAACCTAACCCTAAGACTATCCTAATGCTGATGTTAACCCTAACCCTAACACTATCCTAGGGCTGATGTTAACTCTAACCCTAACACTAACACTATCCTAGGCCTGATGCTAACCCTATACCTAAACCTACCACTCTCCTAGGGCTGAGGCAAACCCTTACCCTAACACTATCCTAGGGCTGATGCTAACCCTAACCCTAACCCTAACACTATCCTAGGGCTGAGGCTAACCCTAACCCTAACAATATCCTACGGCTGATGATAACCCTAACCCTAACCATAACACTATCCTGGGGCTGATGCTAACCCTTACCCTAACACTATCCTTGGGCTGATGATAACCCTAATCCTAACCCTAACACTATCCTAGGGCTGATGCTAACCCTAACCCTAACACTATCCTAGGGCTGATGCTAACCCTAACCCTAACCGTAACACTATCCTAGGGCTGATGCTAACCGTAACCCTAACACTATCCTAGGGCTGATGCTAACACTAACCCTAACCCTAACCCTAACACTCTCATAGGGCTGAGGCTAACCCTAACCCTAACACTATCTTAGAGCTGATGCTAACCCTAACCCTTACACTAACAC
Source organism: Lemur catta (assembly GCF_020740605.2). Lineage (NCBI taxonomy): Eukaryota > Metazoa > Chordata > Mammalia > Primates > Lemuridae > Lemur > Lemur catta. Next base: position 103,160,718 of record NC_059135.1, read on the forward strand.
TATCCTAGGGCTGATGCTAAACCTAACCCTAACCCTAACACTATCCTAGGGCTGATGCTAACCCTAACCCTAACATTATCCTAGGGCTCATGCTAACCCTACCCCTAACGCTAACACTCTCCTAGGGCTGAGGCTAACCCTAACCCTAACACTATCCTAGGGCTGATGCTAACCCTAACCCTACCCCTAACACTATCCTAATGCTGATGCTAACCCTAACACTAACACTATCCTAGGCCTGGTGCTAACCCTAACCCTAACCCTAACAATATCCTAGGGCTGATGCTAACCCTAACCCTAACTCTATCCTAGGGCTGATGCTAACCCTAACCCTAACCCTAACACTATCCTAGGGCTGATGCTAACCCTAACCCTAACCCTAACACTATCCTAGGGCTCATGCTAACTCTAACCCTAACACTCTCCTAGGGCTGGTGCTAACCCTAACACTAACCCTAACACTATACTAGGGCTGATGCTAACCCTAACCCTAACCCTGACACTCTCCTAGGGCAGAGGCTAACCCTAACCCTAACACTATCCTAGGTCTGATGTTAACCCTAACCCTAACACTAACACTATCCTAGGCCTGATGCTAACCCTATCCCTAAACCTAACACTCTCCTAGGGCTGAGGCAAACCCTAACCCTAACACTATCCTAGGGCTGATGCTAACCCTAACCCTAACCCTAACACTATTCTAAGGCTGATGCTAACCCTAACCCTAACACTGTCCTAGGGCTGATGCTTACCCTAACCCTAACCCTAACACTATCCTAGGGCTGATGCTAACCCTAACCCTAACACTATCCTAGGGCTGATGCTAACCCTAACCCTAACCCTAATACTCTCCTAGGGCTGAGGCGAACCCTAACCCTAACACTATCCTAGGGCTGATGCTAACCCTAACCCTAACACTATCCTAGGGCTGATGCTAACCCTAACCCTAACCCTAACACTCTCCTAGGGCTTAGGCTAACCGTAACCCTAACACTATCTTAGAGCTGATGCTAACCCTAACCTTTACCCTAACACTATCCTAGGGCTGATGCTAAAGCTAACCCTAACCCTAACACTCTCCTAGGGCTGAGGCTAACCCTAACCCTAACAATATCCTAGGGCTGATGCTTACCCTAACCCTAACCCTAACACTATCCTAGGGCTGATGCTAACCCTAAACCTAACCCTAACACTATCCTAAGGGTGATTCTAACCCTAACACTAACACTATCGTAGGCCTGGTGCTAACCCTAACCCGAACCCTAACACTATCCTAGGGCTGATGCTAACCCTAACCCTAACACTATCCTAGGGCTGATGCTAACACTAACCCTAACACTATCCTAGGGCTGATGCTAACCCTAAACCTAACCCTAAGACTATCCTAAGGCGGATTCTAACCCTAACACTAACACTATCCTAGGTCTGGTGCTAACCCTAACACTAACCCTAACACTATCCTAGGGCTGATGCTAACCCTAACCCTAACACTATCCTAGGGCTGATGCTAACCTTAACCCTTACCCTAACACGATCCTAGGGCTGATGCTAACCCTAACCCTAACGCTAACACTCTTCTAGGGCTGAGGCTAACCCTAACCCTAACACTATCCTAGGGCTGATGCTAACCCTAACCCTAACCCTAACACTATCCTAGGGCTGATGCTAACCCTAACCCTAACACTGTCCTAGGGCTGATGCTTACCCTAACCCTAACCCTAACACTATCCTAGGGCTGATGCTAACCGTAACCCTAACACTATCCTAGGGCTGATGCTAACCCTAACCCTAACCCTAACACTCTCCTAGGGCTAAGGCTAACCGTAAACCTAACACTATCTTAGAGCTGATGCTAACCCTAACCTTTACCATAACACTATCCTAGGGCTGATGCTAAACCTAACCCTAACCCTAAGACTATCCTAGGGCTGATGCTAACCCTAACACTAACCTAGGGCTGATGATAACCCTAACACTAACCCTAACACTCTCCTAGGGCTGAGGCTAACCCTAACCCTAACACTATCCTAAGGCTGATGCTAACCCTAACCCTAACCCTAACACTATCCTAGGGCTGATGCTAACCCTAACCCTAACACTATCCTAGGGCTGATGCTTACCCTAACCCTAACCCTAACACTATACTAGGGCTGATGCTAACACTAACCCTAACACTATCCTAGGGCTGATGATAACCCTAAACCTAACCCTAACACTATCCTAAGGCGGATTCTAACCCTAACACTAACACTATCCTAGGCCTGGTGCTAACAGTAACACTAACCCTAACACTGTCCTAGGGCTGATGCTAACCCTAACCCTAACACTATCCTAGGGCTGATGCTAACCTTAACCCTTACCCTAACACGATCCTAGGGCTGATGCTAACCCTAACCCTAACGCTAACACTCTTCTAGGGCTGAGGCTAACCCTAACCCTAACACTATCCTAGGGCTGATGCTTACCCTAACCCTAACCCTAACACTATCCTAGGGCTGATGCTAACCCTAACCCTAACACTGTCCTAGGGCTGATGCTTACCCTAACCCTAACCCTAACACTATCCTAGGGCTGATGCTAACCCTAACCCTAACACTATCCTACGGCTGATGCTAACCCTAACCCTAACCCTAACACTCTCCTAGGGCTGAGGCTAACCGTAAACCTAACACTATCTTAGAGCTGATGCTAACCCTAACCTTTACCCTAACACTATCCTAGGGCTGATGCTAAACCTAACCCTAACCCTAAGACTATCCTAGGGCTGATGCTAACCCTAACCCTAACCCTAACACTCTCCTAGGGCTGAGGCTAACCGTAAACCTAACACTATCTTAGAGCTGATGCTAACCCTAACCTTTACCCTAACACTATCCTAGGGCTGATGCTAAAGCTAACCCTAACCCTAACACTCTCCTAGGGCTGAGGCTAACCCTAACCCTAACAATATCCTAGGGCTGATGCTTACCCTAACCCTAACCCTAACACTATCCTAGGGCTGATGCTAACCCTAAAACTAACCCTAACACTATCCTAAGGGTGATTCTAACCCTAACACTAACACTATCGTAGGCCTGGTGCTAACCCTAACCCGAACCCTAACACTATCCTAGGGCTGATGCTAACCCTAACCCTAACACTATCCTAGGGCTGATGCTAACACTAACCCTAACACTATCCTAGGGCTGATGCTAACCCTAAACCTAACCCTAAGACTATCCTAAGGCTGATTCTAACCCTAACACTAACACTATCCTAGGCCTGGTGCTAACCCTAACCCTAACCCTAACACTATCCTAGGGCTGATGCTAACCCTAACCCTAACACTATCCTAGGGCTGATGCTAACCTTAACCCTTACCCTAACACGATCCTAGGGCTGATGCTAACCCTAACCCTAACGCTAACACTCTTCTAGGGCTGAGGCTAACCCTAACCCTAACACTATCCTAGGGCTGATGCTAACCCTAACCCTAACCCTAACACTATCCTAGGGCTGATGCTAACCCTACCCTAACACTGTCCTTGGGCTGATGCTTACCCTAACCCTAACCCTAACACTATCCTAGGGCTGATGCTAACCCTAACCCTAACACTATCCTAGGGGTGATGTTAACCCTAACCCTAACACTAACACTATCCTAGGCCTGATGCTACCCCTAACCCTAACCCTAACACTATCCTAGGACTGATGCTAACCCTAACCCTAACACTATCCTTGGGCTGATGCTAACCCTAACCCTAACCCTACAACTCTCCTAGGGCTGAGGCTAACCCTAACCCTAACACTATCCTAGGGCTGATGCTAAACCTAAACCTAACCTAAACACTGTCCTAAGGCTGATGTTAACCCTAACCCTAACCCTATCCTAGGGGTGATTTTAACCCTAACCCTAACACTAACACTATCCTAGGCCTGATGCTACCCCTAACCCTAACCCTAACACTATCCTAGGGCTGATGCTAACCCTAACCCTAACACTATCCTTGGGCTGATGCTAACCCTAACCCTAACCCTAACACTATCCTAGGGCTGATGCTAACCCTAACCCTAACACTATCCTAGGGCTGATGCTAACCCTAACCCTAACCGTAACACTATCCTAGGGCTGATGCTAACCCTAACCCTAACCCTAACAATATCCTAGGGCTGAAGCTAACCCTAACCCTAACACTCTCCTATGGCTGAGTCTATCCCTAACCCTAACACTATCTTAGAGCTGATGCTAACCCTAACCCTTACCCTAACACTATCCTAGGGCTGATGCTAAACCTAACCCTAACCCTAACACTATCCTAGGGCTGAAGCTAACCCTAACCCTAACACTATCCTAGTGCTGATGCTAACCCTAACCCTAACCCTAACCCTAACACTCTCCTAGGGGTGAGGCTAACCCTAACTCTAACACTATCCTAGGGCTTATGCTAACCCTAACCCTAACCCTAACACTATCCTAGGGCTGATGCTAACCCTAACCCTAACACTATCCTAGGGATGATGCTTTCCCTAACCCTAACCCTAACACTATCCTAGGGCTGATGCTAACACTAACCCTAACACTATCCTACTGCTGATGCTAACCCTAAACCTAACCCTAACACTATCCTAAGGCTGATTCTAACCCTAACCCTAACACTATCCTAGGGCTGATGCTAACCCTAACCCTAACGCTATCCTAGGGCTGATGCTAACCTTAACCCTTACCCTAACACTATCCTAGGGCTGATGCTAACCCTAAGCTTAAACCTACAACTCTCCTAGGGCTGAGGGTAACCCTAACCCTAACACTATCCTAGGTCTGATGCTAACCCTAAACCTAACACTAACACTATCCTAGGGCTGATGCTAACCCTAACCCTAACACTATCCTAGGGCTGATGCTTACCCTAAGCCTAAAGCTAACACTATCGTAGGGCTCATGCTAACCCTAACCCTAACACTATCCTAGGGCTGATGCTAACCCTAACCCTAACTCTAACACTATCCTAGGCCTGATGCTAACCCTAACCAAAACACTATCCTAGGGCTGATGCTAACCCTAACCAAAACACTATCCTAGGGCTGATGCTAACCCTAACCCTAACCCTAACACTATCCTAGGGCTGAGGCTAACCCTAACCCTAACACTATCCTAGGGCTGATACTAAGCCTAACCCTACCCCTAACACTATCCTAAGGCTGATGCTAACCCTAACACTAACACTATCCTAGGCCTGGTGCTAACCCTAACCCTAACATTAACAATATCCTAGGGCTGATGCTAACCCTAACCCTAACACTATCCTAGGGATGATGCTAACCCTAACCCTAACCCTAACACTATCCTAGGGCTGATGCTAACCCTAACCCTAACCCTAACACTATCCTAGGGCTGATGCTAGCCTTAACCCTTACCCTAACACTATCCTAGGGCTGATGCTAAACCTAACCATAACCCTAACACTATCCTAGGGCTGATGCTATCCCTAACCCTAACACTGTCCTGGGGCTGATGCTAACCCTAACCATAACCCTAACACTATCCTAGGGCAGATGCTAACCCTAACCCTAACACTATCCTAGGACTGATGCTAACCCTAACCCTAACCCTAACACTATCCTAGGGCTGATGCTAACCCTAACCCTAACCCTAACACTATCCTAGGGCTGATGCTAACTCTAACCCTAACACTCTCCTAGGGCTGATGCTAACCCTAACCCTAACCCTAACACTATACTAGGGCTGATGCTAACCCTAACCCTAACCCTAACACTCTCCTAGGGCTGAGGCTAACCCTAACCCTAACACTATCCTAGGGCTGATGCTAACCCTAACCCTAACTCAAACACTATCCTAGGCCTGATGCGAACCCTAACCAAAACACTATCCTAGGGCTGATGCCAACCCTAACCAAAACACTATCCTAGGGCTGATGCTAACCCTAACCCTAACCCTAACACTATCCTAGGGCTGAGGCTAACCCTAACCCTAACACTATCCTAGGGCTGATACTAAGCCTAACCCTACCCCTAACACTATCCTAAGGCTGATGCTAACCCTAACACTAACACTATCCTAGGCCTGGTGCTAACCCTAAACCTAACATTAACAATATCCTAGGGCTGATTCTAACCCTAACCCTAACACTATCCTAGGGATGATGCTAACCCTAACCCTAACCCTAACACTATCCTAGGGCTGATGCTAACCCTAACCGTAACCCTAACACTGTCCTGGGGCTGATGCTAACCCTAACCTTAACCCTAACACTATCCTAGGGCTGATGCTAGCCCTAACCCTTAACCTAACACTATCCTAGGGCTGATGCTAAACCTAACCATAACCCTAACACTATCCTAGGGCTGATGCTATCCCTAACCCTAACAGTGTCCTGGGGCTGATGCTAACCCTAACCATAACCCTAACACTATCCTAGGGCAGATGCTAACCCTAACCCTAACACTATCCTAGGACTGATGCTAACCCTAACCCTAACCCTAACAATATCCTAGGGCTGATGCTAACCCTAACCCTAACCCTAACACTATCCTAGGGCTGATGCTAACTCTAACCTTAACACTCTCCTAGGGCTGATGCTAACCCTAACCCTAACCCTAACACTATACTAGGGCTGATGCTAACCCTAACCCTAACCCTAACACTCTCCTAGGGCTGAGGCTAACCCTAACCCTAACACTATCCTAGGGCTGATGCTAATCCTAAACCTAACCCTAAGACTATCCTAATGCTGATGTTAACCCTAACCCTAACACTATCCTAGGGCTGATGTTAACTCTAACCCTAACACTAACACTATCCTAGGCCTGATGCTAACCCTATACCTAAACCTACCACTCTCCTAGGGCTGAGGCAAACCCTTACCCTAACACTATCCTAGGGCTGATGCTAACCCTAACCCTAACCCTAACACTATCCTAGGGCTGAGGCTAACCCTAACCCTAACAATATCCTACGGCTGATGATAACCCTAACCCTAACCATAACACTATCCTGGGGCTGATGCTAACCCTTACCCTAACACTATCCTTGGGCTGATGATAACCCTAATCCTAACCCTAACACTATCCTAGGGCTGATGCTAACCCTAACCCTAACACTATCCTAGGGCTGATGCTAACCCTAACCCTAACCGTAACACTATCCTAGGGCTGATGCTAACCGTAACCCTAACACTATCCTAGGGCTGATGCTAACACTAACCCTAACCCTA